>NC_137901.1:20697504-21242340 GCF_963455335.1 Martes martes | reverse complement strand
GACGCCAGTTCTAGAGGCCAGAAACTCTCATCCTGCACACCTCTTACTTTGGCTCCCAGACAGTAAAAGAGAACTTCCTTAGACAGGATTTTTTTGTTGTGGTTGCAGTTATTATTTACAAAGTAAGTTTTGTACAGAATGCACTGTGCTGTCCTTAAATAAGGAGCACATAAATCAAGCTCAGATTTTATAGTGTTATTGACAACTTATAGTGTTATTACAACCATTCAGTTGTAATAGCCAACTCTACCCATAATATGGCCATTTGGCGGAAGGAAAAGTTGTGGGGGGAGAGGGGAGTACATACACATGCCTGGGGCTGGGGACCAGGGTGTATAGCAAAACTCGGAACTCAGCACGCCTAGTTAGCAAGTTCAGGTTGTAGGTTTATTGACTCAAATGTACCAAGTTTCTCAAGTCTGTGCCCCAGTGCCAGCTCTGAGCTGATGTTATTCTTAAATAAAATGAAACACTACAAGCCAGAAGCAAAATGTAACAGATTTGCCAGCTGTGAGCATACTGTTTACAGATTGAACTTGGGACCAAAACTGTTACATAGTATAATTTTTGACAACTCAAGAAAATATGTTCTGACAAACAAAGGTCTTATTAAAAAAATAAGCAGGTGCAAAGAAGATCTCTCTTCTCAGTAGAGTGCAAACATTCTACAATGCTTTCTCTCCTCTCCCAACCAGCTCAGCTTAGATTTGATCAGAGTAGAGAATGGTTTTCTTTACTGGGAACAGCAGGACATAGACATATACATAGACATATACATAGACATATACATAGACATATACATAGGACATAGACATATACACTTTTATATATAT
Source organism: Martes martes (assembly GCF_963455335.1). Lineage (NCBI taxonomy): Eukaryota > Metazoa > Chordata > Mammalia > Carnivora > Mustelidae > Martes > Martes martes. The sequence goes on along the minus strand of NC_137901.1, from coordinate 21,241,507 downwards.
ATATATATACACACACACACACACACACACATACACACACACACATATATGTATAATCTTTATAGATAGATGATAGGTAAATAGATAGATCTTTATATATATATACCTTTATTTTTTTTTTTTTAAAGATTTTATTTATTTATTTGACAGACAGATTACAAGTAGGCAAGAGAGGCAGGCAGGGAGAGAGAGGAGGAAGCAGGCTCTCCACGGAGCAGAGAGCCCGATGTGGGGCTCGATCCCAGGACCCTGGGATCATGACCTGAGCCGAAGGCAGAGGCTTTAACCCACTGAGCCACCCAGGCGCCCCTATATATACCTTTATATATATAATCTTTATATAAATAATTGCTTATAATTATAATTTCTATATATATTTTCTTCTTCTATATTTCTGGGAACCACAGCCTCATTTTAAATGCTGTCAGGGAAAATGATGAGGATTAAAAGCTTGATTATTTCCCATTGTCCTTGACTATGAATTATTTGTCAGTTTGGATAAATAGAATATATTTAGGCAGCTGAGCTGTACATGTCACTAAGTATTTTTTTAAAGAAGCTGTAAATTGTATTTGCAATAATCTTGAACTTGGGGGTGAGGCTATATAATAAAACTGTAAATGGATCCTAGAGCAATTATATGAATGATTCTGATAGTTTTCATCAATTATTTGGGTAGCTCATATATTGGTGGACATGTATTCAGTATATTAAAAACTAGTTCTGGAGTGAAAATGTTGCTTTAGGAAATTGAACACAATCTTATTTATTACCTACTATGATATTGCTACTGAGTGAAGCAGAAGGAACACAGAAATATATAAAATGCCACCTTTCTCTAAGTGATTCAGTGTCTACTGGGTTATTTGTGTAAGTCCTCCATTCCACATTTCATATGCAGATCCTCTGTGACTTACCATGGAGTTATGCCTGATAAACCCATCATAGGTTGACGCTACTGTAAGCTGAAAGTGCATCTAATACAGCTAACCTTGCAAACATCTAAGCTTAGCTGAGCTGACCTTAAACAAGCTCTGAGCACTTACATTAGCCTGTCATTGGGCAAAATCACCTACCACAAAACCTGTTTTTCAGTAGAGCACCGACTCTCTCATGTAATGTACTGACTACTGCACTGAAAGTCAAGAACAGGATGGTGTTGGTACAGATGGTTGTCAGCCCACCAACTGTTTACCCCGTGCTCCTGGCTGTCTGGGAGCTGCAGCCATGGCCCCCGCCCAGCATCACAGGAGAGAATCCCACTGCACATCACTAGCCCAGGAAAAGAGCCACATCCCAAATTCAAAATATGGTTCCTACCGAATGTACAATAGTGAAGTTGAAAAATCATAAATTGAACCGTCGTAAGTCAGGGAGCATCTGACTTATGGTCGACCATCTGACCATACCCAAGAGTAAATATTTAGAGAAGTCATAGAAGCATGTGATTTAGAGACAGTAGCCACCTTGATTGTTCAGTGACATGGATTAAAGAGAAGAGGGAAAACGTACTGCTGCACATAAAATTAAAGACATTCCTGTCTTCTATTCCTTCCTATACAGAGGTGAAACATCTTGAAAAGAGAAAAGTGTATTTTTTAAGTTTTTATTTATTTGTTGGAAAGACAGAACATGAGCACAAGCAGGGGAGCCACAGGCAGAGGGAGAAGCAGGCTCCCCACTGAGCAGGGAGCCCGATGCGGGACTCAATCCCAGGACCCTAGGATCACGACCTTAGCTGAAGGCAGACGCTTCACCAACTGAGCCACCCAGGCATCCCAGAAAAAAGTTTATTGCAATCTTCATTATATGAGTTACTTGAATATGTCATTAAATAAACAAAGCCCTGTCTACACTTAAGAAATGACTTAGAATCACTAGTTATGTTTGAATAGGATCAATATCTTCCATGTTACCTAGACATATGTCAGACAACTGAAATTCGATATACATTTCCCAAAAACATTTTCATTCATAACCTCCCACTGTCTTTACTTTACCATAGAAGTCCTATTAATTGTAGAGTTCCTTCAAGAATCAAAGAAATAGAAAACACGGTATTGCAGGATTTCTTTTTACCTTACTTCAATCAAGTAATGCTGTCTACAGATACTAGAAATTCTAAAAATTAAAACAAATGTAATACTTTTTTTTTTTTTTTAAAGATTTTATTTATTTATTTGAGAGAGAGACAGTGAGAGAGAGCATGAGAGGGGAGAAAGTCAGAGGGAGAAGCAGACTCTCCAAGGAGCAGGGAGCCCGATGCGGGACTCGATCCCAGGACTCTGGGATCATGACCTGAGCTGAAGGCAGTCGCTTAACCAACCGAGCCACCCAGGCGCCCCAAATGTAATACTTTAAAGTAAAAAAAGCAGCACCTAAAATTAAAAGTAAAAATTAGGATAGACACATTTTCTTCCTTTCTTTTTATTTTTAATGGCTTTTTAAAAATTAACATATAATGTATTATTTGTTTCAGGGGTACAGGTCCGTGATTCATCAGTCTTACACAATTCACAGCACTCACCATAACACATACCCTCCCCAATGTCCATCACCCAGCCACCCCATCCTTCCTACCCACCCCCCACTCCAGCAGCCCTCAGTTTGTTTCCTGAGATTAAGAGTCTCTTGTGATTTGTGACCCTCATTGGTTTCGTCTTGTTTTATTTTTCCCTTCCTCCCCCTATGATCCTCTCTGTTTTTTCTCAAATCCTCAAATCAGTGAGATCATATGATAATTGTCCCTCTCTGATTGACTTATTTCACTTAGCTTAATACTCTCTAGTTCCGTCCATGTTGTTGCAAATGACAAGATTTGGTTTCTTTTGATGGTTGCATAATATTCCAGTGTGTGTGTGTGTGTGTGTGTGTGTGTATCATGTATCTTTATCCATTCACCTGCCAATGGACACCTAGGCTCTTTCCATAGTTTGGCTATTGTGGACATTGCTGCTATAAACATTTGGGTGCATGTGTCCCTTTGGATCACTAACCTCGTATATTTAGGGTAAATATGCAGTAGTGTGTTTGCTGGGTCATTGGGTAGCTCTATTTTCAAAATTTTGAGGAACCTCCATACTGTTTTCCAGAGTGGCTACACCAGTTTGCATTCCTACCAACAGTGGAGGAGGGTTCTCCTTTCTCCACATTCTCACCAACATCTGTCATTTTCTGACCTGTTAATTTTAGCTATTCTGACTAGTGTGAGGTGGTATCTTACTGTGGTTTTGATTTGTATTTCCCTAATGCCGAGGGATGTGGAGCACTTTTTCATGTGTCTGTTGGCCATTTGGATGTCTTCTTTGCAGAAATGTCTGTTCATGTCTTTTGCCCATTTCTTGATTGGATTATTTGTTCTTTGGGTGTTGAGTTTGATATGTTCTTTATAGATTTTGGATACTAGTCCATTATCTGATATGTCATTTGCAAATATCTTCTTTCATTCTCTTAGTTATCTTTTGGTTTTGTTGACCGTTTCCTTTGCTGTGCAAAAGCTTTTGATCTTGATGAAGTCCCAATAGTTCATTTTTATCCTTGCTTCCCTTGCCTTTGGCGATGTTCCCAGGAAGAAGTTGCTGTGGCTGAGGTCAAAGAGGTTGCTGCCTGTGTTCTTCTCAAGGATTTTGATGGATTCCTGTTTCACATTTAGGTCTTCCATCCATTTTGAGTCTATTTTTGTGCATGGTGTAAGGAAAAGTGGGTAGACACATTCTCTGAAGAGTCAGGAAATTCCAAGGATTGGCAGTTTAGTGAGCTAATTATACATGATGTGAAGAGTAACAAAATGCCCACCCTTCCTGCCAATGAAGAAGTGTCATAAGATTTCAAAGGTCCAGGTTAAAGCACTATTATAAGGCAAATGTATGTCATATTTCACCTATAATTAATATATTAGTTGACATTAATTAAGAAAACAGTTGTATCTATCTAATGTAGTATGAGATCACAAGACAGGCAGGCTTTGAAAAAAGTGGCCCAGAGCATACAATAATTAGCTTGAAACATTTTGCTCATATACATCATCTTGAGGATATAACTTCCTGTGTATTGTAAATATTAATGCTTTGAAGTGATTGTATGACTTCTTTAAATGTATTCAATAGTATATAAATAGCATAGTAATTTGAAACTGACCATCAACAATTTTAAATAAATTCATGAACAATTTTACATTTTATTTATATACTTCAGTCATATTTCCAATTTACTTCTTCCACAAAATGCCACTCTAATATGTTTATATTTGAAAGTGTTATTGGGCACCTATAATAGCATATTTCCTTGCAAGAACAAATACATACGTATTTTTTTTCCTGTGATCCTAAGGCTCTATGATATTACAAAAAATTCATTTGGATTGAGTTTTATTATAATTATTGTTATTATACAATTATTCAAAACAAATAAATGCAAAATACTTTTTAACCTAAAAATAAAATTAAAAATGTTTTTGTTAATGATATGGGTGAAAGGAGAAATTATGTTCTTTTGATTAGAGGGGATTTTAAATTATCCTTTTATTTGGTGCTTTTCAGAATTTTATTTATTTATTTGAGACAGAGAGTGTGTGTGTGTGTGCAAGCATGGGCAGGAGAGAGGTCGTGGAAGAAGGAGAGGGAGAAGGAGGCTCCCTGCTGAGCAGGTTGGCCAACACAGGACTCCATGATCCCAGGGTCCTGGGATCATGACCTGAGGGGAAGGCAGCCACTTAACCGAGTGAGCCACCCATGTTCCCCTGGTGCCTTTTTTTTTTTTTTTTTTTTTAAGTATCTTTGGGCAATGGACCATAGTAAGATCCTGGATTGGTGAGATGAAAAGAGAAAAATAAGATGGAATGTGGAGAGGAATTTACACCCCAATTGTAGATATTCTGGGCAAATCATATGGAAACTGAAATTCTGGAAATTGATTCACTTAATATTATTCATGCCAGGGTACCTCTAAGGGAGTTTTCATGCACGCTCAGAGATAAGAGTACTCAGCTTGAACTGTTGACATAGGGTCCAATGTAGGAAAGCATTCTGGAGATTCTAATATCAATTGAAGAGTATGTTAAATACAGAAAGATCGAGCAGTGAGAGTGGTGCTGAAGAGGAGGAAGGTCCACCAATGAAGAAGTCAACAATATCACCGTTTTACCACATTTGACCCCAATTGCCACAACTTCCCTGCATGTTTACCAAAGATGTTATTTATTTGAGAGAGAGAGCAAGGGAGAGAGAGCACAGGCAGAGAGTGGGGGAGAGGGAGAAGCAGACTCCCTTGCTGAGCAGGGAGCCCCGTGTGGGATGCAACCCCAGGACCCTAGGATCATGACCCAAGCTGAAGGCAGTCACTTAACCAACTGAGCCACCCAGGCACCCCTCCATTTTGTACTCTTAAGCAGGAAACAAATGAGTTTCTCAAAGTCCTTGAGAAGAGATTAAATGAAATAAACCCAAATATGAAAGGGGAAACATAAAATAAGGGAAAATTCACCTTTTAGGGAAATACTCTGGGAAATCTTATTTAGAGAATCATTTATTAGATTTAATGTTTGCTATCCAGCCGTATTTTTTCTTCAGCTAAAGGAATACCAGAGGGCTTCAAGTGAATCATCATTTATCTTATGTCTTGTCACAACTAGACTTAATTATCTTTCTGTCAATTATTTTAAAACCACTTTGCCCTCCAGTATGTAAGTTCTATTGGCATGGTTACTCAACCCATTATTCCAAGTGTATTGATCCTATAACTCTTCAAGCAATAAATTCCTTTTCTAATACCAGTCCAATCAAGGTTCAAAATTATAGACCATGATATCAGTTTCTGGGTATAGAAATTCATTACCATGATGAGCTTTTTGAAACTAATGGCTAATTTCTCTAAATGGCTGTTAAAGATTCAACAGAAAATATTAAAGAGGAAACACACAGGAGGCACCAAGTCTTATAGACAGCTAAATTAATAATAGACCAAAAGATGTCTTTTATAAACATATCAACTGTCAAAACCAGCATCCCCCAAAAGCCCTGGGCTCAATTCTAAAGCAAATATTCTTTCAAGCTAGGAGTGCTCAATTTGTACATGTCTGATTCTATCCTTGCCCTAAATTTGCCCTCACAGTCAGGACTTTCTCTTTTTTAGAAAACAAAACAACAACAACAACAACAACAAAAAAAACAGGTCTTAGAAGTGTATTTTCTAGAAGAGGTATGGAAGGATGGGAGATAGAATTGTGTCCAGGATCAGATATAAATTAAGCCAAATAGAAGGAAAAGAAATGATCCTTTTCAAGCAATATTACAAAGGTAAAGAACCTGGGTTGGGAACAAATGTCCTAGCTCAACAGCTGTGCCCCTGGAGTCCTGTCTCATGGTTTCTCTGCAACTCAGTTATTTTATGTAGAGCATTTTTTCATTTTCATTTCGGAATGGTTAGGCCCCGCTAGGGACACTGGCAATTTTTGGAAACATTCTTGGTTTTCACAATGCTGGAGAGAAATTACTGCTGACATCTAGAGGATAGAGACTAGGGATGTTGCTAAACATCCTACAATGAACAGGACAGTCTCTACAACAAAGAATTATCTAGCCCAACATTTCTATTGTACTAAGACAGAGAAACCCTGATATAGAGGATGGAGAGGTTCAACCAGCCCTGTTTGTATTGAGGATTTATTAGAAGATAGAAGGGAAAAGGATGTGAATATTTTAGGAATCCATAAAATTATATAATTGATAGTGTTATTATTATATTATTTATTCCCGTTCCCCCTTATAATTCCTTCCTCCTGCCGAAGGGTGCACTGCCTTCATACCTCACCCATCTGGGGATGTTTCAAGTCTCTTCTATCTAGCTCCCCACTCAGGTCCTTCTCTTTAGAGCCTGGCTCTCCTTTCCTAATTTCTGTGCCTCATCAAAATATACTTATTAAACGTTCTAGTTCCTCTGGATATTTTTAGGTAGTTAAGTTTTCTGAGAAAGTGCTTTGAATTAATGGCTCAAAATATAATAGTTATTAATAGTTTAATATGTATCCAAATGGAATAAAGTTTTTTAGATATGAAGAGAGTCTGGATTTCATTTTTTGCAGTGATTTTCTAAATGTAGGTGGTAGAATCCTAGGGTCCTGGGGAAGCATCACAATGGAGACAATGAGGGGGCCAAGAGAAAAAGCAGAACAGGCTTCTTCCTAAGTCCTCTGCCCTCTTTCTCATTAAAATGACTCAACTTTTTGCAAGCTTTAACTTGACAAAAGAGTTCCACTAATAAATAAATATCCTAGAAAACCTATAATCTCATGTGTTTCCTTTTTATAAAGAAGCAACCTGAGGCTCCAGGAGTCTTAGAGACAGATAATAAGAGGTGAGAAATACAATAAATCACAGAACCAGGTTTTCTGACTCCCAGTCCAATGACCTTTTCAATCTGTCATGTTGGCTTATATGATGATGATTGAGTTTGAACATGAGGTTTTCATGGCCTCATGCAGAAGAATGAGTCATGTGAGATTGGAGGGGAGAGAAGTGAGAGAAGCATTTTTGAGCAGCCATTTAGCACCTTCAGATAATACCCAGCATCTCCTGACTCTGCCAATAGTCTGGATTAGGAAGTTAAGCTACTTTAACACAGAATAAATTAACTCCCTTCTTCTTCCTTCTTCTTTCCTGATCATTCCCTTTTGCGACAAAGGAATGGACACAGTAAGGCCTCCCAAGTTTGTCTGCATCATGTGTCCCTGAACCAGCCCACTGATAAGAATCACTTGGGCAACCTCGTTGTAGGGTTACCAAGGTCTATGCCTCACAAGCAAAGTCAGAATCTTCAGGGCTGGGGCCCGGAAATCTGTATTCAGGCTTGGCAATCACTAGTACCACATACCATCAACTAGTTAAAAATGTCATTTTTTTAAATTGGGAGAAGCAAATATCCGATTTGACCAGTCTTATTGATATTGTCATTGAGTCCATTAGTTGTTCTAGTATATAGTACGTATTGACTGAGCTATATAAAGGACATATCTTACCCTGCAGAAATGTCCATGCACTTGCCAACGTGTCCTTCTCTACAGCTGGTTCAGTCCCAGATGGAGCCTCAGGGTCATTCTGACCAGGGCACATGCCACGCCTCCTTTTGGCATGCCTCCTACGGAATTTAAAACCTATAACCACAAATTGTGAACATCCATATGGCACTTTATATCTGTACAATGTTTTATATTCATTTTTATTGGTCATTTCTGAAAACAACTCTCCAAGGTACATTCATGTCATCACCTTAGATGACAGATGAAGAAACAGAACCACATGGAGGGTCTGGGTCACAGAGCAGGGACAAGTCTCATTCCATCTTCAGGCTTTAGCTGCTTCCATCTTATCTTCTCTGCATTGCCTGGCTGGGTAGCCTCTATCCGCCTGTCTAGATCCATTCTCCTCTGTCTGGGGTTGCTCACCCACGTCAATAGATTGCTCTACCTGTTTTACATTTGAATTTGGGCCACTGCAGAACAATGGAGAGAAAAATCCAAAGGATGGAGAAAATGATGGTCGAAGCATTTATTCTCCAAGTTCTCTTTCTAGGGGTACATAAGAACAGCCGCAAACCCAGACCAAAAGTCACTTCTTTCAAGGTCATGACTTTCTTCTTGGGATTGTAGTAATGGCTTTCTCCCCTTGCCCCTTCAGGCTTAAAGGTGGTAATGACTCCTGCTGTCCCTCTACTACTCCCTGGGTATTGGCATTATTCATCTTGCTTTCCTCAACTCTATCTGTACGTTTGTAAATACTTCTTTGTTAAACATTCCTCAGACTTCTCTGTGTATGCCACCTATTTCTTCCTGGAGTCCTACTGACTTAATAAACGTCCACCCAAGGCTGCCATATATTTCCAAGTATAACTTGTTTTAAGCAAATCTGATAAAGGAAAATTTATACTTATCAAATCATAAAAGTTTTAAGGCAAAATGAATGCATCCATTTTAGAATTTCATGAAATCTCTGCTGCTTTCACCCAAGGCTCATATGCATGAGCACGCACGCATGCGCGCGCGCGCACACACACACACACACACACACACACTTTTACTTAACAATGGTTTCACAGACCCCTGAAGCCCATCTGAATAAGGACCCAGCCTATGGACACAAACTTCAGAGATGGCCTTGCATTTGACATCCTCATTTTATGCATGAGGAATCAGAGGCACCTGTCCTAGGTGAAATGGATAATTACGAGCAGAAACTGGACTAGAAATCAGACCTGACTCTGGATTTCCAGTCTAAAATTTTTCCTCTACAATGAACATGAATGTTAAATTGAGACCCATTATTTAAAAAAAAAAAAAATCACTGAGGGATTTACGTGAGTAGCATACTTCTCAGATATGTTTACTTTTTAAAAACTTATTTTTAGTGGAACAAGCTAACTAATTCATAAAAGAAGGGACCCTTGTAGGCCTTCACTTTCACAAGAAATAGATCAGGGCTTTAAGTAAGAGTATAAAAACACAAGAAGGTGGCGTTTTACTTTCTGCGTTATTTGGGATCAGCAAAAACTCAACTGTGATTTTGATCTTTTTGATAAGTTCAGGATTGCCCAAGAGCAAAGCACATTTATTTACCCAGAAATGTGTGGGTAAAGTTGCCCTTTTCTGAGAGCAGAGACAGAGGAATATTAGCAGTGAACTCCTGTCTCCAAATTCCAGTGGCAGCTTAATGATGATTTATAATAGATAGGGTCTGGACAGGAAAAGATTATCCTGTCCTGTTACAACTACTGCCACCTGGCACTTTCTGCAGTTCTGCATACCCCAGGGTACAGGGCCATGGGGAACCTTGGCATAGGGGAGCTGGTATGAGGGATGACTTTCCCAAGATGGCAATTGTGAGTCTCGTCACTAAATAAGGAAGCCCGGGCCAGCTGCTATTAAGAATTGGCTGATTATCTGAGGCCAATATAAATGGAGGAGTGGGTGGAGAATGCTCTTACCCATAATTTCAAAATCCAAAGATCTCAGAAAAACAATTATTTTTTTTTACAAGTTTAATGCAAACTCACTTGGAGGCACAATCTGACCTGCACTGACATGAGGCTATTTATATACACTTTAGATACTGTGTTTATCCCACTTAGCATAAATGAGCATAATTTTCACCGTAAAGATATTATTTTGATTACTGGGTATTGCTTCAGACTCTACTAGTGATTTTATAATATATATGGCTTATATATTATATTACTTTTTTAAACAATAAACTTTATTTTCTAGAGTAGTTTTAGGTTCATGGCAAAATTGAGAAGAAGGTAGAGATTTTCCATATATTCCCTGTCCCCTCACAAATGTAGCCTCTCCTGTTATCAACATCTAGCATCAGAGTGGTACATTTGATACAGTCAATGAACTTGCATTGACACATCTTCATTGCCCAAAGTCCATAGTTTCATTAGGGTTCACTCCCGGTGTTGTGCGTTCTATTTGTTTGGACAAACATCTAATAACAGGTATCCACCATAAACGTATCATGCAGAGTAGCTTCACTGCCCTAAGAATCCTGTGTTCCTCCTACTCATTGTATTATCTTTCAAAAAAAATGAATTCTTTTTTTTAAAAGATTTTATTTATTTATTTGATAGACAGAGGTCACAAGTAGGCAGAGAGGCAGACCGAGAGAGAGAGGGAAGCAGGCTCCCCGCTGAGCAGAGAGCCCGATGCGGGGCTCGATCCCAGGACCCTGAGATCATGACCTGAGCCGAAGGTAGAGGCTTAACCCACTGAACCATCCAGGTGCCCCCCAAAAATGGAATTCTAAAAACATCAGGCTCTGAGGTTTCAGATTATGTATCATAGATCTGTATTTTCTTTGGGATACAGAGCTTGAAGTCTCTGGAACAGAAAGGGAAAAGAAAGACTTCCTAGTTAGCTAAATTTAGGAACAAAAAGTCATCAGTGGAAGCCTTGAAAAACCCCTTATATCTCAACTATCCATTCTTAATATCTGAAATTTAACAATTTTAACTCATGCCCAAATTTCTTTAAATTTTGTCTGCTATTAAATAGACTTTAGATGCCATAGAAAGGAAACTGAAAGCCCATAGGTCACTGACACTTTACTGTAAGTTTCAAAAAGGAGAGGAGTTCAGAAATATATCCACTGCCTAAGGGAATAGAGGATGTGCCTTTGTGGAGGACAGAAACTAGAAACTGCTGGAATGGGAGGCCAGCTCATCCTACCAACTGGGGACCAGTAGATCTGCTCCAGGCAACCAAAGCAACACCCACCTGACCTTGTTCTGATCAGAATTTTACCTGTTAATGTACATACATGTATATAATTATATATATATGTATGTATATATATAATTACAGTATAATTATAACAACAGTTATTAATAGTTATAAATAAATTATACTTAATATATAAAATCATTAACATTAATATTATATTTTAAGAAAAATATATATTCACAGGTGAATCCTGGAGATAGAAACAGTACTGTCATATTCCCATGAGCTGAAGATAATGACCCATAAACTCAAGGAAGTGACTCACTAATCTGACCAAAGGACAAGTAAGTCACCTTTGATTGTTACACAAATTTAAATATAAACATCCTGCATTCCTGGATAACCTTTCCAAAGGCCCTCTGAAAATGAAAATCTACTACTAATAAAAACAAAAAAAGCAAAGGAAAGACATGAAGAATTCATGGTACATTTCTTTCCCCTTTTCTTGTCTGGAGTATTTGGTGGACAGAATTAGAGAAAATTGCTGTGAAGAAGGGTTGTCCACACTGAGAATATGGGGGTTTCTTCCTCTTTGCCTTTCCTAATGCTCTCACACCCTAGTGAGCAATTCCCAAAAGCAGAAACACAAAGACCAGGTGTTCTTCCATTCTCCTTCTTCCCATCGCCTTCTATTCCAACACCTTCTCTTTCCTGTGCACCAGAGTGTCACATTCTCAAACAGCCTCACCCATGCAGGCACCATCTCCAAATTTCCTTATTTCCAAACAAAACTCTGAGTCCATAGGCATCGTTCTGATTAAAGAGATCTATACTAACAAAGAGTGATGTTCGTTCATTCTCAGGGGTCATCCGCATTTTCAAGGAAGAGCTTGCTAATCAAACGGATATCTCAATTAGAGGGAGTGTGGAAAAGATTTTCAAGCAAGGAGATTTTCAGACTGTTTGTCATTTTGAGCCTCTCTACTCCTCTTCAGCTTTTCCCTGATAGTGTTTGTCACCAGTAACAAATACAAAAATAGTTTTGTAAGACAAAGAGAATTCAGTCCCCTCCTTAACATAGTTTTACTACACAGTTGTATATGTCAAGATCCATGAATAAAGGTATTTCTTGTGAAAAGGTGGCTGGTATTGAAACTACCCTTTAAATTAATAAATCTAGGGGAATATTTCACAAATGAGACTCTATTTCTTACTAGTAAAATTTTCTTTCATATTAATTATGTACCATGATATGCTTTTTTTTTTTTTTAAGATTTTTATTTATTTGACAGAGAGAGACACAGTGAGAGAGGGAACATAAGCAGGGGGAGTGGGTGAGGGAGAAGCAGGCTCCCTGCTGAGCAGGGTGCCTGATGGTGGGGCTCGATCCAGGAGCCTGGGATCAGGACCTGAGCCAAAGGCAGACGCTTGACAACTGAGCCACCCAGGTGCCCCTGATTTGCTCTTTTCATTAAAAAAACAAACAAACAACAACAAAAAAAGAAAAAACACCTTCAAAGTTCAAATACTTTAACTGATACAATGAGAGCGAGTGATAGATTCATAAAGATGAGGACTGCAAGAGAAAGAATCTAAACCAGGGGTTTTCAACCTTAACTCTATTGACATTTGGAGCTGGATAATTCTGTATTGTGGGAAGATGTCTTGTGCACTGATCGATGTTTAGCAGCATCTCTAGGCTTTACCCAGGAGATGTTAGCAAGCCCTCTTGCTCAACGATAGACACCAACAGTTATTTCTTATTGCACTTTCTTGAGGCATTGACAATGACTGGAACATTCCAACTGCCAGACCAGGAGAACTCTGATAGGAGTGGAATACCCAGACATCCCCTTCCCTGTCCATGATCTTGGGCTGAACACGTATCAGTACCCACACCCATGATCATGCATTCCATGCCTCCTCTCTTCAATCTCTCTCTATACAATTCTAGTTTTCCATCTTACAGGTGAGAGAGTGGTTGTTATGGCTTGAGCCTGCCACCTCCCCCAGCTGCCAACACCTGAAATAAATTTCTCCCTTTCTCTTCTAAACCCTCATCTCTTGAGTTACTGTCTTCTGTCACAATGAGTTTATCCAAGTTTGTTTGGCAACAGTGGTAGCCAACCCACCCAGGAGCTGTGCTCTGGATTTGTTCAGCCCTCTCAGGATTCTCCAGGATGGAGCAGTTGGCCACAAAAGCGCCAGGGCTCACCTGTTTGTTTCCTGAGTTAACAGCTATGACAGATCATCTGGTAACACCACCATCACTCTCATTTGTGACAACCAAAGTGCCTGCAGACATTGCCAACAGTCTCCTGAGAGCAAAACTGCCTCAAGTTGAGAATGACTGATACAGTCCCGCCTCCTCGTCTGAAGATAAGCTATCTAAAACCCAGAAAGAGGAGGAGACGTGACCACATTTACACATCTAGTTAGAAAGTCAGGAGTATATCGTATATTATCCCAATTCTCAGTCAAGTATTCATTCATTATGTCCTTGAGAATGATTTTGCTCCAATATATTCTCTCTGGCTTAAGCATATTTTATATTTATATCACAAGAACTGAGAATTTAAAAAATGCTCTTGATTTCCAAATTTTGAGGGAAGATAAGCATTGTCTTATATTTGCCTCATAGGGGTGCTTGTTGGAGTACAACACAACCAATAGAATATACACACACACACACACACACTAACACACTGATTCGGCTCATGTGATTGTAGAGCTTCTCAAGTTTCACACTCTTGTTTTCTACAAAATAGAGACCAGGAGAGTGGGAGGTATATTAAAAAGACCTGAGAGCCAGAGAGCCCATGGTATAGACTCCAGTCTGAGTTTGGAGGCTCAAGAACCAGCAGCACCAAGAACAAGAGAAAATGACTGTCCCAGCTCAACTCGTCAGGCAAAGAGCCAATCCTTCCTCCACCTTTGTTTTCCATTCACACTCTCAGGGGATTAGATGATGGCCACCCACCCTGGAGAGGGCAATTTGCATCATTCAGTCTACTGATTCAAATGCTATTTGCACCTGGAAACAGCCTCTAGGACACACCCAAAAATAACAGTTAGCCAATCATCTGGGCACCCAGTGTTCCAGTCAGTTTGACATATAAAATCAAGGATCAGGATAAGTAAATCCAATGAGAAAAAGGGGAAGAGAATAGGGCAAATACCTTCAGCCACTTGTAACCCATCTCGTTTCTAGATCCTCATGCCACCTCATTAAGTAGTTACTATCCTATAAGAGCTTTGCTTTCCTCCTGAGCGTTTCAAATTCCCACACCCAAATCAAAATTCCCACACCAATCCTAAGACATTTCCCTGAAAGAGTAGCAACTGATCATTTCCCTATTAAATTCCCTTAAACCAAAATGTCTTATCTAAATAAGAAAGAAGCTGGTATCAAGTCCAGAATACACCTTTTGGAAGCTACTTTTCAGGTGGTTTTCTTTTTAATCTTTGGGAACCCATCCAGAACATATACAAGTTGTTCCATTTTTACCATCCAATGCTTCACAGCGTTACCTGATGGGTGCTAGTGAAATTCATGTACCATGATCCTAAGGTGCTCTTGACATTTCACAAGGACCATATTTCCTCATTTGATAATACAAAGGCATTAGTTCAAGAAAATGCCAATCGGCCATGAACTATTGCCTATAACCCAGGGGACATGCTCTACCATCATGAGCAGAAATTGAGGTGAAAGACAGTGACCGACTAGTAGCCACTTTTAAGCAGCAGTGAATATGTACAACAGGACAAAGGCTACCTGTAAAGACAACCCAGGTGATCATGCCCTAACAGTTTCTGAATTCTTCTGCACGCAGAGAGTGGCTCAACAGATTAGTAACAATCAGAAAACAGCGGACTGATCTTCAAAGAGCTGCCAGTCTAGTGGAGGAGATTAGGCCAAAATCCTTGGAATGCAAGGAATTCATTCACTAGGGACCCAACAAGAGCCAATGATCATATCTTGATTGGTATCGTGAGCATGAAAGTGAGGCATGTCAGGTAGGATTAAATAAGAAAAATCCCTTGCAGGAAAAGAATTCAGAACCAGCTCATTCAAGATATGAGAGAATAACCTCCTATTTTAATTCTTTTTGAATAATTCCATTTGAAAGCTGCATATAAATGAAATTGAAACCACCCTGGAAGAATACATTGTCTACTTTTGCATTTTTGAAGAAGAATCTTTCTTCTCTACTAAATTGAGCAATTCCTCTCTGTCACTGTCGTTTATATTTCCCACAATATTCCTCTTTATCTCATAATATGGTGCAAATCTTATAGCACTGAAAGGAAATAGATTTCCTGGAAGTGTCCACTTATTTACTCTAAGTAGATGGCAATCAGAAAGTGCCCAAGGATAAGTCCCTGTGAATTGCTGGGTTCTGACGGGGTTCTTACTTGAAGTCATAAGTCAAAACCTCATATAAAGAAAAAAAAAGAATTAAATTGCTTTTTGTAAGTGTCTCAAATTTTCTTCTGAAAGATGAACAAATGAGTGGAGTTTCCGCTCTCCTTTCTCCCTTCCCCACCAGCTAAATGAAACCAGCTATCAAATAGATGAGTGAAGTGTGGGTACCATCTGAAATGGGTGATACATAATTTTCTACCAAATGAAAAGAGCCGAGAAAACATGTTTCATTCATTGTGTAAAATTTATAGTGTCTTCCGTTGTGTTGAAGTCCCATAAATTTTTTTTTGAAAACTTGCAATATATCTGTAAGAACAATCTTATGCTCCATCAGCTGAATCAAGATGTATCAATTTTTTTATACACACGGAAGACTCTCGAAGCGTCAGACCCAAGACATATTAAGTGGCCAGATGAAACTGGGAAGAGATAGGAACAAGTTACAGATGGCCTGAGTTAATGTTGTCAACAGAGAATCAAGCTTTTGAGAGCTGGAGTGATGGCTCAGATGTGCTCCTTTGAGATGATTTCTTTGCTGTTGTTTTTAGGAATTCCATTATCAAGTCAGTTATGGCAACCACTCAAAAGTATTTTTTAAAGAGAGCATATATTGCTTCCTGTCAATCTAACATTCAGTGGGCCAATGTTTGATGAGCAAGCTATGAGGATATAATCCTGCAATTATTCTATCTGAATTGGTCAAAATTATGCTTTCCCTCCCCTCCCAGCTGGTCTCAATAAAGGTAAATATCTTGTAAAGGACACGTTTGCAAAATCCTTGCCACTAGGATTAGGTCTGCATCAGACCACATTTAAGTCTTGATTATGATTCAAGAAGAACCTTCCTCAATTGTTCCTCTTATTTAAAATAGGACCCTTGGGGGTCCGCAGAGAGGTTAAGAACAGAATTACAAATAAGAATGGAAAACAAATACATAATAACATCATTCCTTTAAGCTCTAATAAAGAATTCAGAAGCTACATTTTATAATGACTAATGTAGGCATGAGAATAACAAGTTCTATTAAAGACATCATTTTAAGCACTGTTTGCCTTTCCTTCACCTCTCATTGAAATATAATATTCTCCTGATATTTTTTCTTTGAATAGATGACAGTAAACCTCATCTCTAAAGAATTACCTTTCCACTGTATTTTGTAAACAATCACAAATTTAGTGGTAACTGAGATGTTTCTGATCCCACAGTAGCTGGACTCTGGAAAATGCTTTTCGGCTTCTTGAATAGCCCACTATATTCTGGGTTGTTGGAACACGTGACAGTTTGTCTGGATGTGGAAAAAAAACCCACAGCTTCATGATATATTGATTTGACATCACAATTCTGAATCCCGGGATGTAGAATTCAATAAATTATTACTTTTTCTTTTTGCTTTATCTGCAAATAAGTCTCTACAGCCTACAGACTAAATGTATGAAAATGCAATTTAGGAAATATCTTAAGAAGATATTATATGAATAAAAATGGAAAACAAGATATTTTGAACTAAGGATGAGAAAAATACATTAAATATATATATAATGTATAACATATATATGTGTGTGTATACATATATACACACATATACAAAGCAATATTTCTCAAGTTTGAGTATATAGACACCTCTTCCAAAAGGAAAAAATACAGTAGACTTCTATTGTTGGTATAAATTTGTTAAATATATACAGACATAAAACTAAGCTTATGTTCTTAATTCTTATGCAACTCTAAACTTAAAACAAATTTATAAATTTAAAAATTAAAAACAGAGCTACAAAACCAACAAAAACCAAACAAAGAACAATAATTTAATGTTACGTATAATAGTTCATTGTATCCATATTACCAGTTACAATGTGAATATGGCTCAGCGGGAAGCCTGCTTCTCTCACTCCCGGTGCTTGTGTTCCCTCACTCGCTGTGTCTCTCTCTGTCAAATCAATACATAAAATCTTAAAAAAAAAAAGTATGATTATTGACCCAAACATTCAAAATTCAAATATTCTCATGGACAACTCAAGGATTTCTAAGAATAAGTTAAGAGAGGTATTTATATATGTGTGTGATTACTTCCCTTAAGGTTCTACTTAAATGTTCTTGTTATTTTCTTATTCAGATTGTGGTCTTTTTCAGCAGTTGTATTACTACTGTGGATACTATGCAATCAATTTTTCTTCCTCTTTCTTTGTTGGTCATTAGATCTCAGGTTGGATTATAAAAATTTCCTAAGTGGTGGTAGTCCTCAAATAGGGGAAAATAAACTTGTATGTTCTTCTAGAGGGCTGTCAGTATAGAAACAAGTTGGCAGCCACCTCCTTGCTAAACTACCTAGAAGAATTTTCTCCAAATTCAGGTAATTAATTATTGTCTCAATTTCCAAGAGAAAAAGGATTTATCTTGTCCATTTTGCTGCTATGGACTCTTGGGGTCCAGAGAGATCATGTAT
Source organism: Martes martes (assembly GCF_963455335.1). NCBI lineage: Eukaryota > Metazoa > Chordata > Mammalia > Carnivora > Mustelidae > Martes > Martes martes. The sequence continues at coordinate 21,223,425 of NC_137901.1, read as the reverse complement.
GTGTCCATTGTCAATCTTCCCCTAGAAACCTTCAGTTATGTGTGGATAAAGCTCTCCCCAGAATCCAACCACCTTTGGTCCTGTGGTTGCTGATAGAAGGTTGCAGATACTCATCCACCTTTGGATAAGAAAGCTGTGAACCAGTGCTTCTGGTGGGGACTTCCCTTAACAGTCTAAGGTCCCACTTGTATCCAGTTACCTACAAGTCCCAGGAGATAATTGCCTCTGAAGAAGCACTAGATCAGAATTGGATGGGAACAGAAGAGAGAAGAATCTTTGGATACCTCTTTCTCTCAACCACTTCCTGAGATCTCACAAATTATACATGGGATGAAATAAATACTATTCACATTAAGCTCAGTCAACTTGATCCCTTATCACTTTCATAACACAATACATAATATAAATCAAAATAATCACTCTTTTGGTTAAGTCAGGTTTTAGTTGATAGTCAAGAGAAAAAAATTGTTTATTCTTTTTCTAACTTCTTCCTTATTAATTTAACATACTTTATGACTCAAAGAAAAACAACAAAAGCATTTACTCCAATGCTTTCTCTATATCTTACTCTAGTTATTCCTCTAAGTAATGTCATTGGAACCCAAAAATCTTTTTTTTTTTTGATTGGTTGATTCTATAGTTTAATTTTATTTTTCCCCTAATTGGTTTATAAAAATATTATTTTTATTGTATATATCTTATAATTTGAGATCTACTTTATTTTGTTTCAAACTCTTAACCAGTAATAAATTATTAATGTGTTAATACATTAATATTAATATATTATGGAAAGTATTAATGAGAATGGTTTATAATTCATGAGAGTGATCTGAGTGCTTGGTCTGTAGATTCTCTAATCTTTTAAAAAACGGACTTGTAACATAAATAAATTATATTTTGGCAGAAAATAATGTTTCCCCTGATTCTTATAGAATAATATTTAAACCTACCATTTCTATTGGAAGTGATATATTCTGTGAACCTGGCATTAATTAACCAATAATTTTTAGCTATGATGACCCACCTAAGCTAAACTAGAAAGAGAACATTTTTATCAGGTGAATATAATCAAAATACTGCCCTAAAATAAAAAGAATATGAGAAGACAATATTTTTTCAAATTTTGGAAGTCCAAGTGAATGATTATAATAAACTTGAAACTGGAACTTAGCACAGTCTTTGATGAGATATACAACTTACAAGAATTGCTTCTTTTTGTATTACTCAGCTTTTTATCTACTATTCAGGGTACTTATCATCACCAATATCATGAAGCATTTATCACATCTTGTACATTGTAAAATGTGATAGAGCACAATATGGGCCTTTGTATTAGGGTATGTTAAACTGACAAATATATATCGATCCCCAGTGTAAGTGTTTAAACACTATTAGCATTTATTTTCTCTTCATATACATTATAGAGCATCTCAGGATGGCAGGGAGTTATGCTCCATGCAGTCTCTCAGGGAACTACACTAGCAATGACTGTACCACATTTAACACTGGTTATGACCATTTGGGCACATAGAAAGGGAGAAAGATCATGGTGAAGCTCTCATGGAAATCATTATAGTTTAGGCCTGAAAGAGGCATATTAAACTTCTACTCCATTGGCAAGAACTTTGTTTCAAAGTCACACTTAACTGTAAGGGCAGTTGAGAATTTGGTCTCAGTAACTAGGGAGAAAAAGAAAATGGATTTCGGTGGTTAGCTAGGAGATTTTGACACAGAATATAAGTCATGACCATAAGAAATTTACAATCCAGGGGAGACAGACTATAACAACACAAAGGAACATATGTTGAGCAATAATTCAACATTAGAGATAAATAAATACTATAGGCATCCAAAGGAAGGGAAAATCACCAAAATTAAAACTTAAGTAGAAAAAATATATGTAATCTAAAGGAGGTTAGATGGGTTCGCAGGAGAGTCAAGGGAGATATTACACATTCATGGGAACTGAATAGTGTTTTTATTCATACTGGGGAGGTGTAGCAGTAAAGTAGAACATTGAAGACAAGTGGTCCTGAGTTCAAATGCCAACTCCTTCTAACTGTGTGACTTTGGGCAGGTCATTTAACCACTCTGATTCTAGCAAATTTGGGTAAAACTACATTATTTTCTTTAACTTTTATATCAACCTATATTTAGCTTATAGTTTCAGGATAAAAACAGAAATTTTCTTTAATCAGATTTTAAAATCTGCTCTTTAATAAAAATTCCAGGAGACACTTATAGCCAGTCAGTTAAGAAAACAGTGAGAATATGTGATACTTATTACCACAATCTTCAGACAGAAAGCTTGTAGAGAAATCAGAATAGAAATGTCAAAATCAGACAAATTGAGTTTGAATCGCGATTCTGCCACTTGCTAGCCGATTAGCTTTGGAGCCTACTAAATACTAATAATTCCCACCAAAGTGGTCCACATGTTTTGGCTTCACTTTTCCTTGATCATTTATGGTTACTATTTTCTAGTACTTTGCCCTTAACCTATAAATGTTATAGCTTCTCAGAAACCAGTTGTGGACCTTTCTACTTCTCTCTTATACATGGGCCCAGATGAACTTATTCTTTCAGACATTGTGAAATGCTAATTCTGTGCATGTCTTCACCTCAGCCTTCTGATATCTGAAATGCAGATTCATAGGCAATCATCTATTACTATTCCATTGGAAGAGTTCAGAGGCATGCCAAACTTGGCAAGTGTTTTTGTTTTGTTTTTTGTTTTTGTTTTTTAAAGATTTTATTTATTTATTTGATAGACAGAGATCACAAGTAGGCAGAGAGGCAGGCAGAGAGAGAGAGAGAGAGGAAGAAGCAGGCTCCCTGCGAAGCAGAGAGCCCGATGCGGGGCTCGATCCCAGGACCCTGGGATCATGACCTGAGCCGAAGGCAGAGGTTTTAAGCCACTGAGCCACCCAGGTGCCCCTGGCATGTGTTTTTGAAAGAGGATTCTCAATTTCTACCTCATCCACACCAATTACATGCATAAACACACACATACACACACATACGTTCCTCCTCAGTCTTCTTCATCAGAGCACATGACAGCAGCAGCAGCAGCTGACTAATTACTTAAGGAAACCCTTCAAGTTCCTCCTCATCCTCACACATATAATCAATCTATCACCAAAATGTGTCTCAAGTATGTCTGGTTCTCTCCATCTTTGCAGCCATCACCCTAAACCTAGCCACCATCAACACATCTTTTTCTGATCTGTTAAAGTAACTTTACTCTTTAAGTTCCTTCCTTTATTCTTTATTATCCTTACTTTATTCTTATTCACTCTGTATCCTTTCCCCACAGCTGCCAAAGTGAATTTTATATACAAGAAAGGAATCGTGTCACTCCTTTGCTTAAAACCCTTCAATAGTTTTCCATTATTCTGGCAAAACATTTCAAACTCCATAGCTCACAAAGTCCTGAAATAAACTGACTTCCTTCTTCAATTTCACATTGTGCCATTCTCTCCTACATTGTATCTATTGTGGTTTTCTTTCTATTCTCTAAGAAACCAAGATCATTCTGGTCCAAGGGCTTTTGAGCTTTTAACTTGGCTGGATCCTTCATTTCCTTCAGGTCATAGTTCAGATAATACCTCCTCAGAAAATCTCTTCTGATCTCTAATCTGAAGTAGGTACTGTATATTAGAGTATGTCACCCATGGCACTTGTTACAATTTGTAATTATATATCCATATATTTATTTACTTATTTTGTCTGCTCACTTTATCTATTATAATTTATTTTTTTAAATGTTTATTTACTTATTTACTTTAGAGAGAGGGAGGGAGGGAGAACGTGCACACATGAGTGGGGGGAAAGAAGAGGGGGAAGGAGAGAGAGAATCCCAAGCAGACTCCATGGGCACAGAGCCAGACCCAGGGCTCGATCCCGTGACCCCAAGACCATGACGTGAGTTATGAATTCAAGGGTCAGATGCTTAACCACCCAGCACCATTTTTATAATTTATTTTATATACACATATATATCTCCAGTGCTTGCAATTGCCTAGCATGTTATGGGTGCTCCAAATATACATATTTAATGTATGAATGAATTCAATTAATAGTAGATGTGATTTTCTTGCCTCACTATCTACAGTGCAGTAGAGTGGAAAATGGAAAGAATCTAAACCTGGATTCTAAATCTGCCTTTCACCACTCTCAAATGAAACTATTTTGAAATATAGTGCATTAATAAAAAATTTGAGGTACTGCAAAGCCAACAGATCAGGAGACAACAACCCCTTAAAAGATACTTTACTGGGGCACATGGATGGCTCAGTCAGTTAAGTGTCTGTCGTTGGCTCAGGTCATGATCCTAAGATCAAGCCCTGTGTCTGGCTCCCTGCTCCGTGGGGAGTCTTCTCCTCCCTCTCTCTTTGCCACTCTCCACAGTGCTCCCTCTCTCTGTCTCTCTCTCAAATAAATAAATAGGGGCACCTGGGTGGCTCAGTGGGTTAAAACCTCTGCCTTCAGCTCAGGTCATGATCCTGGGGTCCTGGAATCGAGCCCCACATCAGGCTCTCTGCTCCGTGGGGAGCCTGCTTCCTCCTCTCTCTGCCTGCCTCTCTGCCTACTTGTGATCTCTGTATGTCAAATAAATAAATAAACACTTACCAAAAAAAAAAAAAAGATAGCTTGTTACTCATAGTTTGTGAGAGGAGAAGTATGACATGCCAGCACGAACTATACTGGGAATCATCGAGGTTGGTAAAGAGGTAGAGGGAGAGGGAAGAACTGTGGGCAGGATCCTTTATTGTGGTTTTCACAGGAAGGAACTGCAGAGGCAGGGTAAGCAGGCTTACGATTGGCTAGTTTAAACAATTTCAACAGGCCCTGGAACATAGGGGCTGTCCCTAGTTGTCTAGTACCTGTCCCTGGAGTGATTAAGGCCAGTGCATGGTAGCACAGAGTGTAAGAGTCTGATAGAGGTGGTACCTGAGGTGTGGGCTCTGGATGGGCTGGTTTGTATCTGAAGAGCACTCTCACAAGTGAGTTGTTTCCTAGCTCTAGAAACTGTCAGTCCCCAAGAGGGGCCCTCCAAGTTCAGCAAGGCCCCAGATGTCAGAGCTTCAGCAGTACAGAAAATAAAGACATGGCTAACACAACTGCTTTGATGGTAATCCCCTTGACATCACTGAATCTCAGATCTCACATCTGAAAAATGGAGGTAATAATGTTCTTTACCTCCAAAAACTGGCAAATAACAGATATGAAAGCACTTTGAAAACACTAAACCCATTTATGAAGATAGTTTATGCTTTTGTAAAGAACAGCCCATCAAGAAAGCATGAGAAGTGCATTTTCTTTCCATATCATTGATGTGTTTGTGGTCATCTTTGCTCTGTCCCACCCACCTTGTAAAACTAATGATCTCCTTTTGTGAGAAAGGTGAGTAGAGGGGGAGAGGTCAATTTGAAGTCAGGGAGGAGAGACATTAAACAAACCTCATTAGCATCATTTTTTAACATGCTCATCAGCACCCGGTGTCATGACCACTGGACATGACATGAGAGGGGTCCAATCTACATATACGGGGTGGCTTTTTGAAAGCATTCTTTATTCACCATGAAAATTCATTACAAGAAGTCAGTAAAAGATCAAATAAAACAAGTAAAAATTATAATAAAGGAATTTTCTAATTATTTTAGGCAATAGAATATTTATATTAAAAAGAATTTATAGAATTTGATGAGGTTATGAATATTTATGTAAAAATTAAGAGGAGAATGGAAACTCCAATCCATCAGTGCCTCTCATTTCTTCACTTTCCTCATAATGAAGCTCACACTCTGTGGTAATCACTAACTCGAGTTTTGTTTTCAGGGAAATGGGAAATTTCTCTCAGATGCCTTCTACTTTCTCTACAAAGTAGAAGGGGTTCTCCTCTTCTGAGCAGGTAGTAGAAGGATGCGAAGGATTAGAACTTTGAGGGGAGTGGACAGTCTGAAATGAGCATGACCAGTATGAGGAGAGAATGAGTTGCTAAACTTGTTGGTTTTATAGAGGATCTAGTCTGCTGTGTTGTGTAACTAATATTCTCATACATTCCCAACCTCCTTTTCTCCTCCAAGCCTGTGTGAGTTGAACTCTGCCTTGAAGAACTGAGCTTTGAGGAAGTGACACAACACAAGATTAGAATTTCTGAAAAAACAGCAACCTTACTTGAAACCTTCATTATACCTAGAAATCCTATTGTGTTTGGTTTATTCAGTCTCTCCTTCTAAACTGCAAGCCGATTGCAAATCTTCCCCTCTTATTAAAATGCTGACCATCGTCTTACTACCACCCACACAGTAGAAGAATTTGTAAAGAAAATAGAAACTCTCAGATAGAAACATATCTATTTCCTTGAGACCAAGCATGCAAACTTACTTCATATGCAACCATTCTATTCTCCTATTTTGGATGAGGAGAACTAACTCCTCTACAAGACCAATCTAGTTCCTTCTTAGGAACATACACTACTGTTGTCCTTCTAGGAACATACTCTTATACTTCAACCTCTTCTTCCCATGTAGTTCCTTTTCACAGTTATTAAATGATTTCCATCTGTCCCATTAAAATGCACAAACAGAAAGTAAAGCAAAAATCCCTCGACGTTTCAATGTCACTTGATAATGTACTCTCTTTTCACAACCACATTTCTCAAAACTCTCATCTACACCCTATGTTTTAATTTCTTATTTCCCATGCACTGTTCATTAATTTTCAATCTGGTTTTCTGCTTATTTATTTCCCGGTAGTGTTTTTCCACGGATCACCAGTGACCTCCATGTCATTAAAGCCTGTGGATTTTTCCTAGTCTTCATCTCAGCTCACTTATAATTGGCATCCAATTTGTTGAGTACACCTTTTTGTAAGTATAGTTATCTTTTGGAGGATTCCTTGATAAATATGCTCCAGATTCTTCTCCTACTGCTCTGATAATCTTTGTCAATTTTTCAACTTTGTCTCCTCCTGCCTGGGCCAGGAGTTCTTTAGGACTCAGTCTTGATTTCTCATATCTTCTCACCCAATGTTCTGTGGTTGAGAAATCTCATTTAGAGCTGCTGCTTTAATTACTGCCCATTTTCACAGGACTCTCAAATACCTATCTTCATCCTAAGCTTCTTTTCCTAACTACAGACCTGCCTATCCAAATGCTATCTTGTGATTCCTCTTAAATAACTCAAAGAAATGTCAAAGTAAACAAGGTCAAAACCAAATCTCTTAATCTTCCTCTCTGAGCTTGACTCTCCTCTAGAGTTTTCCATCACAGCAAATGACTCACAATTCACCCAATTATACAAACCAGAAGTGTAGGAGTCTTAACTTGCTTCCCTCACACTCTTCCTTACTTTGTTTTATTGCCTATTTCTTTAATCTACCCATTCCTTTCCTGTTATCATCACTCTGATGGAAGTTACCACCATCTTTTACTTGACTGTGCTAATAGCATACTCACTCATTTGTTTGCACCCACTCTGGCCCCTCTTCAAGTCCCAACGTAACATATCACCCTCATTTCCTGACTATCCCTGATAGGCAGGATTCCTTTTTTTTTTTTTTTAAGATTTTATTTATTTATTTGACAGAGAGAGATAGTGAGAGCAGGAACATAAGCAGGGGGAGTGAGAGAGGGAGAAGCAGGTTTCCTGTTGAGCAGGGAGCCCGATGCAGGACTCGATGCAGGGTTTGATCCCAGGACCCTGGGATCATGACCTGAGTTGAAGGCTGACACTTAACGACTGAGCCACCCAGCTCAGTGCCCCAGCAGGATTCCTTAATATGGCTTAGGCATCCCTGCATGAACTTTCTCTGAACTCCTGCCCAGTCTGGTCCTGTCCCACATGTTGCTGCATCCTTACCTCTGGACCATGACCTCACCATGCTCTCTCATGGTCTGGGTTTCACATACACCTATCCCTTTTCCCAGAGTGTCTTTCCTTCTTCACATTCCTTCAATAATTCCTGCTTATCCTTCTGATCTCAGGTCTTTATCATGGTGTTTATCACTTCTTTAGAGGAGCTTTTCAGGACCTTTTTGACTGAGTGAAAACACTGCCAATACCATTATAGAGTTTTATAGCACTGTTTTGCCTCAACATCACATTTTGGGAGACTTTACTTGATTAATGTCTTTTTCCCCACTATAGTATAAGTTGCACATGGGCAGGATTCATATTTGCTTTCCTCTTTATTTTATCACTATCATTCGCCATGATGTTACATTTCGCAGAGTTCCTGACATTGGTGCATTCCTTTAACAAACGTTATCCATATTTATATTATAAATGAATATGCATAAATGTTAAGTATATTAGAGATAAATATCTGTGTATATATACACATGCACATATATACGTCTATATTAATTTAAAATAAATCTGGGCACTAGAGTGTCTTGTGTGAGGTCCCATAGCTCGTAAATGTCAGATAAGATTCAAACACCAGTTTCAAAGCCATTGGTTTCCCTGATACGACACAGGCCCATAAACCTAGCATAATTTGTCTCCCTTTACTGAAGTAGATCTTAACCTTGGCCTCATGTTGGAATCACCTAAGAAGCTTTTAAAAATGTTGATACCCAGGTCCTAGTCCCAGAGATTTTTTCTGATTAGTTTAAGGTTAGGCCTGAGTATCTGTAGTTTTTTTTTTTTTAAAGGTTTTATTTATTTATTTGACAGAGAGAGAGATCACAAGTAGGCAGAGAGGCAGGCAGAAAGAGAGGGGGGAGCAGGCTCCCCACTGAGCAGAGAGTCCAATTCGGGGCCCGATCCCAGGACCCTGAGATCACGACCTGAGCCGAAGGCAGAGGTTTAACCCACTGAGCCACCCAGGAACCCCATATCTGTAGTTTTATAAAGCAGCCCAGGTGATTCTTATATGTAGCCAGGGTGGAAAATATTTGTTAGAATGACAAAACTAAATTAAGTGGAGAAGGTGGCCTGAGATGTTGATGATGAAAATATAATTTTAAAAATAGGAAATTAAGGAGTGGAAATAAAAATTAATGGTCTATGACTTCCCTTTTTTATTTATTTTTAATTAGTTGTTGCCATTACCCCCTTTTACGTGGTTAATAGCCACCCAATGTCTTCAGGTCCTTTTCCCCGAAACCTATAAATGTTATCTTCACCAAAAAAAAGGAATCTTTGCAGATGCAATTAAATTAAGGATCTGAATATGGGGAGATTCTCCTGGATTATCCAGATGGGCCCTAAATCCATTCACAAGTGTCCATAAAAGAGAGATACAGCGGGAGAGTTGACACAGAGAGAAGAGGAGAAAACGATGTAAAGTTGGAGCAGAGGATTCAGTGATTAGACCCCAAGGAGACACAGAGGCTGGAAGACGTAAGGAAGGAGGGGAGTGAGCCCCATTGCCATGTGACACTGAGTTCAAACTTCTAGCCTCCAGAACATGAGAAGAAGAAGATTTCTGGTGTTTTAACTCTTCAAGTTTGTGGAAATTTGCTCTAGCAGCCATAGGAAACTAATACACCTGGATTATGATAATCTGACTAAAATATACTTTTTACCTATAACAAATTTTTCTAAGGTCATATATTCTAAGGCAGTAGGAGTAAAGTGACAATAAGGGTATTCCTCTGTCTCAACCCTCTGCTCTTTTCAAACTCCAGCCTCTCCAAACAGTCTTCCCAAATAGTCCTAGATTCCCCTGGGCTGCCTCACAAATGTCCTGAGAATTGGCTGCCTTGTCTTCTAGATGATACTTTTCATTTCCCACCTTGCGTGCTCATAACACTGTGGCCATGTCTCTGATCATTGGCAACCCAACAGCCACCTTCCAAGAGTGCCACAGCCATGGCTGATATCTGTCTGTAGAACCAAAGACGAGGCTAAAACTAGAACCCATGATCTGGGTCAGTAGGAGGTGCATTAGATTGTTGCTTTCCAACTATCTCCTTGATTACACTTAAAATTATAGTTTAAAAGAGCAGTGTAAATTTGAGATGAGACAAATTAACTGGTTTCAGAAATACTATCCACACATTTACAAACTTATTAGTGATTTCTCTAAGAACATAAAACCTTACTCTAATTGTTAAATGGCCCATTGCCTCATAATTCTAAAGTCACTATTATCAAGATTTGGATCCTCCATTGGAATAGAAAAACCTACACCTTCTTATCCATTGTTATTTACTGGATATTTGATTTTACAGTTCTTTGTGGCCACTTATGATTCATAAGCAAAGGATTATTCAGGTTTTTACCTATAATCACAGCTAAGGATCCATAGTTTAAAATGCCAGCCATTACTGATAAGAGCTTTTCCTTTTAATTTTAAGGGTTTAGTGTGTTTATTTTGCTTATTATTGTAAAGGAGATCTATTTTTCATTGAAAAATTATCAAGTGATCACTCAAGAAACAAATTTACAGACTAAATCTGCCACTTGTCAGAGTCATTCAGTATCTCTCCATTCTGAAATGATTGATCCCCCGTCTTACGGGAGACACACACTTGCATATCCTAGAATCAGATCATTAATAACCCCATCATTAACATTTTTTATATTTAATTCCAGTGGTAGGTATAAGGCATTTTTTACTTTAAGTTTAAACCTCAAATCACAATAATTGGTCATCTAAGTGTTTCGCTGACCCCTTCCCTGCCTAGGTCTTTAATATCTGGCAATATAATTCATTCTTACATTGATATTCTGTAAAATCATAACAACATTAAGAGCATTAGACAAATACACTGCTTCTATGTAACTTAATAATTATAATTTTGTAGACATTGGAACTTCCAATAGTTGAAAGAAGTTCTTATTTTAAAAAAAAATCTATAAATACAAAATAAATAACAAAATATAAAACCAAGCCATTATTGTCACAGCTAAGGATTATTTTCTTTTCCACCTCACATTTGTTAATAAAAGACATATTCTGAGAAGATGAGAGTGAGGTGATTGATGGGAAGTTTCTCAATATTCTGAAAAGAAGTCAAGTTCTGAAAACATAGGCCAGCACGATCAGGGTGTATAAAATAGATGAGAATCCTATAAGTGGTCCAAAAAGTGTTGGAAATGATCCTTAATGAGAGGATGTCTAATGAGAGTAAATGAGGAAGTGTTGTATCCTAAGGCAAATCCTGGGAAATTGAGAAGTAGAATGGCGGGGGTGGGAGGGATTATTCTCATCCTTTCACTGAAAAGGCTGGTATCATCAATAAAAAAGTAGTAATCAGGAGCACCCTGGTGGCTCAGTTATTAAGCATCTGACTTTTGATTTTGGCTCAGGTCATAATGTCAGGGACCTGAGATCAAGCCCCATGTTGGCTTCCTCAGGGGATGTGCAGCCTGCTTGGGACTCTCTCTCTCCTTCTCCCTGTGCCCCTCCCTCCCTTAAAATTTTTTAAAAATGTAATAATCATAATAGCTAGTTTGGCTGATTGGATTGTTGATTATAAGAAGTATGTTTACTCCCTAAACAAAGTTAGGGTTTGTAGGAACTTTTATAAATACGCCATCAATGAAGGCTGTGAATTGTTAATACAACATTCACTAAGCATCTCAGAAAAATTAATCCAATTGCAAAGGGGATTCATTAAAAGATTAGGAACTGGAATGATCTGGCTCAAGATTGCTGACAAAAAGTAAAAGACAAGTTATATCATTTCTATTTTGGATGTAGACATATTGAGCTGAAGGAAAATTAATTATCTTCCCTGGAGGACACCAAAGAACAGAAATAGACTACAGATTTGACTTCTGCCCTTTGCTATTTTAAGACATTTAAGATAACCTTGACATATTGAGAAAATCTTTCACGTTTTGTTTCATTCTACGTTTCCTGATATTTTTAAACTGAAGAGCTAATCACTCTTAAATATGATTCTCCAACTCCCCCTTAGCTTCAGATTCATTTATGCAGTCAGTTTTCTAATTGACATCACTACCTGAATGTTGTGCAGGGAAGTCTACCTCAGTATAATAAAAATAGAACTGTCCCCCAAAGTAGATGCATATGGTTACAAACATTCACACCCATACACACACACTGCAAAACCTTCTTTACCTCTCCTTTATCAGTAAGCTTCTCAGTAGTACATTTACCCAGTTACTAAAGCTGGTAATCTGAGTTACCTCCACCTCTGGCTCCCTTTCCCATACTCTCCAAAATCCAATTTCTGTCTATGCTTCTTAGATTTTCCCTTTGACATCATGGCAGGCAAGGGCATGAATAGCATCCCATCACTTATACTCCCCTGTTAAGCCTGTGCAGACATAATTAAACAATCACAATACCCATACCTGTGAATTCTGAATTCACCACCACATAATTCCTCAAAACAATGCTCCTCGAAGACCCACCAGCTAACTTGTCTTTCCAGTCCTTGATATTTCTATTTCTTCCTCTCTATCATAACTTCCTCACTTCTGGATTATGTTTTTTCTTTTCTGAACTACTTCAGTGACCCCTTTGTTGTTCTTCCTGCCTCTGGTCTTCACCCTATATGATTTACTCTCAGTACTGCTGCCAGAAGGATCCTTCTAAAAATGCAAATATGTCTGTGACAGATTCCTAAAGAAACAGGAAAAAAAATCCCATGATTTCTCCACTGTAAACTTTAAAGTCTTTAGTTGCCAGAAGGGAGGTCAGTAGGAGGATGGGTTAAGTGGGTGATGGGGATTAAAGAATGTACTTGCGATCAACCTGGGGTGTTGCGTGGAAATGTTGAATCACTGTGTTGTACACCTGCAACTAATATTACATTGTATGTTAACTACCTGGAATTTAAATAATAACTTAAAGAAGTCCTTAGTATAGTTTACAAAGTTCTCCATATCCTGCATATGCCCACCTGTCCATTCTCAATCTCACCACTTCCTGCCTTAATGCTTTAGTGCAACCAAACTATTTTCAGTACCCTAACTTTTTCATGATGCTTCTCCCATCACCTTTACTCATGCTTTCTCTGTTGCCAGAAATATCCTTTTTACCCCTCGTGCCACCTAATTTACTCTTTCTTTACCTTTAAGTCTCAACTGAGACATGGATTTCTCATAAAATCATTCTCTGACCCTTTGTATTTCCCCACTCCATATGCACACACTACTTTTGGACTGGTAGCTTGAGTCTGCTTCTGTTGTAACCATTCATGCCTAAGTCAAGGCACTGAAAATACCTTTGTATGGTTATTTATTTAGTGATATTTCCCTGGCTACCTCCATAAGGATAAGGACCAGTGCATGTGAACTTCTTGAGTCTGCAAATCTCCAGAGTCTATTTATTGGGGACCCAATAAATGTTTGTTAATGTGAACTGAGTGGAAACTAAAGTAAGCATTCCAATATCAAACTTTCCATGCAGATGTTGACCACATAGAAGTTATTCAACAGAATGGATAAGGAAGATATGGCATATACATATACAGTGGAATATTGTGCCACCATAAAAAAGGATGAGATCATGTCATTTGCAACAATATGAATGCCCCCTAGAAGGTGTTATGCTAAGTGAAAGGCAGAGAAAGACAAATACATTATTTCACTCATCTGTGGAATCGAAAAAACACCAAATGGATAAAGAAACAAACAAAAAGCAGAATCAGACCTATAAAGACAGAGATCAAACTGATGGTTGCCAGAGAGAAGGGAGAATGGGAAGATGGGGAAAGTGGGTGAATGAGAGTGGGAGATCTCCCAATGATAGAGTGAATAAGCCACAGGAATAAAAGGCACAGCATAAAGTGTACAGTCAATGATATTTTAATAGTGTCACATGGTAACAGATGGAGATTACACTTGTGGTGAGCATAGCATATTGTATAACCTTGTTGAATCACTATGTTGCAACCTACAACTATATTGAAATAAAAACATTTATTATTCAACCATAAAAAAGAGTGAAATCTTGCCATTTATGATAACAAATGGACCTTGAGGGCATTATGCTAACGGAAATAAGTCAGACAGAGAAAGATAAATACCGAATGATCTCTTTTATGGGTGGAATCTGAAAAGCAAACAATAACAACAACAAAAAGCAAACAAGCTCATAAATACAGGGAACAGATTGGTAGTTGCCAGAGTCAAGGGTTGGAGGATGGTAGAAATGGGGAAAGGGGGTCAAGAGGTAAAAAAAATAATAATAATATAGTGAACAATAAATATTTCTGAAAGACAGGAAATGAGGAAAGGAAAGGTGGAACAAAGGTTTATTGACTAAATCAAATTCTACTGTAATTATTTATTTATTTATTTATTTATTTTAAATAGAGCTTGCCAATCTATTAGTATTTGCTTAGCATTATTTTATAACTGTCGACGTAATGGTCCTTTTTAAGTTTTTTTCCAAGTTACTGTGGCAGAAGCTCAGGCTCCGATATTTGACTCTACCAAGTAGTGGAAACAGTACTACATGGTAAAAGGGTGCTTTACTTTGCTAGGGCTGCCATAATAAAACATCACAGACTGGGTGAAATTCAGTCTCACAGAAATTCAGTCTCACAGTTATAGAGGCCAGAAGTCCAAGATCAAGATATTGGCAGGTTTGGTCTCTTCTGAACCTTCTCACCGTGTCCTCACATGGTCACCTAATCATCTGTATGTGTATCCTAAGCTCCTGTTTTTATATAGACACCAGTCATAGGAGATAAGGGCCTGCCTTATGATCTCATTTAATTTTAAATACCTCTTTAAAGGCCCTATCTCTAAATACCATCATGTTCTAAGAAAATGGGAGTTAGGGCTTCAACATACAAATTTTGGAAGAACACAAGAAGGCAATATATGCCAGGAATTTTCTTTAACAAGGATTCCCCCTAATAAATAAAATAAAAATATGATAGGAATACATGTCTTAAATTAATCTCATTAGGATAATATCTATAAATCAAAAAGGCTAGGTTCCTTGAGATGCCCTCCCACAAGTATATTTATTAGAAAGCCATATGACAGAGTTGGGTGCTAAAACACTTTATCAATATCTATTTAGGTTCTCTGAATTTTTTTTTTTTAGCTTCCATTTCTACTCATTATTATTATTTTTTCCTTCTTGGAAAAATCACACAATGGTTATTTACACAATGTTTAAACATCTAGACAGTGTTTTCCTGTCATAACCATATCCTGTCATATCCTGTCATAACCAATTATTTCATTGACTTTAATGCTTTTAAACCAGTGTAACCAGTCAAGTCAGAGACATTGGCAAAGCTTGTTAATAAGTGAATTCTTTGGATATTAACATGGGATAATAGCATTAGCAAAAACCTTACATGCTCCAGTAGGTTAAGCAATCTATGTTTAAAAACTCAAAACAGACTTGAGAAACTGCTATTTGAAATTAGTTACAAAATCTAAAAAGTATTTTACAAATTAAGTGAGTCAATTAAACTCAGAATCAGTTTTTAAAAAAGCACTTTCAAAACCTGGAGCCAATCTGTGTTTATTATTGTTTTTCCTTATTAAATAGATAATACATAGTTCATTTTAGAAAATTATAGCAAAGAAAGGAATACAAATTAAACACACCTCTTACAACACCATGAGATATTTCTGGGCAAAGACAGAGGAGCTAGCGTTTGAGTTACATCCTCTCTAGAGATGTAAGGCAGGGGGGTGTTTGTATGTGTTTTTGATGCTAATATTAAATAATATTCGCAATATATTAGGTTAAAAGCCATACACATCCACTTCTAGGTATTTGCTCAAGTGAAATAAAAACCTATGTTCCCACAAAAGCATATTCACAAGATATTTATGGAATACATTTAAGTATATAGAAGTATGTTTAAGTATATAGAAGATATTAAGTATTAGAAGATATTAAGTATAGAAGTATATTTAAGCATATAGAAGATACTTAAGTATATAGAAGCCTTGTTCTATATACTTATTTCTTTCTTTCTTTTAAGCAGGCCCCACACCCAGCATGGGGCCTAATACAGGGCTTGAATTCATGACCCTGAGAGGAAGGCCTGGATGCTTAACTGAGCTACCTAGGAACCCTTATAACAGTTACGTTCTTTATCACGAAATCTGAAAACAGCCCAGATATCCCTCAACTGGGAAATGGATAAACTGTGATATGGATACATACAATGGAATACTACTTAGCAATAAAAAGAAACAAAATATCAACATATACAACACAGAGGAACCTCAAATACATATTGCTAGGTGAAAGAATTGAAAAGGTTACATACTGTATGATTCCATTTACATGATGTTCTGGAAAAAGCAAAACTATAGAGAGGAAAACAGATTCATGAATTTTTTTTTTAAAGATTTTATTTATTTATTTGGCAGAGATCACAAGTAGGCAGAGAGGCAGGCAGAGGGAGAGGGGGAAGCAGGGTCCCCACTGAGCAGAGAGCCCGATGTGGGGCTCGATCCCAGGACCCTGGGATCATGACCTGAGCCGAAGGCAGAGGCTTTAACCCACTGAGCCACCCAGGCGCCCCCAGATTCATGAATTTTAAAACTTGAAGAAAGGTTGAGGGAGGATCTGAAAAACAAAGGAAAAAAAAGACGAAACACAAAACACTCTCAACTATAGGGAACAACTGATGGTTAGCAGAGGGGAGGAAGATGGAGGGAATGGGTGAAATAAGTTAAGGGGATTAAGAGCTCACTTATCTTGATGAGAACTGAGTAATATATGGAACTCTTAAATCACTATATTGTAATTAATATAACATTGTATGTTAACTACACCAGAATTACAATTTAAAAAGAGAGGTGCACCTGGGTGGTTCAGTCAGTTAAGTGTCTGCCTTCGGCTCAGGTCAAGATCTCAGGGTCCAGGGATCCAATCCTGCATTGGGATCCCCGCTTAGTGGGTAGTCTGCTTGTCACTCTGCCTCCCCACCCCCGCTTACTCTCTCTCTCTTCCTCTCTCTAATAAATAAATAAAATATTTTAAAAAATAAAATTTAAAAAAAGGGAGCGATCTTGGGGGATCACTTTTGGGGAGAAAAGTAATAGAATTTTCTGTACTTTGATTATGTTGTTTGCATGGCTCTATGTACTTGTTAAAACTCATAGAACCACACATCAAAAATAGTCAATTTTACCATATGGAAATTAAAAATAAATTTAAAACATATTGTGTAGAGGAGTATCTATGTTTCCTTGGGGTTTTGTTTATATATATGATACCTGTAATATATATCATAAAACTCATACATGCTCATACATGTGTATAAACCATTTCCAGAACCTAGCAAGAAACTGAGAGGTTGCCCCTAGGAAGATTAGAGGTCCCACTGCGTGTCGGAGAGTCTCCATTTTCATTGTGCATAATCTCATTATTGTTTGAGTTCTTTACCATATCAATATAACACTTTCCAATTAAAGAAACACTAAACTAAAAGAATATATAAACATTTCGGTGTTGCAGTCTTGGAGACTATTAAGGTAAATTTTCCTTCCTTACAGGACAAATGAAATATCCTCTCTCCTTGAATACGGATACAATTAGGCTATAAAAAAAATTTCTGCAGGTTACTTGGCCAACAAAATCTGTGTGAACACTGGGGTTCCAGGCTTTCCCTGGTCCTCAAGAGATTCCAACAATTACTCTCTGGTGAGAAGCACAAGCCAAAAATCAATGCAGGTAAAAGCAGAAGTTTGTTCCACAGTGGGAATGGCCTGTTTCATCGATAGCTGTCAGCACGATCTTTGGAAGTAAAAACGACTCTGAAAAATATAGGAGCTTAGGGCTCAGGATGCCAATATGGTTGCCAGCCAAAACTTTATATATACAGGAATGTCTAACAAGTTTTCCTTTTAAACTGCCAATGAAACATATTAGAGCTATAGAATTCACTTGTAATAAAGAAACCTTTAAACAGTATGCTGTGCAACAGAGCTTTGCCGAGTGTCTCAAATGACTGGACACAGTAATGGCCTTCTCTCCCAGTTGTATGGCCACTCTGGAAGGCCACACAACTTCTTGCTAAGTTCTAGATGCAGGTCAAGATTGACTGCCTCACCAGTGACGAATCTCAGACATCCCCTAGACTTTCCCACGTTCTGAGAAGGAGGTACTACTACAACATTTTAATAAAAAGTAACATAAAGACTGGATTTTTTAAAATCTGCATGCCTGTGTATATGTATTTATGAATGAATATACTTCTCTAGGTTGTTTTATGCTCCCTTGATTATCGTCTATGAAATATTTCACTGGGACATTTCTATTTCATTCTTGTCTATCTTTTTGTAAAGGGAGATTGTGTTTATACCGTAGGCACAAAGGAAAACAGCTGATTAATCTAGTGTGAAAATGGTACTGTTTTTGTGCAGAAACACATTTGTGTACCATACGAGGAGCTCTCTTTTTCTTTAAAAATTTATTTATTTTTCAGAGACAGTGAGTGCACAAGCAAAGGGAGCGGCAGGCAGAGAGCAAAGCAAGCGCCCTATTGAGCAAGTACCCGGATGCAGGACTGGATCCCAGAATGCTGAGATCATGACTCAAGCAGAAGACAGCCACTTAACTGACTGAGCCACCCAGGCACTCCAGAAGCTCTCTTTAAAATATTTGCTAGTTGAAGGGGCACCAGCATGGCTTAGTTGGTTAAGCCTCTGCCTTCCGCTCATGCCATGATCCCGGGGTCCTAGGATAGAGCCTCATGTTGGACTCCTCATCAGGGATTCTGCTTCTCCTCCTCCCTCTGCCCCTCCCCAGCTCACGCTCGCTCGCTCTCTCTCTCAAATAAAATCCTCAAAAAAATTTTTTTTAAATAAAATATTTGCTAGTTAAAACATGATGTTGGAAACTTGGAAGAGTTTTTCCATTTTTGCTTGTTTTAACCTTTAATTAGGAAGTTTAATTCTCACACAGAAAAAGTGCATGGGATATAAATGAAGAATGATATTATTAAAATTTTTGAGGATGTAAATGCTTTATCAGATACATGTGCTATAAATATTTCTCCTAGTTCCTCACTTTCCTTTTCATTTTTTAAATGTCTTTCAAAAAGCATCATTGTTGATTTCCACTAAAAGCAATATATGAGTTTTTTAGGCTTACTGAGTTTTTAGTCAAGTCTAATAAATATTTGCCTATTTCATGTCTACAAAGATATTCCATGTTTTCTTCTAGAACCATTATATGTTTAGATTTTATGTAGAAGGTTATGAAATTCGTGGACATGGAGTTGTTCAGAGTACTACTTTATTATCATCTCAGCGTACATGAGATCTGCATTAATATTCTTTCTTTCATTTCTAATATTAGTTTTTTGTGTCCTCTCTTCTTTATCAGTTAATGTGTCTAGAGGATTATCAACTTTATTGATCTTTTCAAAGAACCATGTTTTGGTTTTATCAATTCTATTGATTTTCTCTATTGATTTCCTGTTTTTAATTTCATTGATTTCTGCTCCACATTTTATTTCGTCTTCTTCCTTCTCTTCCTCCTCTTCTTCTTTTTCCCCATCTCCTTTTTCTTTTCTTTTTTTCCTTCTTCTTATTCTTCCACCTCTTCTTCTTTTGCTTACTCTATATTTAATTTGCTCTTCTTTTTCTAGTTCCTAAGGTAGAACTTAGTTTATTGATTTTTAGATCTTTCGTCTTTTAAATATATGTATATAAATCCCACAAACACTGATGTTACTGTTTCATTTTTATTTCATTCAAAATAATTTTTAATTTGAGATTTCTTCTTTGATTCATGTATTATTTTAAATTGTGTTGTTTAATCTCCAAGTATTTTTGTATTTTCTAGCTGTCTTTCTGTCATTGAGATCTAGTTTAATTCCAGTGTTGTCTGAGAAAAGACATTATATGATTTCTATTGCTTTAAATTTTTTGCAGTGTGTTTTACGGCCCAGGATGTGTTCTGTTTTGGTGAATGTTCCATATGAGCTTGAGAAGAATGCATATTCTGCTGTTGTTGGATGAATTAGTCTATAAATGGCCACTATATTCAATTGATTGACAGTGGTGTGTTAAACTATGTCCTTACTGATTTTCTTCCTATTAGATCTGTCCATTTCTGAAAGAAGGCTGTTGATTTATCCAGCAATAGTAGTGGATTCATCTATTTCTCCTTGTAGTTCCATTACTCTTTTTTTTTTTTAAGATTTTATTTATTTATTTGATAGACAAAGATCACAAGTAGGCAGAGAGGCATGCAGAGAGAGAGGAGGAAGCAGGCTCCCTGCTGAGCAGAGAGCCCGATGCAGGGCTCTATCCCAGGACCCTGGGACCATGACCTGAGCCGAAAGCAGAGGCTTTAACCCACTGAGCCACCCAGGTGCCCCTAGTTCTATTACTTTTATATTCACGTATTTTGATGTCTCTTTTAGGCACATACATGTTATACCTTCTTAAAGAAATGGCCACTTTATCATTATGTAATGTCCCTATGTTTTATCCTATCTATATGTATGAATTCATCCATATGATTGGGGAATATACTCTTACATATTATTCTAATTCTTGGAACTTTGTTGAGATTTGCTTTAGGATCCAATCTGCAGTCAATTTTTATAAATATTCTCTGTGGTTTTGGTGGTGAAGCCTTTTGTTGAGTAAGATATTGAGTAGGTTGATTTTGGTAATTTTTTTTTTTTTTTTGGTGATCTTACTCTTCAAGCAATTAATAATTTTTAACTATTCAGAATAGGATATTTAAAATAGCTCATTATAATTAATTTACTGCCCTTTTGGCCTAATATACATTTCAAAGGCATGCTCTTAAGTACATATAAGTATACAGTAGCATTTTTCTAACAATCCATCCAATGAAAGAATAATATTTCCATCAGATTCATTTCCTTAAGTTTGGTGTCTAGCTTTCTCCTTGTTCTCCTGGATTTAATATGCAACCACTTGTTTCAAAATCATTTAATATCACCAAGGAAATACTGAGGGAAGAGAGTATGAAGTCACATACTTATTATGATAATATATACCTTACAAATAACTCAATTACATGTTTTATCCCCTTATTATTTTGTTATTACTGTATAACAAACCACTGCAAAATGTGTTATCATAAAATAATAAGCATCTGTTATTAAATATGGATCTGTAGATCATTTGCACAATTATTGGGATTTTAGCTGGGCTCACTCACACATCTACTGTCAGCTGGCTGATCATCTGTGGGCTAGTTGGTCTTGAAGATAATCAGGTCTTCCCTTCATGTGGTCTCCCGTTCTCCAGCAGGCTTGCTCTTGTGTCAGTGGCCAAAGTTCAAAGAGTAGTTTGAAATACTGCCATTCCATTGTTGGCATTGACATACCATTGTTTCTATTGAATTTATTGGCCAAAGCTAGTAATAAGACCAGACTAGACAAGAGTTTGGGAAATAGACCACCTCTTAATTGGAGGAACCTCAAATTACATTGCAAAATGTGAAAGTAGAAGAAAGGATAAAGAACTTGGGACAGATTTGCATCAGTCAATAACATATACAAATCTTAGGGGATGTATAATGTAAGAGAAATGAAAGAGGATAAAATGATTTATTTTCATTCATGTTACATGATTCCCCCCCCCTTGTAACATTATATCAGAATTATCTCTATAATTAAGTATAATATTAGTGGAGGAAATTTTGGAGAAAAAATATGCAAAAGAGAATGGAGAGGTCATCTCAAACCTATGTTTTTTACAAAGTAAACTCTAAGAATGCTTTTCTATCTTTCCTGGTACATAATATTTAATTTGGAATTCATCACTTAGGATGAGATTATCTAATGCTACTTTAGGTTTAACCTGGACTAGCTACTGTATTTCCTGGCAACCATGCCAAAAACTCAAATATATATAAAGTCCCAGAGGATGAAGGTATCTAGTACTTTTGTTTAAGAAGAAGAGTAAAAGAATGGGGCAGAATCCTGGCTCCTAAAGTGCCCTAAAGGACCCTTGCCTTTGCTGTGACATAATCCTCCCAAGATCTTCACCTCTAAATCTCTAACTGCCTTGAAATGACTGGTTTTGGCTCATCCATCCAGGGATTTATCTAAACCCTTATTTAAGCCATTTAAACTTTCAGCCACTACAATCTTCTGGGAATATCGAGTTTCATATGTGCTTTGAGAGTTCTCAACTCTTCAGCTGTAATTATTTCCCCTTGAATGCAATAGAAAGGTATTTGGTACTTGCGGTTTTCAAATCCATTTACAGAAAAGACCACAATCCTATAGCTTCTATTAGATCCAAAAAAAAAAAAAAAAAAAATGTGTGTGTGCGCATGCATGTGCCTATGGCTTTTGTATTTTATAATATGAATTAAGATAAAGATAATTTTCTCCTTAAAACTCTTTAATAACTTTACTTGTTACCCATATGCTGATAAAATTGGTAAAACTTCCTTTCTCAAGCTATAAAAAAGCAAAATTGTTCTTCATTTAGGTTTTCCCCATGTTCGTTCAGCTTTGGTACAAGAACATAATGCAGCAAGTTACCATTTTATAATTTTATTTTTATTCCTCTTTTAGGACTATTTTCAATATTTTTTCCTATTGGAAATGTGCAAGAAAAAAGAAACTCATAACTTCCTCACTTCCTGTGGGAGTTAATGTCTGCTAAGGATAATAACCAGCAGAGTACTGTAAGGTATATTAATGTTTCTACAGTAGTCACATTGAAACAATTTTATCATCAAGAATTTGCACTATCGGGGCACCTGGGCTCAGTGGGTTAAGCCTCTGCCTTCAGCTCGGGTCACCATCTCAGGGTCCTGGGATCGGGTCCCGCATCGGGCTCTCTGCTCAGCGGGGAGCTTGCTTCCCTCTCTCTCTCTCTCTGCCTGCCTCTCTGCCTACTTGTGATCTCTCTCTGTCAAATAAATAAATAAAAATCTTTAAATAAAAAAAAGAAAAAAATAAAAGAATTTGAACTATCAAGTTTAAACGGTAAAAATAAAATAAAAATAAAAGTTTTAATAGATGATAAGGATCATTAGAATGGAGATAGATTGAAAGATGATAGATAAATGATTGATAGATGATTGCTTGGTAGATGTTTTTTGTATTTTTTTGTATTTGTAAATAATCATATTTAAGGACTAGACCATTTTTAGGATTTTTCTTTTATTTCTGAGTTTTATTTCAAATACTGGTTATATTAACAAAACACCAGGGCTTTAGGTCATAGTGACAGACTCTAGGCACAATTTACTCATGACTCTAAGACTTTGAAGGAAAAGAACAACGATTCCATCTATCTCCCCTGTTGTTCTCCTCTACTATAAATTATGTCCGGGTGAGGAAAAAAAAAAAGAAAGTTATGATAAATTTGAGCTGACATAGCTCAGAAAGCAGAATTTTGCCAAGTGTGTTTGATGAGAGTATATTGGAAGACTCCAGTCTTGGAAAGAAATCCTGTAGTGTGCAAATGGTAAAATGCGGCAGAATGGAGAGTCTACACGTGAGTCAAAAGGAGACCCTTCTCCATTCCCACCTCACATCAGAACTCTCCCCAACTTAGAAAACATGTGCATTACAAACCACTGAAAATGTGTCACAACTCTATGACATTCCCTACTCAATAGACCAGGTAAACATATCTGCAGTGTTGTATGCAACTCGTGAGGGAAATAGCAGCAGTCAAGGAAAGAAGGGAATTTGAGACTAAATTACTGCATTGCTATGTCCCATTGCCCAGACTCACCTAATAGGTAGCTTACCCTCTGCATTCTTCTGAAAATCTAAGTAATCTCTGTGCATAAAGGAAGATTTGTTGTTAAAAGTCCAACCGTTCTTATATATCTTCTTGATGTAAGTTTTACTAGTGTCCTGGGAACTTTAAGGCTGGGCTATTTCCATTTCAAAATGAAAAGAGGGAGAATACATTTAGTTGGAAATCTAAAGGAAAAAAAATAGCTGAGAAAATGATGAACACTTCATTGATTATTAACTCCAAATCCAAGCTAAAATGATTGGTAAGTACTCATGCCATTCCTTTAAAATGTGCCTTCAAAGGAAAAAGAGGAGGCCCATTTCTAAATCACTCAGAGCCCTTTGTATTGATTAAGTTGTAAGGATGGGTACTAAAATCTTGATTTTACTTTTTCATATAGTCATAGCTACAGACTTAAGCTTGATTAAGAATGTTGAGTATTTTCACACAGTTTGCGACCCTAGGCCAAAACAGGAGATGTTGATGATGAAGAATTCAAGTCCAACTCTATGCTGTAATGAACTCACTTACTTCCCACGTCCCCTTAAGTGCAATAGTTAAGAGCAATCGATACGTGTGGTTTTCAGAAGATCTCAGAGAAAAGAACCCACCCTTTATAACCCAGATGCAAAATTAGTATACACAACAACCCTAACATTTCTTCTTCCCTGGAACATGCAGGAATAGGAGAATATAGTCAAACATGGCTACATTTGGCATTATCATTGGCATAAATATAAAATATGGCCTAGTGATGGCAAGAAGCCTTGCTAAGGTGACACTATTTGAAAGATGCTGCTTATCTGGACCCTGGATCCAGTAAGAGCTTTCCTTACCTTGATATTATATGGTTAGTACAAACGAATAAAAAATCCATTAAGAAGCAATTAACCTTGGGGTGCCTGGGTGGCTCAGTGGGTTAAAGGCACTGCCTTCGGCTCAGGTCATGATCCCAGGGTCCTGGGATGGAGCCCTGCATCGGGCTCTCTGCTCAGCAGGGAGCCTGCTTCCTCCTCTCTCTCTCTGTCTGCCTCTCTGCCTACTTGGGATCTCTGTCTGTCAAAGTAAATAAATAAATAAATCTTTAAAAAAAAAAAGAAGCAATTAACCTATTGTAAAACAAACCACATTCTATTTTCCAATAAAATTAAGTGTAAACATAGATACTATACATGTACATACATAAGAAGGTACAGATGCATGCCTATGTATACATGTCTGCTTATGTGTGTGCACGTGTGTACATGCAGACAGAGACAGAGAGAGATAAGAGTATTAAACTGGTAGTGAGTGTATTAATTCAAATCCATCTTCAGGAATGGTTGTAGGAAGTATCTGTTGTGGATTTTCCTTGTTTGTTTGTTTTGGTTACACATCATCCACTTTTGCATGAAGTATGTCTACTCTCCTAACTCTTACCACTCTGCATCTAAATATTCACCTTCATGCATTTAAGTATCTGGATTAATTATAGGGATTTCAATCTTTCATCTTTTTGTCCAAACCTGTTTAAAGTTCATACTTTATTTTCAGTGTCCTTCAAATATTCTTCTAAAGTTCTAGTTATTGATTTCCTAAATTGCCTCTCAAGTTAGAAATTCCTGTAATGAAAAAATGTAACGATGTTCCCTCTCCTCTTCAATGCCCTCTAATTCTAAAAATGCTCCTCATGTATGTCTATTATTACATCAACCAGCTGATGCCATTCACCACCTTGTGGTCAAATCTCCTTATAATATTTTAATTCATTACTCAAGCCTATACCTAGCCAACTTGGTTACCCAACAGCAATCTCTTTCTCTCCCCCCACCCCTCTGTCTCTTTCCTCCCTCTCTCCCCACATCCCCTCACTCTTCTCTCTATATTTCTTTCTTCCCTCTTGCCACTGAAATGACCTATGAACCAAAGAAACTTATTTAGCACAAAGAAAATCACCCTTGTTTCTAAATGCCACACAAACAGGAGTGAAGAATCCAACCCATCAACATCAGCCCCCATCTTAGGCGACAATTTTTGTCATTGAAAACTAATCTTACAAAGATTTGAAGATGTTCTTTCTGAACCTGGTGTATGTGCTTGCTTTCTTTTGAGGAAAAATAACCTCATTGCTTTTTATATTATGGTCAGTTAAGGAAGTATTCTACTTGGGCTTCTAAATATTCAGTGTCTAGGTAAGGATTCATACCTTCTTTTTTTTTTTTGACATTAACCGTGACTAACATTTATTAAGCACTTACCATGGGCCACTGACTGTTCTGAGTTTTTTTTTTTTTTTTAATTTTATGTATTTATTTGAGAGAGAGAGAGTGAGAGAGTGGAGAGGTCAGAGGGAGAAGCAGACTCCCCGCCAAGCAGGGAGCCCAGTGTGAGACTCAATCCCAGGACTCCAGGATCATGACCTGAGGCGAAGACAGTTGCTTAACCAACTGAGCCACCCAGGCACCCCTGTTCTGAATATTTTATATGCACTATTCTACTTACCCCCAAAATAGCCATATAAACTATATATAAGTTTGAAATCATACTTAATTTTTTTTTTTACAAACTTTATTCATTATTCTGGCCTCCAAGTCAGAGTATCTGTATCAGAAAGAGATACCTCAACTTTGAAAAATGCTGTGCCCAAATAATTCTTCCCCTCATGATGTAGGCAGTCATAAATCCAAGCCACCAATCTGAATTTTCATTTCTTATAAGATGAATTCCTTTTTGGGGTCCTTGGGGACCTTAGTTGGAGCCATCCTAATCTACCACAGAGGTTCATTATGGTAGTGGTGAATCTCAAAAGGGAACTGGTTGGTGTCTTTGTCATTTTCTTCCCAGAAGAATCCTTTTTATCTACTGTCTATACTCCTATTTATCCACTTCTTCTGCATGCTCATTTCTGTGTACCAAGGAAAACAATGCCTTTGTCAAACCACAAAATGATGCTGTTTCATATTTCCCCGAAAGCAGTGGGTACCAACTTATCTTAAAATTATTTTTATGCAATTGAGTCTTCCCATCATTGTACAAATATGCTCTATGGTGGCTTATTTTCCGTAGTTCTAGACATAGAAGTGGGGAACACAATTTTATTTTATTCTTGAAAAGTTGAAGAGTGAATGTATTATGTTTCATAATACCATATTTTCAATTTACATTTTCTTTATAGCAAGCTCAAAAATGTTTACAACTAATTTGTTATTTAAAAACATTTTCAGGAGTGCCTGGGTGGCTCAGTTGTTTAAAAGTCTGTCTTCAGCTCAGGTCATGATCTCTTGGTCCTGGGATGGAGCCCCATATTGGATTTCCTGCTTAGAGGGGAGTTTACTTCTCTCTCGCCCCCTGCCCCCCCCCACCCTTGCATGCATGCATGCTCTCTCTCTCAAATAAATAAAATCTTTCAAGAAATATTTTCTTTTTTTTTTTTAATATTTTATTTATTTATTTGACAGATAGAGATGGCAAGTAGGCAGAGAGGCAGGCAGAGAGAGAGAGGAGGAAGCAGGCTCCCTGCTGAGCAGAGAGCCTGATGCGGGGCTTGATCCCAGGACCCCGGGATCATGACCCGAGCCGAAGGCAGAGGCCCTAAACCACTGAGCCACCCAGGCGCCCCTCAAGAAATATTTTCTTATTTAGAAAGACGATCCATATGTCTTTTTAAAATTTTACCTCTTTCTTTTTTTATAAGTTTTTATTTAAATTCAATTTAGTTAACATACAGAGTATTATTAGTTTCAGGGGTAGAATTTAGTAATTCATCAGTTGCATATGACACCCAGTGCTCATTACATCACTTGCCCTCTTTAATGCCCATCACCCAATTACCCCATCCCTCGAACCACCTCCCCTCCAGCAATCCTGTTTGTTTCCTAGAGCAGCACTGGGTGTTAAATGCCACTGAGGAATCATTGAACACTAGATTGGAAACTAATGATGTACTATATGTTGGCTGTTGAATTTAAATTTAAAAAAAAGAATCTCTTATGGTTTACCTCTCTCTGTTTTTATCTTATTTTATTTTTCCTCCTCTTCCCCTATCCTCATCTGTTTTATTTTTTACATTACGTATATGAGTGAAATCGTATGGTATTTGTCTTTCTCTGATTTATTTCATTTAGAATAATACCCTCTAGTCCCATCCACATTCTTGAAAATGGCAAGATTTCATTCTTTTTGATGGCTGAGTATTATTCCATTTTATATATGTACCACCTCTTCTTTATCCATTCATCTGTAGATGGATATCTGGGCCCTTTCCCTATTTTGGCTATTGTGGACATTGCTGTTATAAACATTGGGGTGCATGTGTCCCTTTGAATCACTATGTATCCTTTGGATAAATACATCATAGTGCAATTGTTGGGTCATAGGGTAATTTTATTTTTAACTTTTTGAGGAACCTCCATACTTTTCCCAGAGTGGTTGTACCAGCTTGCATCCCACCAACAGTGTAGGAAGGTTCCCCTTTCTCTGCATCCTCGCCAACATCTGTTGTTCCCTGAGTTGTTAATTTTAACCATTCTGACTGGTGTGAGGTGATATCTCATTGTGGTTTTAGTTTGTATTTCCCTGATGCCGAGTGATGTTGAGCATTTTTTAATGTGCCTATTGGCCATTTGTGTGACTTCTTTGGAGAAATGTCTGTTCATGTCTTCTGCCCATTTCTTGATTGGATTTTTTGGGTTTTGGATGTTGAGTTTGATAAGTTCTTTATAGATTTTAGATAATAGCCCTTTATCTGATGTGTCATTTGTGAATATCCTCTCCCATTCTGCAGGTTGCCTTTTAGTTTTGTTGATTGATTCCTTGGCTCTGCAAATGCCTTTTATCCTAATGAAGTTCATTTTTGCTTTTGTTTCTTCTGCCTTTGGAGACATGTCTAGCAAAAAGTTGTGGCAGTCACAAAGAGGTTGCTGCCTGGGTTCTCCTCTAGGATTTTGATGAATTCCTGTCACACATTTAAGTCTTTCATCCATTTTGAGTTTATTTTTGTGTAAGATGCAAGAAAGTGGTCCAGTTTCATTCTTCTGCATATAGCTGTCCAATTTTCCCAACACCATTTGTTGAAGGCACTGTCTTTTTTAAGAATGGATATTCTTTTCTGTTTTTTCAAAGATTAGTTGAGGGTTCATTTCTGTGTTCTCTATTCTGTTCCATTGATCTATGTGTCTGTTTTTGTGCCACTTCCATACTGTCTTGATGATTACAGCTTTGTGATAGAGCTTGAAGTCTGGCAATTTGATGCCTTCAGCTTTGGTTTTCATTTTCAACATTAATTTGGCAATATGGGATCTTTTCTTCTTCCATACAAATTTTAGAATTGTTTGTTCCAGCTCTGTGAAAAATGCTCGTGGTATTTTGATAGGGATTGCTTTGAAAGTGTAGTTTGCTTTGGGTAACATAGAAATTTAAACAATATTTGTCCTTCCAATCCATGATCATGGAATGTTTTTCCATTTCTTTGTGTCTTCCTCAATTTCTTTCATAAGTGTTCTATAGTTTCAGAGTACAGATCTTTTACCCCTTTGGTTAGGTTTATTCCTAGGTATCTTATGGGGTTTGGTGCAGTTGTAAATGGGATCAACTCCCTGATTTCTCTTTCTACTGCTGCCTTGTTAGTGTATAGAAATGCAACAGACTTCTGAGGGGAGCATAATTTTAAATTCTGTCTTGCTAATCCACATTCAGTGGGGACTGTGGCAGTTCCTCCCAACCATTTTCAAGTTAGAGTAGACATAAAAAATTATTGTATCTCTATGAGAACTGGGACAAACTGGAATGAATTTGGGAATACCTATTCAGAACTTGGTGGGAAAAAAATTACATTCTTAATGTAAGATAACAATGTTAGAAAAGTCAAATAAAAGTGATAGAAAGAATATTAACTATTGAATTTATATAAAACTTCAAAATAAAGACTTTTCATTTTTTTCTTTAATGAGAAACTTGAGCTTGCTTTTATGAAAATAGATTTTTATGTTTGATTTTATGATTAAACTGGCTACAGGCAATTCCTAATCATGATTTTTATGGTGATCTTTCTTCAAATCCTTGAGAGTCACATCAAATAAAAAACTTTGTTCACATATAGATAATAAAAAATTTTAGAGCCGTTTCCCATTTTTATAGCTGCTTAAAAACTAGCAAATTGAAATTATATTTTTTAAAAAATCCAAAAGCACTTCCTTTCCTTTCATTTACTAATGTAACATTGAAATTTCTTATAGTAATGCAAATGGTTTTTAAACCCAAATAAACTTTTTTTAAAGATTTTTTAAAAGATTTTATTTATTTATTTGTCAGAGAGAGAGCACAAGCAGGCAGAGTGGCAGGCAGAGGCAGAGAGAGAAGCAGGTTCCCCACTGGACAAGGAGTCTGATGCGGAACTCGATCCCAGGACCCCGGGACCATAACCCGAGCCGAAGTCAACGGCTTAACTGACTGAGCCACCCAGGCGTCCCCCAAATAAACTTTTTAAAAATATTTATTTATTTATTTGAGAAAGAGAGAGACAGAGAGAGAGAGGGGAGCAGAGGGAGAGGGAGAGAGAATCCTCAAGCAAATTCCCTGCTGAGCATGGACACCCCCCACCCCACTTCCAGCCTCCCCAATGGGGGCTTGATCCCATGACCCTGAGATCATGATCTGACCCAAAATCAAATTTGGCCACTTAAACAACTGGGCCACCCAGACACTCCCTACCCCCAAAATAACTTTTGTAAATGAGATATTCAAAAATAATGGAGAACTTTACTTTGCAGAAAATGCATCTATTTTTAGAATGGTCATACTGAAGCTAGATTGTAGACACTGACAAAACATGTTACAAACAGATAGACTGAGGAGCCCATTCCTAAAATCATCTGCTCCAGGAGATTTCTTATCCTCTCTGACCCTCATCACCTCTATGCAATTCACCTTGAGCTGTGTTCTGAATGTAAACTCTCCCAACAGCAACCTGGGCTGCTTTAGCTGGATGCTAAAATAGATTTCTACGATATAGAGCATCCCCTGAGTGCTTAGCAGGCATATTAGAGCAACCACTGCCAGATGTGGCTCCTTGAGTTTCTGTTTGATGATTCAACTTAAGTGCCCCAAAGGCTAGAGGAGCTCTCCAAATGTGGTCCCCAAACCAACAGCAGTGGCAACAACCTAAAAACTTCCTGGAAATGTAAATTCTCAGGCCCCACTTTGAGACAGAATCTCTGTGTATATCAAGCTTTCTAAGCTTTTGATTTGTGCTTCAGTTTGGGAATCAACGGGGTAGAGGGATCAATATTTCAGGGAACATCTCCGCACTGTTCAAAGCACTGAAGTTGGGAAGCCCCACGTAAGTTTTATTGTAGTTGTTGTTGTTGAAATAATAGATTTCTCAACTTTTTATATGAAAAGTCTTCAAGGTAGAGGGCCAGATCAAGAAGTTTATGCACTTCATGAAAGTCATTATCTGCATTACACCATGTATAGCTATACTGTCAAACTTGGCTCAGTGGCCCAGAGTTCTATAGCTACACATTCCTTGCCTACTTATATATGGACAATATAAGCTGAGTAAATACCTGCCCAGGTAATGTTATCCAAGAAAGACCATGAAAAACTTTATTCCAGAATTGAATATTCTAGAATTGAGAATACTAATTTGGTATAGGGCATTCCATCTCCAGAATTACCCTTTTAAGATGCAAATATCTTTGTGATATGGAAACTATGGCAATTATAAGTTTATAAGATTTGTTCATAAGATTAATTTATAAGCTTATAGATTAATAGTTTATAAGATTAATTCTGGACACCTGGAAACAGAGAGAATGGAATATAGGACAAGAATGGTTGGTATCCTATGACCCAGTATTTGCACTACTGGGTATTTACCCTAAAGATACAAATGTAGTGATCCAAAGGGGCACATGCACCCAAATTTTTATAGCAATAATATCCACAATAGCCAAACTATGGAAAGAACCTAGATGTCCATCAATGGATGAAAGGATAAAGAAGATGTGGTATATATATACAATGGAATACTGTGCAGCCATCAGAATAAATGGAATCTTGCCTTTTGCAATGATGTGGATGGAACTGGAGGGTATTATGCTGAGCGAAATAAGTCAATCAGAGAAAGACAATTATCATATGATCTCTCTGATATGGGGAATTTGAGAGGCAGGGTGGGGGGTTGTGGGGGCAGGGAGGGAAAAAAAATGAAACAAGATGGGATTGGGAGGGAGAGAAACCGTAAGAGACTCTTAATCTCACAAAACAAACTGAGGGTTGCTGGGGGGTGGGGGGGTATGGAGAGGGTGGTGGGGTTATGGACATTGGGGAGGGTATGTGCTATGGTGAGTGCTGTTAAATGTGTAAGCCTGATGATTCACATTGCCCCTGCACCCCTGGGGCAAATAATACATTACACGTTAATAAAAATATTTTTTAAATAATAAAAAAATAAAAAATAAATAAAGAAAAGAATGGTTGGTATTGGGTAAAGTGGGAAAGAAGATTTAAAAAGAAGGCAGAAAAGAAAAATCACAGCCAAAGATAGTTTGAATATGAAGAGTGTTCAGCATGCCATCCTAATGAGCTAAGAGGCAGTGTAACATGGGATCAAGCCCCGAGGTGGCCTCCCTGCTCAGTGAGGAACCTGCTTCTCCCTCTGCCCCTCCCCCCTGCTTGTGCGCTCTCTCTCTCTCTCTCTCTCTCTCAAATAAATAAATAAAATCTTTAAAACAACAATCTTGGTTGTTCGGCGTATACTGAGGTGGTAAGAAGTTGAGAGAGAGAGGGAGAGAGATTTTCACCTGTGAGTTTTTTTTAATACCAGCTCTGGTTAAATCCCTTCATTTTCCCACCACTCGCAATGGTAAACGTTAACTTGCGCCATGGGTATATCATGCCTACAAATGTGTTTTCATCTCAGAGAGTCTTTACTTAAAAGGAAGAATTAGATCAAACAGCTTATTCCATGCAAATATTAGCCATCCCTAGAACATAGGGAACTGAATTGTTCTTCACACTCTGAAGTTGAGAATTCAACTGCCTACTTGCTTGTCATCGAGCCACAAGCTTCTCAATTCTCTCAATTCTTCTGAATTCTCAAAATGAGTGAGAGAAATTTGAGAATCCACAAGTGGAATTAAAACAAATGGAAAAGGTGAGACATGCTAGTGGAGGGCACACTGGAAATTTCACTGTTGTTTGACTCATTTACCAGAAAGCATTGTAGGGTTTATTTGCATGTATATTGTATTTAATGCCAGGGACACTACTTTTGGACTCAGGCACTCTGTAAATAAAAATGTATTTCAGTTATCGTCTCCCAATAATGCATCTCTAGGGGCACCTCTTTCAGTTAAGTATCTGCCTTCGGCTCATGTCATGATCCCGGGGTCCTGGGAGCAAGTCCCCTATCAGGCTCCCTGCTCAGCTTAGGATGCTTCTCCCTTAGGATGCTTCCGCTTCTCCCATTCCCTCTGCTGTTCCCCCTGCTTGTGGTCTCTCACTTTCTCTGTCAAATAAGTAAAATCTTTAAAAAAAAAATGCATTTCTAACGTTCCATTTCTGGTCTCCATGAAAAACATACACCCAGCATCACCAATGCTATCATCATTGCCCCGAAACAGTGCTAGCCAACGCCACATACTGCACTATCAGGGGAGAAAAGTTAGCAGAACCAGGTCTGGACAGTACCACTGTTAAGCCTACACGGGCTTAGGCACAATTTTCAGCAAACGAAACATATAAGAAGATGTGAGTAAGACAAGAGAGGAACTACAAAGTGACCCGTTGAATGAAACTTTATTCTCTGAAACAGACACAGCCCGGGAGCTGCTGGAGCCATCCATACCCACGCTTAAAAAGTTCCTCCTACTGTGAATTCCCTTTCCATCAAGTCTGCAGATGCCCTGGGCAAGTGATATGTGAGAAGGAACATGAAAGGGGAATTGGGAATGACAGAAGTATTTCCCCATTCTGCTGCCACAGGGCGGGCTGGATTATCGCGTACATTTTATCTTCAGGCTCATGGGATCTCAACACCGCCAGCAAGAGAGCAATTTCTTCCAAAGTCTCCTTACAAGTCCTTACAATCTGCTTCACTGGCAGATTGAGTTCTCTGACACACGGTGTGGAATACGTGCTCAGGCTTAGGCCTAAGTTTCAGGGTTGAGGGCACCTTTGGCTCAGGTTATAATCCCAGGGTCCTGGGATTGAGCCCCACATCAGGCTCCCTGCTCAGTGGGGAGTCTGCCTTTCTCCCTCTCCCTCTGCCCCTTTGCTCCTCTCACAGATTTTGCATATAGATTTCTCAACAGGACTTCACAAACATTTTTATACTCCTCTTGTTTCAATACCATAAAAGCCATCTTTTTCAGAAGCATTCACACAGATCTCCGTCAGCCCTTCTTGAGGACAACAGTTTATCAGCACTTATCACTATCATCTTCCCAAAAGACAAAAATTTACTAAATGTGCTATAAATGTGAGGGAACTTCAGGCCATGAGGACAATTTAAACAACATTTACTAAAAAGTTCCACATCAATACTTTTCTTACTGATTAGGAATCAATAAGATATTTCATAGAGATAACATTTTATTTGTTCAATTTTTTTTCTATCTGAAACACTTTTCTACCAGATATAGCTTATCTGGTATATCTGATATATCAGATATAGCTTATCTGGTATATCTGGTACCTGTCTTTCTCTTTAATTTCTTTGCTCAAATGTTACCTTTTAATAACATCTAACCTGGCCACACCATAAAAATTTACCATTCCCCAAAATTCCCAATCTGTCTTACCTTGCTGTGTGTTCCCCAAAACACTTATCATCTTTAATATAACCAACAATATAATTATTTAATAAGTGTAATGATTATTGCCTATCTCTATGTCCTATAATGAATGCTCTATAAAAGCAGGGATTGGATGAGATTGGTCAGTAATGTATTGCCACTTAATAGTACTGTGCTTTCATGCACCCCAATGTTCAAAGCAGCAATGTCCACAATAGCCAAACTGTGAAAGGAGCTGAGATGTCCTTCAACAAATGAATGGGTATAGACGATGTGGTTCATATCTACAATGGAATATTACTCAGCCATCAGAAAGGATGAACACCCACCATTTGCATTGACATGGATGGAACTGGAGACAATTATGCTAAGTGAAATAAGCCAAGCAGTGAAAGTCAATTATCATATGATTTCACTCATATGTGGAACATAAGGAATAGCACAGAGGACCACAGGGGAACGGAGGGAAAACTGAATGGGAAGAAATCAGAGGGAGATAAACCATGAGAGACTCAGGATTCTGGGAAACAAACTGAGAGGTATGGAGAGGGTATGAGGAGATGGGATAACCAGGTGATGGGTATTAAAGAGGGCACGTGTTGTGATGAGCAGTGTGTATTATACACAACTAATGAATCATTGAACACTACATCAAAAACTAATGGTGTACTATAGGTTGGTTAACTGAACATAAAAAAATTGTACTGTGCTTGGCATATGGCAGTCACTCAATAAAAAATTTGTTGTGTGAATAAATGAATGCATGAATAAATGAATAAGCAAACTAAAAAAAAAAAGAATGGT
Organism: Martes martes; assembly: GCF_963455335.1. NCBI lineage: Eukaryota > Metazoa > Chordata > Mammalia > Carnivora > Mustelidae > Martes > Martes martes. The sequence continues at coordinate 21,188,225 of NC_137901.1, read as the reverse complement.
GACAAATTACTGCTTTTGGGAAAGAATTTGGTTGATAATCTGTTAGAACAGTAAGATATGATTTAACAAGAAAAAGAAATTGGAGCTGTCAAATGAAGCTACCTTTTAATTTTATAATTTGTAGAGCACCATTTAAAAGTAGAAGTGATCATTAGTTGTGGAATATATATTTCCCTTATTAGTGGCATTTCTGACACATAAAAATTACATATATTTAAGATATTCAAACTGATGTTTTGGTATATGTATACATTGTGAAAAAAACAGTACCATCAAGCTAAATAACATATCCATCACCTCCACATGGTATATTGACAAGATTCAATGTAAGACCTATCAGTTGGGGCTCCATAATCAAAATATTTCCATAAAGATTTCAAGTTTACTATTACATCACCAACTACCCTCATTGTGTTATATATTAAATCTCTATAACTTATTCATCTTGCATAACTGACACTTTGTAACCTTTGACCAACATCACTCCATTTCCCCTTCCAGTCCCTGAATAACACCAGGGAGTTTTTTAATTTATAATTTTGGGTCTTTCCCTCTTTGTGCTCACATTTTAATACAAAGTCCAACTTTTACACTTTTCTGTTTGCTGGGTGCAGGAATGATATTCTTGGCCCTTGTGACTCTTGAGTCACAAAGGGACTGAATGTTTGTGTTTTGTTAAGTAAGAATTGTTACCACTATTTAGAATCTTTGTATCCTTGTGTTCTGAGGCTCCCATACGTTCTAACAGTTATAGATATTGATTCATTTAAATGAACATACAGGATTATTTAACCCTACACTGTAACTTTAAATTTTCTTAGTTTTCTAGATTTGCCAAGATGATTGTAAATTATTTTAATTATTTTTATTCAATTTACTATCTTAGATATCTGCAGCATGTAGGACTGCCTGGTTGGTTTTCAGTAGCCTGAGTAGCATAAGTCAAAGCAACAAGTCTGGGCATGGCCCCCACAGCCACACTACCTCTAGTCAGAAGTGGCTAATTCATTTCAAATTGTTGTCTCAATCAACTATTCTATCTGGGTTATCCTATCATTATTTTTCAAAGATTTATTTTTTTACAGATGGGCAACAATTTAGATGCTCAAATAGTTAACCTTTATATATGAAGAATAACTTTAGTACTCACTGTGTTAAGCTATCATGTATCTTCTCTATCTTACCAATTCTACAAATCTGATGATTTTACCTTGGTTTTACATGTTTTAATTTCTGGGAAGTCAACACATTTTAAATTCATTATTATATAACACTGGGGTAATGTTTTTAATATAAAAGTGGCAAAATTAACAATCAGTATATCATTTTTAAAAGATACTATGTACACTTTACATGTTTATACATCTTCTGTGATGCTAGCCTAGGTATTGTATGAAATATAATATATGACATGTTACAACATATAGAATTTTAGTAAACATTACTGGAAACTCACATATGTCTTTCTTTTAGAACCTCTTATAATACTTGCCCTTTTAAAGTATCATAGTGGGCAAATGGCCTTTACACATTTCACCTGTTCCCTCTACTTACAAATCTAATTATTACTGCTTGGTCACTTAAAATCTCTTCAAGTCTATTCCTCTGTCCTTTTTATATTACCCTCAGATATTTTCAAAAGCATTTGGACAGGGAAATAAAATTTTTTTAATTGGACTGTATCTAAAAAGCTCTGGTTTTAATTAGTGGAAAATCATATTAAAAATCAAAATCTGAGGCTAGTGGCTCACACTGTATTATTTCACATGACCATAGGAAATAAGTTGCTATAGTCTCATCCAACAATTATAAACTTTGGTAAGAAAAAGAAATTCTCTCTTAGGAATACATCAGAAATTATAAAGACATGGCACTTTAGACAGCATCAGCATACTCTTTCTTCTTTTTCTTTCAGCATACTCTTTTTTTTTTTTTTTAAGATTTTATTTATTTATCCGACAGAGAGAAATCACAGGTAGGCAGAGAGGCAGGCAGAGAGAGAGAGAGAGAGAGAGGGAAGCAGGCTCCCTGCTGAGCAGAAAGCCCGATGCGGGACTCGATCCCAGGACACTGAGACCATGACCCGAGTTGAAGGCAGTGGCTTAATCCACTGAGCCACCTAGGTGCCCCTCTTTCAGCATACTCTTAATAAAGAATAAAAATAAGAAGGGAGAGTAGGTGTATTCAGTTCTTTGAAATATCTATCTTCCATTAAGTTTTCTCTTTGCAATATGTTAGTGTGTGTGTGATTTAGAACACATATATATTGTAAAATCAGTCCATCTTAAATTTATTTATTTATTTATTTATAATTATTATTTATTTAATTAATTAAATTTATTTAATCTAAATTTAAAGTTACAACTGTAGCAGCTTTGGTAACTTTAGTTTTTATGCAAGAGTCGTAGTCTTCATGGATTAAAATACGTCATATTTGTATGTGTTTTGCATTCAGTGACAAATGCCTCTTTACTTCAGTAATGAAATGAAGATAATCTGAAAAAATAAAGCTTTCCCCCCAAAGTTAGATTACCAAAGAAATGTTATAGTTTTATTCTAGAAATTTAATTCTAGAAGCACGAGTTAAGGAAATCAAGAAGTCACAAATTTCCCAAATTTGTTAAATACATATATTTTTATACTTCTTAGTATAAATTTATATAAGTTTGGAATCAGAATCTTCCAAAATAAATTTCCACCGTATTTACCAAAGAAGTGATACGGCAGTTGAGTCTCTGATTTAGGGCACAGATACAATTAAAAGTAGCATCCAAACTTTTGTTTTCTTCCTAATATTTAAATCTGGGGGATGGGAGAAAAGAGATCAAAAATTAGCCACCATCTATGTTATCATAGCAGGTATGCTGTCATAGCACGCTGTCCTAGCATGCACGCTATCCAATTCAAGGTGACTGTCAAGTTCCAGAATAGTTATTCAGAAACTAAATTTCATTTTGAGTGTAAGATTACAGTGAAAAACAAATTACTGGTTTAAAACATAGTTTGGGGCACCAGAGGGGTTCAGTCAATTAAGCACCTGCCTTCAGCTCAGGTCATGAACCCAGAGTTCTCAGATGGAGATGGATGCCCAGCTCCCTGTTCAGTGGGGAGTCTTCTTCTTCCTCTCCCTCTGCCCCTCCCCACCGCATGCTCTCTCTCTCTTTGCCTGTCACAAATGAATAAACAAAGTCTTTGAAAAAAAAAAAATAAAACATAGTTTAATTTCTTGACTCCATTTCAATGGACTGCTTGGAATCTATCTAAAAATAAATAAAGATAACCACCCTTCAAAAATTTGCTTCGTCACCTTTGCACATGTGTTCATTCAGAACAGTAATATTTTTATGCTTAAAAACAGTTTTTACACTTCTGCCCGAATAATTTTGTGTAAGTGCATTAAAAAAAAATTCCACTTAAAAAGAATTACCTTTCCTAATACATGTGATCTCCTCAGCTAAAAGCAAAATGAAAAGAAAACAAAGACAGAAAAGCTACTCAGGTTTTTCTCTCTGCTTTTGCCTGCCAGCAATTGTACACAAGAGCTCCACAAACCTCAGGAGAGTTGCAGGAGAAATAAGGCTTAGATTTAATATTATTCCCTGTTTTCTGCAGCCCCAGCAAGTCCAGGATGGCTATCAGGGCAGCTCACTGCTATAAAATCAGCTGAGGCCCCCAAACCATGTTCTGCCTGTTCCTGCCTCCTGCCTCACTACCACATTGTGGACAGCTAACCTTTCTCTAGACTAGACCTGAATTTTAGGATACTTGTTGTCAGCAATGTGGCAGAAATTTCAAGATACCAAGGGACCCAGAGATCAGTTAAATGGCTATTCTACTGGCCTTATATTCTCTATAAATACATTATATAACATTTAGATAATCTTAATATCACTCCACCTATCTATAGAATTTGACAAAGTTATTTCCTCCTTCTTCAAACACTCCTCATAGTTTTTATGATACCCATTTGCTCAGTTCTTCTTCAAGCTCTGCTGGTTTTCCTCATCTCAAACTATAAAATTTTGAGTGCCCCAGGCTCATTATAAATTCATTCCTTAGGTAATCTAATAAATCCATGACTGCAAAGACTATCTATATGCACTGACACAAATTTGCATTTGCAGTCCAAATGCTTCTTCTGAATTCCAGGCACCAGATCATTAAATAGCAACAACATCTCCATTTGGATGTCCAACATGCCCCTGGTCCTCAATAAGCTCAAACTTGAACTTCAGATGTCAGCCATCACCACCCCTTCCCACAGACCTCAGGACACACCCCAAGGACTTCCTGTTCTTAGGAAATGAAACTTCTTTCTTCTGGTTGCTCAAGCCCATGACACTGCTTTCATCATTGACTCCTCTGTTTCTCCCAGGACCCAATCCATCAGCAGATCTTATTAGCTCTACCTTCCAAGTACATTGACAACCTTACCACTTCTCACTACATCTACCACTACCTTAGTAGCCCAGATCACCATTATCTCAAAAGCCTCCTAGCTGGTTCTCCCTTTATCTACCCTTGCCTTCCCTCCATTCCATTCTCATTCTTCTTTCAACAAACATGTTAGATCACAACTATTCTCTGGCCAAAAGCCTTGGTGGTCCTCCATTTCACTCAGCATGAAAGCCAAAAACTTTACAAGGTCCTGTATGATTCCCCATCCCCCCCCCCTTTACTTCTGATTTCACCTTCCTCAACTCTCTGGATTGACTCTATTCCAGTCACACTGGTAAGACAAACACCCAACTGTGCCAGAGCCATTTACTTCCTATTTTCTCTCAGGAAATGGTGTCCCTACATGTGTAACTGAATAACTCCTTCACTTCCTTCAGATCCTAATGCCAATATAAATTTTCAGAGAAGTACCCTGACCACCGTTTCTAGAAATTCTCCCCAGCACCCTCTCCCTTTACTTACTTTTTCCCCCAAAACCCTTATCATCATCTGATATATTTATATTTGACTTACTAACTTTCTCCATCCCCTCCCAGCACTAGGCTATAAACTCTATAAAAAACAGGACCTTTATTTAAGGTTGTATCCTTACATCTACAATAATGCCTGGCACGTGGTAGATGTTTCTTCATAAATCTGAGCCAGAGGAAGATTTACTGCAAAGTTAATGGAGCTTAACCTTAACTCCCCTCACTTGACATGGACCCCTTGCAAGTACTGGGAATTGTTGGAAGGTGTTCAGTATTCTAGGTGGTGAGAGGGACACCAAGTTAGAATTATGAAATATGTAAGCATGAATGGAAAATTGCCTGAAGGAATGTCAGATGAGACCTCAATTATTAAGTCTTCAGTAAGTTGTCATAAGTTCTTTACTCATTCTAAATAAAAAATTATTCTCATCCCAAACCATGTTTACATCATTTTGTATTCTCTTTTCTTAAGTGAATCCTCCTATTTATATAAAGCCCCACAAAAACAGCATCTGCCAAGATAGATCGCTCAGATTTCCAAGAAGCAGAGGGCAGAGCAGTTTGCTTATATTCAAGTGTCCTCTTCACAAAAGGATATTTAGACTGCAAATGACCACTCTTGGATCAGAAATTACTTATCCTAGCAGCATTCCCATGGCAAAGTAGGTTTATTTTATTTTAGGGAGTGAGAGAGAAAGGGGGGCAGAAGGAGAGGGAGAATCTTAAACAGATCCCATGCCCAGTGCAGAGCCTCATAACCCTGAGATCATGACCTAAGCCAAAATCAAGAGTTAGATACTTAACTGAATGAGCCACCCTGGTGCCCCAGCAAAATGTGTTTAACTGGCAGGTCTCTCTCTCTTCTTTAGCACCAACATTAAAAAGAGTAAATTAGTATGCATCTTATACAAAGATTCTTATAGAAAATTTGTAAATATTGCATGTATCTTTGGGTGCAATAATGTGAATTACAAATGCAGGGCATGGTAGAACTCATTTTTAAAAAGGAATGAACAGTCACAATTTTTAATTTTCATCTTTTTCTTTTTTTTTAATATTTTATTTATTTATTTGACAGAAAGAGATCACAAGTAGGCAGAGAGGCAGGCAGAGAGAGAGAGAGGAGGAAGCAGGCTCCCCGCGGAGCAGAGAGCCCAACGCGGGACTCGATCCCAGGACCCTGAGATCATGACCTGAGCCGAAGGCAGAGGCTTAACCCACTGAGCCACCCAGGTGCCCTAATTTTCATCTTTTTCTAAAAAGATAGAGAAAACAAATAATTAAAATACATGATGGATATTTTTAAAGATTTTATTTATTTATTTTAGAGAGAGAGCACACATGCAAGTTGGGGGAGGGTAGAGGGAGATAATCTTCAAACAGACTCCCCACTGAGTTCGGAGTCCTATTCAGAGCTCAATCTCACATGACCTGAGCCAAAACCAAGATTTGGTTGCTCAACTGACTGAGCTACCCAGGTGCCCCCAAATATATGACAAGTATTAAAAAAATCTTTAGGTCCATAAAGAAAAATTCATCCAAACATGTTTTCTTTAAATTATGGACTTCTCAGAATTTTTTACATCTTATTGTTTGGATATATTTCAAACACTTCTAACTTTTGTTTTGCTTTGTTTTCTAAGTCATAAATTCTGCTTTGTTTTTCTTTTGCTTTCCTTGGATCTTTGTGACTATTGTTTATTTTGGTGAACATGAATGGTTAGTTCCTTTATTTTCATTCTTTTATTATTACTAATGAAATTATGTAAGGCTAGACATTTGATTTCAAATGATTTTTGTTCCATAAGTCTTAACATGTGGTTTTCTTTAGATGGGGTTTTTGTTTTATTTTAAATTTATCTTGAAGTTCACATAAATGGACTTTTGGGTTATTTTTGAGCAATAAGTTATATGGAAGTATTTCTTCCCCTACATTTTCATAAGCATTCTGTGCAGAAAGGTCTGAGGAGCCAAGACACCTGTAGGAATGAATATACTCAATGTAGAGATATGGATCTTTAATGAAGGGAACCAGAAATTCTTGGAGAAATGGTTGATTCCAGTGGGGAACACAATGAGCCCAAAAAATATTGTGTCAGAAAGAGAGGAAATGAGAAAAAAAAAAAAGAAAGATGGAGGCGTGTCCCAAGGAGGCAAAAGCCAGTTTAAAGGGGTTCCTACTGGCCAAATCTGGACAATTTGAGCATCCCCCCAATTAAGGAGCAATTGATGGGGTGCCTGGGTGGCTCAGTCAGTTACATGTCTGCCTTCAGCTCAGGTCATAGAGCCCCACATCAGGCTCCCGGCTCAGCAGGTAGCCTGCTTCTTCTCCCTCTGCTCCTGCTTCTGTGCTCTCTCTTCTCTTACTCACTCTCTCTCTCAAATAAATAAATAAGATCTTTAAAAAAAAAAAAAGGTGTAAAATTGATCAAAGATCTTTTTAAAAATAGGAATCCTTAAGTTTATTTTGATAACAGGTAGAGAAATAATTGAGTAGGAAAGAAGGGAGGACCTTCCTTATAGCGAAATGCCAATTACTGACTGGTAAACATGAAGAGAACGCTGGAATTGAAAAATCTTCATTTTGTAGCTATCAAAGTAAAGATCATGAGAAGACTCAGCAATTTATGCTAAATGTAGGGGGAAATTGTGACAGCATAGGATGTGTATACCATTTTAAAGTGTCTCCCCACGTATTACTTTTTATCTACGATGGATAAAATAAAGAATAAAGATCATTATATTAAAAACAAAGGTGGGAAGAGACTATCCTTCAAAAGCATCAATGTCATCAAAGACAAAGACTATGGAAATATTTCAGGTTAAAGAAGACCTCACAAACAAAAGCAATATCAGATCTTAGAATGGATTCCTTCACTGGAGGGAAAAATTATGTTGGAAAGGACAGCACTGACTTATCTGACAAAATGGAAATATGGATTATAGATTAGATAAAAGCATTGTGTTAATATGACACTTACTGAAGTTGATAATCGTACTGTGGATACATCTGAGAACTCTCTAATTCTTAGGAAATACTCACTGAGGTATTTAATGGTCACTTAGAAGTAAAGAGCCTTGATGTATGCAATTAACGCCAAAACCGTTCAGAAAAGAAATGGTATGTACATGGACATGCGCACACATGCGGAGCAGATGCAAATGATGAAAAATAAAGCAAATGGGAAACATTTTCACCATAGATGAATCTGGGTAAAAGGTTTTATGAGTATTCTATGTGTTCATATTTTTGCAGCTTTTTTGTAAGTTTCAGATTGTGTCGAAATAAACTGTTAAAATCCCAAAAATGTTTTCATGGGGTTGGAGTTTCTCTTATATTTAGTTTAAATAACTGTTCCTAGTTTATTATTTGATGTTTGGAAATTGTGGCCTATAAAAGATCTGCTTTTTGACATTTATTCGCATTTTCTTTGAGAGTTGATTTTTATAAACATCTGTGGACACTTGAAAGGCAGTTGTTCTTAGTTTGTAAAAATCACTTTTTCTTTGCTTACAGAAACTTTATGAGAGTTATGGTATGTTGTATGAAGAATATTTGCTCACAAATCTTACATTTTCAATGTGAATTTAACCATTATATAGTACCATGTTTTGTCTTGTTTAACACTGTTTTTGGTTTGACTACCTGCTCTAATATCAAAATCCTGACTTCTGCTTTCTTTGGGTCATTACCATCTTTGTTCAATTTTAGTTTACAGTTAAATATAGTCAAGACTTACCCTAAGTCTTTTTGCTAAAATTTCACTGATCATCTCTTGATGAGTAATGCTCACCTGTTAGATTTCACATAATGATTCACGGGAATGCTTCTTCAGTCCTTCTATGTTTAATATTGTTTATCTGGGGGCATCTGGGTGGCTCAGTAAGTTAAGTGTCTGCCTTCGTCTCAGGACCTTGGGGTTGAGCCCCTTGTTAGGCTCCCTGCTCAGTGGGGGGTCTGCTTCCCCCTCTCCCTCTTCCCCTACCCCCATTCACGCACACACTCTCTCTCCGTCTCTCTCTCTCTCTCTAGTAAATAATAAATCTTTAAAATTAAATTAAATTAAAATAAAATAAAATAATTACTTATCTATAGTCCTTTATTTAAGGGACAACTTGGTGGAATCTAAACCGCTTGGTTCACACTCATTCAGGACTATCTTATTAGTGTTTTTTCATTGTGTTCTGGCATTAAGTGTTGAGCTTATTCTGTTGGTTATGGTATTTTACCATACCTACCTAAAACTTGGGGTTTTTGAGTTTTCCTTCTTCTCTCACCTTCTAGAGATAAATTCTGTGAGGTTTTTTGTTTTTTTTTTTTTTTTAATTTTCTCATCTGCAGTAGTAAGTGGGAAATGGGAATTGAGTTGCTATCAAAGTTCTACCAGAACCAGAGCCTTGGGCACTTTTCTAACCTCTTCAGTTTCTGCGTCCCTAAAACATGGACACATGCCTCAGAAGATTACACAAGATTTAAATAAGACTCCTGTGTTAGAAACTTAGTGTACTGCTTGGCAGACAGAAAATACTCAGTGCACATTAGCTCTGTTTAGTCACTGGTAACTGTTAGGTTGAGGCCAAATCTTCATTCATCAAGACATGACCTGTGATTTAGGCTCTTCTAGTCACATAAAATAATATTTTTGAAGAAGCCTAATGTAGACACAATTCACTTCCTGACATCAAGAAACATATTTGGTTTTCTGGCGACCTATACTTTAATGCCAACTCAAGTCATATGACTGAGCCCAAGGAAATCACATGACTGTCTCACCCAGCCCCCATGTCTTCATGTATGTGTGTCTGTCTCTGTGTCCCCTTTTCTAAACTTAGGACCCAACTTGATCTCATTTTAACTTGATTACCTCTGTAAAGATCTTATCTCCAAATAAGATTACATTCAGGGGTACTAGGGATTAAGATCTTAACAAATCTTTTGCAGGAGATAAAATTCATCCCATAATAGCTGCCTTCTAATAAATATGATTTTTCTTCTTTAAAATATTGAAAACTGCATTTAAAGGTGAAACATTATCAGAAATATCACTTGGAAATATAATATCCACAAATGCTTCCTTTTTAACAGTTGTTAAGGTATATATATAAATCTACCTTAGAATAAGGGCCTTTTAGCTATTGTAAGACAGAAGAAAGGAAGGAGTGTTAACATGACATCTGGGTTGTCCTGATTATTAGCTGGTTCTTTCACATTCATTTAAGATTCCATGAGCTGAGATCTGCGCAACTACCATGTCTAGGACTTTAGAATAATCCCTTCTCTTAAACTAAGTCTTGAGCTGAGACAGTTTCCTCATTAAAAACCTCACGGACATAATTATCTCAGTGCCTGAAATAGTTTGTGCCAAAATCAGAGGCGGGAAATCATCAATGCCTTCCTCATTAAATGGAGGCAACACGATTAATTCCAAGTTTGCTTAATAGTCTTTACTGATGGGTAGATGGGGCAGTATGAGAAAGTTCTCACTACCTGGTAGGTTTTATTTATACCAAACAGATGTTCCTGCAATGTCTTGGCACTAGCAAAAAAAAGGGAAAAATGTCCTCATAAAAAATACCCTTGTTGGGTAGTCTTTGCTGAGCTTTTTAGGTACAAGTTTAGAATATATTATCCCAAAGCCCTTTGGATTATACTTAATTGATGGGAAGCCAAAAAATAAAATGTTATAACAAAATTGCAAGAGAAAGGTTTGTCATATTTGGAAGCTTCTCATGTTTATAATATTACTCAAAACACTCATGGACTTTAGAACACTATCTCATCCTAATTTGTCTTAAATAACACGGAGTGACCTAAAATCTTAAGAGGACCGTGCAGATTCTAGATATAGTTCATTCTTTATTCCTAGAACCGTTGCACAATAAAAAGAACTTTCATTCTCAAAGAATTACAAAATCTTACAGAAATACACATTGACCAACCACATGTCAAGTTAAAATGATTTCCCAATATAAAACAGCATTGAGGGAAAAATTGAAACACACGGTATTTCTTCAGGGTTAAAAATCACTGATTCAGTGAGGAGTTAATGGGGGTTCTATGATAAAAGGGTGACATAGCAGCAAATTTGAGAAAGGGGGCCAAGTCATCTCTACTGAGAGATTCAGAAAACTATTGTCACACTAAAGCTTTGGGAAGCCCTACAGCGAAGAAATTCTCTCTCTCTCTCTCTCTCTTTAAAGATTTTATATATTTATTTAACAGAGAGAGCGAGAGAGAATGAGTGCACAAGCAGAGGGATTAGCAGGGAGAGGGAGAGGGAGAAGCAGGCTCCCCACTGAGCAGGGAGCCCACTGCAGCTAGATCCGGATCTTGACCTGAGGGGAAGGCAGGTGCTTAACTGTCTGAGCCACCCAGTCTCCTCTCTCTCTCTCTTTTTCTCTTTCAATTCCTTTTAACTCTAGCATTTTGAAAATCATTTGTCTAGAAAACCAAATATGCTTTAACACCTACTGATAGCTCATATCCCAGAAAAAGCACAAGCCAGGGTAGTTTCCTTTTTATTTTAAGCAGCTCCTAAGACTCATCAGCCCAAGAATAAGCTGCATGTGTGTAATTCTGTCCACACTCGCTTCAGTTTCTGTCTGCATCTCAGCACAAGTGACTTCTTCTTTGTTATGCACTTTCTACATTAAGATGGGAAGGAATCTTCCATTGTGATTTATACTTCGACTAAAATTCAGTAAAGCCAGGACAAACTCTTGAGAGATTTGCATTGTAAAACCTTTGATCTCCTAGTAACTGATCTACTCTTTCAGCAAGCTCAGGTAATAGCAGCAGCAATAGGAGATTTGATGTGTTTGGGGGGCAGGAAGGAGGCTTGGGAGAGGAGGAGGACTGGGAGAGAGTGCAAATGTAGACTTCTCTCCTCCTCCATCCGTGCACTGATTGGACACCCAGGTCCCAGCAAGGGACTCTCCCTGCTACTGCAACCAGGCTTCTCTCTTGCACCCTCCCTAGTACAGACCCTCAGGCTCACCCAGCTCATTCTCAACCGGCACTGCAGGTCTCCATGAAAACATGATTTCCTCTGAGATGCCGTCCTAAAGCTCCCAAGTCTGAGTTACATCCCCTCCTCTCCTATTCTTTCTCAAAGCACAAAAATAATTTTCCCATTCGATAGTAATCACATCATCTTTGTGCTCATTTACCTCTCTCCCCCAAGAGAACCGATTTTAACAGTGAGACTTTTATCTCCACCACTGTTTATGGCGGGTGCCTACCCCAGTGTTTGGCAAGTCAAATGTGCCCGGAAGATGCCTGTTGAATGTGATTGTCTTTGAACTTCCACTATAGCCCTAGGTGGCTCTAGAGTAAAATCTGGGAAATGGGTCAGAACTGCCAGCAGGAGTGGCTCAGACGCACCCCTTTCTGTCCTTCATTCCCTCCCCTTCCACCTGGACTTTTCTTTTTTCTGCCCTCCACTCCCTTGTCAAAAGCAGTTATTGTTTGCATTTCTTCTGGGCTGGTCCATTTTCCCTCCTTCCTTCCACCAGCCACTTCCAGAGTCCTAGCCACTGCAAACAGGTCATTGTTTCCATCTCTCTGGTCTCCAAAGTACAGGAGAGAGCTTGGGAAGGAGACGGTTGCTCAGGAATCCTTCAAGTGAGAAATGAGAGCTGTAAGGGCAAAACCAGAGAAGAGCGGAGCAAAAGGTCTGAATTAAGGGGAATTTCTTTACCTTGTAACGTGCATGTGTGTTAGGGATGATGGGTGGCAAAGAGGACTATAAATGGTATATTGATTGAGTCGGAGTTAGTATTAGCAAAAATTACATGTATTATAGGAATAACATAGGAAGATAAGAAAAACTCAAAATTTGGCTTGTCCATGTAAAACTAATAAAATACGATTTGTAATGATATGCTCATTGGGATAATGTATATGCTTAATTACCATACATTAATCATCATTAAATATTAGAATAAAGTGCTATTTTTACTTGATTACACTTGTTCATGCAATTCACATATACATATATAAATGCACGCAAGTACAAATTATAAAATTACATAACTATACAATAAGGTATTGTGTATATGTACAACCATGAATTATTCTCACACACATTTGTTGGGCATTTTCATGCACAGTGAATAGTTTATCTGTATTTAGGAAGGTAGCAGCAGAACTGAGAAGGGAGAATTAAATTTTATAGATGCTTCAAAGAAAAAAACCAAAACTTATAGATAGTATCAGCCATCGGATATAGGTATAGTGAAGTAAGGCAAAAATCATACATATCTCGGAAGTGTCTCTCCTGCAAGACTGGGTGTGTGGGCTTCACCTTCCACCTTGGGATGGGATTGTAATGGCAGAATCATTGGAAGAGAATTAGAGCTTGATAGGAGACACTTTCAGGTACCTCCCTTATCTCACCTGCACTCAAAAATACACCTTTACTCAAAATCTCCTTGGCATATGAAAAATGGAGAAGCAAGAAAATAAAGGGTCAAGTTCTCCTGGTCCACCCCAGGTTAAGTTGTAGGATATTCAGAGTATTATGGTGTCTACTCAGAATACGACCTCCAAGAATAAAGTTTTAATTACATTGATAGTCTGACGGAAAAGCAGAATTGACAAGAGATGGATAGAACATATAAGATTTTGAGGACTATTAACTTTGAGATGGAGGAAAATAAAGCATATTGAAATAAGCAATTTAACAACCTTGATGACATGGCATTGCTAGTTATTTATAAGCCAAATACAGAAGATAGTTATAAAAGGGTAGAGAAGGGGCGCCTGGGTGGCTCAGACGGTTAAGCCTCTGCCTTTGGCTCAAGCCATGATCTCAGGGTCCTGGGATCGGAGCCCCAAGTCGGGCTCTCTGCTCAGTGGGGAGCCTGCTTCCCCATCTCTCTCTGCCTGCTTCTCTGCCTACTTGTGATCTCTCTCTCCCTCTGTTGAATAAATAAATAAAATCTTTTTTTAAAAAAGGTAGGTAAGGAAAGAGGGGGATCAGTTAGATAGTTTTCATGAACAAAGAGTTCAGATAAGCAGAGAGCTTAGTGCATTGAAAGAGAAGAAACGTCAGTGGATGATAGGGTGAAAATGAGTCTCTATTATACATAATAGAAAAATAAGATTGATAATAGAAAATTAGTGTTGGTGGAACAATTGTGTAGAAAATTTAAGATGTGGGTAGATACATAGATAAGTAAGAAGATGGTCAATATACTTATGAAACCAGGTCTACAGCAAATCAGTTTTATTTCCTGTATAACAGGAAAAAAAAAATTGCATTGATGGTGTCCAAGTGCTAAGTGGCACAGATTATAGCTTTCCTAGGATACCAGAGGATATTATTACCAAAGAAGGAGCTTCCTGGGATGCCTGGGTGGCTCAGTCAGTTAAGCATCTGCCTTTGGCTCAGGTCATGATCCCAGGGTCCTGGGATTGAGTCCCACCTCAGGCTCCTTGCTCAGCAGGGAGCCTGCTTCTCCCTCTGCAGCCCTCTGAGCTTCTGCCCTCTCTCTGATAAATAAATCAAATATTTTAAAAAACAAAAACAAAAAACAAAAAAGATGGAGCTTCCTGATTTTTTTTTTTTTTTTTAAGAATTTTATTTATTTCAGAGTGCCTGGGTGGCTCAGCTGGGTAGGTGTCTGCCTTTGGCTCGGATCATGATCCCAGCGTCCTAAGATCAAGTCAGGCATTGGGCTCTCTTCTCAGTGGGGAGCCTGCTTCTCCCTCTCCCCTTGCCAGCTGCTCCCTCTTGTTCTGCTCTCTCTCTCTCTGTCAAATAAATAAATAAAAATCTTAAAAAATATAGAATTTTATTTACTTATTTAAGAAAGGGAGAAAAAGAGGGAGATTGAGAGAACAAGAGGGACAAGGGGCAGAGAGAGAAGCAGGCTTCTCGCCAAGCAGGGAAGCATGATGTGGGGTCGATCCCAGGACCCAGAGATCATAACCTGAGCAGAAGACAGATGCTTAACTGAATAAGCCACCCTGGTACCCACTTCCTGGTATTTCTACCTCTATGTTCAAAGACAGCTACAACTTCATGGTGAATAATCCTGTCCCTCAAACATCCAACACGTATTCTGCTGGAAACTTCTCCACATCATGGAAGAAAATCCATCTGTTTGAAGAAATATGCCTTGACATCCCAGAACCATTTCACCTGTAAATTCTAAGGTCTTAAAATTAGAATCCAATTAAGACTTTCAATACATATAAGTTCTAGGAAAACCCCAGAAATGTATACAATAACGACAGTGACATGAGCTATGATTATTAATAGGTTTAAGTTCTGGGATAAATAGTAGTAGCAAAATTTTTTTAAGCAGTAAACTTTGTTAATTTCTAATAAAACTTGTATGACAAGAATAGGTGATCTTTAATTTTTTTTTCTTAAATAGAAAAATGCGGACAGAAGCAAAACAGTATATGAGAAAAAAATTATTTGGATATGAGTCCTGTATTTTGGCAAGCAATTAATCAGAAGGAGAATATGTTGCTTAAGAGTACTAATTACCTTGCATGGCTTTGACTACACTAGCATGGACTTGCTTAATAATTTCCAAATCCCTGGAAATGAGAACCAAAAAAGATCTTTATAAAACAGTCTTAATTATATTTGTGAATTAAGTCTACTTCAAATATTTTTCTAAGTTTTAGAAATAGCTGGGACAATCATATTTTATTTCTTTTCTTTTCTGTTTTATAGCTTTCTTCCTTTTCCTCTGAAGACAGGAAATCCAAACCATCAGATGGAATTCTTGGTTTTGTTAGTTTTCATTTTTTCCTTTATAAAGCTCAGAAAACTGAGATTAATTCTTACCAGTTGCCCTCCAAAGTAAAAAGTCAATTTCCCAAACCAGGTCTTAGACAGGAGATTCTCAAACATGCTGCACATTTGAGTAAACAGAGGAGCTTAAAACATATATATATATATATATATATATATATATATATATGTAGCGCCAGGGGCACTTCCTCAGAGATTCTACCAGGTTGGTCCATTATGGAGCCTGAGTATCAATATATTTTTTTAAGCACCCAGGACTGATATTCACCACCCTAGACCAGTTGTTTTCACACTTAGGAAGGAAGAAAGGAAGGTGAGCCCTGAGAGCTTTAAAAGAATTCTCTTCCATTTCCCAGATACACAATGTCCAAATGTATGCTCTTTTAAAATTTAATGCTTGAGGATATGACTGGGGTTAAGGCATCAGTATGAGGTGCTTTCCTATTTTTTTTCAGAATCACCCTTCAAAAAGGCTCCCCTCATACCCATCGAGAATCTTCTATGAATGCTGCATTGCCCTGAGGAGTACAATGTCTGGTGAAGCAAACAGAATATTGGACATATGTGACATAGGGAAGCCTCCTCTAACCCACAAATCATTAATCACCTTCATCCAGCTCATTAAGAGACATGTTGACTTATTAAGTTCAGATAATTATTCATCAAAGTTTGAAATGTATTTAGACCAATTTGACCAATTGTGTACTAATTATAATTATAGAGATAACTCAAGGAGAAAAAATTAACAGAGACTTATGTAGCAGTGATATTAATAGATAAGAAATATACATTTCAATGTATTTTCATATTTAACTTGTCATGAAATATATTAGGATGATTAGTAAAAGACCTCCAACCATAAATATATTTTACATTAGCATAGAATTGTGTCAGTGTAGTAGGATGAATATACAATTTCAAGAGAAATGGAAAGATGCATATTTTATATTGTTAAAGAATAGTTCAGAGTTTTTTTTAGCTTTAGTTTCATTGTTTCAATTTACATATAATAAAATGCACTATCTAACATATACAGGTAATTGTGTACAGCCATGTATCCTCCAGTCTAATTAAGATATAGAACAGTTCCATCACACTAAAAGGTGTCCTCCTTGAGGCGCCTGGGTGGCTCAGAGGGTTAAGCTTCTGCCTTCAGCTCAGGTCATGATCTCAGGGTCCTGGGATCGAGCCCCACATTGGGCTCTCTGCTCAGCAGGGAGCTTGCTTCCCCCCCTCTCTCTGCCTGCCTCTCTTGTGATCTCTCTCTCTCTGTGTCAAATAAATAAATAAATAAATCTTTAAAAAAAAATAAAATAAAATAAAAAATAGAAGGTGTCCTCCTTTCCTTTCCAACCCGTCTTCTCCGCTAACCCCCAAGCCCTGACAACCTCTCCTTTTTTTTAGCTCACTCATTTCACACTCTCTTGGATTTCATATAAAGGAATCTTAAATGGAATGTAGATCTTGTGTTTGACTTTTTAACTGATCATGATGTTTTTAGACCCACCCATGTCGTATCATTCCTTTCTAAATCCATGTAGAATACCAGTGTGTTTGTCCACTCCTCAACTGAAGAACAATTGAATTGTTTCCAATTCGGAATATGTGACAATATTTATTTTCAAATCTTTGTGTGAATATATGCTTTTATTTCTCTTAGGTAGATACATAGGAGTAGGATTTCTAGATCATATATCAAGTGTATGTTCAACTTTGTTAAATATTGCCATATCATTTTCCAAAATGGCTCTGCCACTTTGCATTCCCACCAGTAACATATGAGAGTTGCTGTTGCTTCACATTCTCACCAATATTTGACACTGACAGCATTTTCAACTTTAGCCATTCTAGTAGGTATGTAGTAGTATCTCATAGTGATGCTAACCATCTTTCTTGTGCTTATTGATGACCCATGTATTGTATCTTGTGAAGTCTGTTTGGATCTTTCTGCCCTTCTCACATTGGACTGCCTTGTATTATTGAGTTGTTAAGAGTTTTTATATACTGTAAAAACAAGCCCATTATCAAATATTCTTTGCAAATATTTTTCCATGTTATGACTTGTCTTTTTATGTTCTTAACCATGAATTTTGAAGAGCAAAATTTTAATTTTGATGAAGTCCATTTTGTCAATTATTCTTTTATAGTTTATGTTTTTCACATCTTATTGAAGGAATTTTTGCCTAACCCAATGCCACAAAGATTTTTTTACAGTTTCTTCTAGACTTAATAATTTTGGCTCTTACATAAGACCTATAATCAATTTCCACTGTCCTAAAAAGGTTATTTATAACAATTTTTTTAGTTTTATCATAACTTGTGGCAAGAGGATTTTTTGGTATGTCTTATTTTACTATTCTGCAAACTCTCTCCCCAAATGGTTTAATTTAAAAATGTTGCTATTTTCTATTCACCTGAATTCATCCATATCTTTTGCAACTCCTTAAATTTGTGGTGAAAAATTGTAGGTGTCATTAGTACATACAGAGTTTTTTTAAATTGTTTAAAAACATACTTGAACAAAAATATTTGAAGAGTTATTCTAAACCATCATTTATCTTTGGTTCCAATGGCAAATAGGGATGTTATGTGCTAGCACAGAGCCTTTGTTCTTTTGTGGTTTTTTTTCTTTCTTTTTCTGAATCACTCTCATCTGCCAAAAGCTTTCTTACAGGGATTTCTATTAAATACTGCACAAAAAAAATCAAAATTGGATAAATCAAAAAGCTGTGATATGAAATCATGTTTATGATATAACATGAGGGCTATGGGAGTCTGGACTCATGATTCATTGTGAAAAACCTCCATGAAACAACATGATACCATATGTAAGTAGTCTCAAAAAACAAAAGCTTATGGCTTAAAGTCATCCAGACCAATTTCCAGCTTGTGGCTGTATTCTTTTTATAAATAACTTAGAAATCCTCTGGATTCTCTTATACTCATATTCAAAGAACAATGACCATTAGAAAATTCTTTATTATATTAGGCCAAAACATGTCTGCTTCTAAATTTCCATCTATGCGTTCTAGGATTAATCTCTATAGACCCCAAAACAAATTCAGCCTCTTCTTTAGCAGTCTTATAATATTTTAAGAGGGTTATCATAATCTCCTTTCTCAACTAGACTTCCCCTAGTCCTTTAACTCTTCCTTGGTTTCAAGGAATTTATCATTGACTGATCTCTCCTGCAAGCCTCTAATTTGTACTGATTCATCTTCATGTAGGTTCTCCATACTCTGGCTTTATCAGGCATTGCTATTCCCTTTGGACCTCAGCCCCTAACTCCCTGATATGCCATTCGGCACACCTGAGTTGTGTTGTGTCATGAAGCTCCATGCAGATCCATATTTCATTATCTACAATAATGGCTGCTGCTTCATATATACCTAGAATATCTATAAAATTTAAGGTATCTATGCAAAATCATGCCCCAGGGTTTAAAAATCTAACTGTAGATGTACATAATGGAGAAAACTGGGCTTAATAAAACATACGATTGAAAAGTCACAAGGACTTCAGTTCATTTATACACAATATGATGGAGTTCAGAAATTAACAATCATCTAGCAACAACTTGCATGCAAGACATGGTAATAGATGTTTTCCTTTCTATAAACCATGCAGGAAGCTTTTTTTTTTTTTTTTTCATTTTATGTATGAAAAATCCTAGAATCTTTCCAATTTCAGCTCTGACAAGTAAAGAGCTTGGAAGTTATCACTCCCATCTTTATAATAAGAAAATAGCTGAACACACGGAAAATCAGTGACTTGTCTTGGACCCCTCAGAGAACTGAGGCAAACTACCCAGGCAAACCGCCATCCTGAAATCTGGAGAGATAGATGAATGCAGAGAATCACAGCTGAGATCAGCTTACCTGGAGCCATAAACTGACAGAAACAGTTATATGACAGCTTTCAAGAATTTTTGGAGGCAGAGTGCATATGGGCTTGAGAGCAAAAGAAACT
This sequence comes from Martes martes, assembly GCF_963455335.1. Classification (NCBI taxonomy): domain Eukaryota; kingdom Metazoa; phylum Chordata; class Mammalia; order Carnivora; family Mustelidae; genus Martes; species Martes martes. The sequence continues at coordinate 21,168,553 of NC_137901.1, read as the reverse complement.
TAGAGAGGCCTTCATTTTAGTGGGTTTCCCTTCCTTCCAGAAGCCCTATGGGTTCTCACATATTGGATGCTGTATTTTTGAGATGTTTTATGTGATAAGCAAATGAATCAATCAGAACTAACTAATCTCTATGAATTTATAGCACCCAACAATAAAAATGTTAAGTGTGCCAAAGATTTGCAGCCTTGATTCAAGGATGCATTGGCATCACTATGCTTCCAAGATACCCAGGAACTAGAAACTATGCTGGGGCCATAAGCTCATTTTCCTAATTGTTCAGGCCTGCCACTCTCTTCTGAATCTTGCAGAACCATGTCAATGCTTTAGGGTCAAGAAACATAAGGCATTTCTAAGGGCTCTAAATTTATTTTGACAAATTGCCCAAACTTTGTAGTTCTATTATGTGGATGTTTAAAGACTATGATCCTTATGACTATGATCCCTTTCATTCCAGAGTTATCAGAAAGGTAAGAAAATCCCTCCTAGACCTAATCTAGGAGGCACTGGGAAAGAGAAGGCTGATGGAAAATTCTGTGGTCTTAGAGAATGGCACAGGTATGGTGGACACCCTTGGAGGCTAAGGAGAAAAAAAAAAAACTGGTTATTTGGAGGATTTTAAGAGAATTTAAGGAAACCTAAGGGAAATTCATCTGGTTAAGTAAGATGAGTAGTGATTTATTTTCCTTTTTCCTTTTTTTTTCTTAGAGTTTTGCCTCTGTTTTGTATTGCTAATGTATTTTTCTGGTAAAGGTTAATTTGGGGGTAATAATCTCACCTTCCCTTTATTTGCCAGAGCTCTGAGGTTGATGTCATGTTAAGGCTAAGCATTAATTGAACTATCTGTCCTGCATTCCTTTATCTTTCCAACAATCCCTTTAAACATCCACTTTCGTTAATTTGCTACTTTTCCCCATTAGATAGATAGGCTGTATGTCATTCTCGCTCCCTCATCTATTGATGAGGAACATAGGGCAAGAACAGGAAGACCAGATCTATAACTAAGTATAACTAGATGTTGAAGGTTCCCAAAAAGAAACAAGAAGGGAGATGCTGATCAAACATTTCCACAAAACAGAGACCCCAGTGGTAAGCTGATTTTTTCTCATTTTCCCTGACATTTTGCCCCACAATATCTATCACATAAGATGGGGTTTTATTTAGGAAAGAGCTGAAATCAAAATGGGATTATAAACAATAAAAGAATGGTTTTTTTAATGTAACCTTTGTTTGTAACATCAGCACATGACCACCATAAAAACAGTAACAATACTGGACCTAGATTGACCAGACACAGACTCTAAATAAGTTAAACAGGGCATTAAATACATTTATATATGTAGAAGTATGGAGGAAGGTTAACATAGTCAGGACACATGGAAGAGACATGTGAGCATGGTAGCTTCTAGGACCAAGAGGTAACCCTAAATCTTCCCTGGCATGCACAACTGCAAAGGTTACTATCTGTGTGATTAAGGTCCATTTCAGGTTTTTTGATGGCGGACCATTTTCCATTAAGTCCAGATCAAAATTGCACATCAGCTGTTCTGGATTTGAGCCACAATCAGCCCATCTGAGCCGGCGCACCTCATCGATCTTGGAGTTATGCAATCAATACAGGAATGGATTACAAGGCACAGTACAGTTCACTCAGCATAATCACAGTTCACATTTATCATCCCCGGCCTTATTAGGCCAACACAGTTGACTGCAAGTATGTCTCTCAGCACCGCACAGCAGAAGTAGAACAACGGTCAGTTACCCTCACGCTTCAAAGAGTCTTGCTGCCAGACCTGCCAAGAGATGCCAAGGCCTATTTTAAAGTCACTCTTTTACTAAGTTATAAATGTTTGTACTTTCATTTCTGTATTATCCCCACAAGCAAGACACAACTATTAAGATTCTGTTAAGATTCTCTTAAGAGTCTGATTCAAGCCAGATGTGGCCTTCCTTACTATCACCTTAGAAGCCCACAGAAGCCTACTAGTAAAAAGTGGATACTGGTCCTCCTAAAATGCCACTAAGCATTCAAAAGAGAGCTAGCAGTTCTGAGACCCTAGGAAAGTTGATAAAATCTTGTTTGAGGTTACATGTAATCATCAAACATCTCTCCTTTCTACCACAAAACCATGCCTAACATAACCCTAAACACACCTGGCACCGAGTGTCTCTCTCTCCTATTCCTGTCCAGGGAGATATATCCACATCTACATCTGCATCTACGTCTGTACGTCTGTATCTATCTACAGGGAGTCACACACTCAGACACTCACACATATTTTTATACACATATATATAACATATAATATATGTATTATACTTATATCATACCTGTAATATACTATACTATGTAACTTTTATGCATTACACTCCCATCATAATGAAATGATTAATGAATAAGCATAGTAATAAAAGTTATATCTTATTAAGCAACTATTTATAGATAAGCTCATCAATATTGTACATGGCAAAAAAAAAAAAAAATGCCTGGTAGATATTCTGTGACTATTGAGTGTACCAGTAGTTTTGAGCAGTGACTAAGCCTCTTTATGGCATTTCTAGAAGTCTAACATTTTCTCATCAACAGGTTCAAAGGAAAAATTCCATAACCTCAAGTTCCAGGACCACATCAAGTTAATTCAGGTCCAGCCTTTTTACTGGCACAAATTCACCTCCTATCTTTCTGACAACTATAGGGATTTCTTCAGATGATTACTTTGGTGAGGGCGTAAGACAGTAAACCTCATCAGGCACCCTCAAAGGACAAACCAGCCTTGAAATCCAAAGATTTGGATTTGGGAAAGGAGAGTGTGAGAATTATAATAAACACATTATGTTCAGAGCCCTTAGAATAGAACTGAGATATGATGGGGACACCTGCATTGCTCAGTTGGTTAAGCATCTGCCTTTGCCTGAGGGCATAATCCCAGGGTCCTGGGATCCAGTTCTGCATCAGGATCCTTGCTCAGTGGAACGGGGTGGGGTGCGGTTGGGGGGGGTGGGGCGTGTGCTTCCCCCTCTGCCTGCCACTCCCCCTGATTGTGTACTCACTCTCTCTAACAAATAAATAAATAAAATCTTAAAAAAACTATAAATAAAAAAAGAAAAGAATTTTGATGGTTGAGAGGTATGTGTCCACATGGAGTGTGAGCTTCTGTGCTTACCTGAGTCTGCTCTGTGGTGGCCCTGGGTTTCTAATCACTTACTGGAGAGAACCATATCCCTGGAATAGTCAGCCAGACTGGTGGCAAAATTAAAGGTGATGGGGTAATTCAATCATTTCTGAAAGCTCATTGTCCCTTTCCTTTCTCTCTAGTCCTTATCTTCAGCTAATTAGTTAACTGGTTACATTAATGGTAAGGTGCAAATGATTGTTGAATATCACCATGACAGCCTCTCTAGAGATGGGCTATTTGGGGGTTGGAAATAGCTTGTTACCCCTAACTGCTAATCCAGGGCTTCTTCTTACTTAGCAAATACAGACACACACCCCAGTCAAGATAATAAAGTTTTGTAATTAGGGACCTGGTTTCCAAAAGAAACAGCTGTTGGATTTTCTCTTTGTTATATTAAGAGGCCAGTATCTCAACCAAAATAATTATTTCATATTTTTTGGCTAGTTAATAGTTTTTGAGACTTATCAGATACCAGACCCTTGTTAGGTGCTGTGATAAAGGAGCAAATAAGATGTAGTCCTTACCTGAACTTAACATTTTAAAAATGGTCCCTTATAATCAGCTCTAAGTGTCTTTTTTTCGAGAGGAATCTTAATTCAAAATTTTTAATTTTACTGAATGTTTGTGTTTCCACAAAATTCATATGCTGAAACTCTACCAACCCTCCCCTCCACCAGGTGACGTTATTAGGAAGTAGGGCTACTGGGAAGAAATTAGGGTTAGATAAGATCTGTGGGTGGAGTTCCCAGGATGGAATTCATGCCTTTATAAGAAGTCACTGAAGAGCTCGCTCTCCCTCTCTCCACTAGGAGGGGGTAACAGCAAGGGGGCAGCAATCTGCAAACCAGGAAGAGAACTAGGAACTGAAATCTATTGGCGTCCTGATCTTGGACTTTCCAGTTTCCAGAACTGCAAGAAATAAATCGTGGTTTGAGCCACCTATTTTATGGTATCCTGTGACAGCAGGCCAGGTTGACTGAGAAAGGTATATAAAGGAAGACTTTTTACAAAATTTTCAAAAAGAAAGATAAAGGATGGATTTCGAAGGAAGAGAGACTCATCCATCATTCGCTATCCATCATTCACTGGGTTCCTGCTCTGGGTCCGAGTATTGTGCTCAACATCGGAGAACGGGGCACCCATTTAACACCATTTTCAGGATGAGAAATTGGAATTTGCCAGTGACTTTAAAAAATTGTCTACCCTCCTCAAACTAATCTTTTTGCCTCTGCACCAGAAGTAATTGATATCCTGAGTGGCATATTAATCATCGGGGTTTTTGTTTATAGTTTTCTTAGATTTCCCAAACAATACACTTTTTAGTTTTACAAGTCTTTGAATCTGTATAAATAGAACCTTATGACTTACTTCTTTTACTTGACAGTCCATTTGTGAGTTCCATGGTGATGCCCAGAGCTACAGTTTCTTTCTCATAGGTATATAATATTTTGTTATAAAAATGTATCACAGTGTATGTGTCTAATCTACTGATAATGGATAGTCAGATTATTTCCTATTTTGGGGTTAATAAAAAAATGGCTATCAACATTTCTGTGCATGCCCACTTGAGCAACATTTAGTAAGCTTAATGACCTTTCGGATTTATTCTTTTGTGAAGTACCTATTAAAGTTTTCTGTTAAGCTTGTTGTCTTTGAGTTTTGCCATTCCCTATTGATTTGTTGAAGTTCCTTATATGTTCTGGTTATGTGTATTCCTTGTTTATATATCTTTTTCCAGTTTCTGCCTTTTTTTCTCTTTTAGTTGTTGATTTTCCCTCTACAGTGCCTTCAGATTAACAGAAGTTTTGAAAATCTTAATTTTAATGTAATCATATATTAGCAACCTATTTTTTAATTGGTTAGTAGGGTTTTTGCCTTAAAATGAAAGTTCCCTGTCTTACAATCATGAAGATATCCTTGGATATCAACTTCTCAAAACTTTAATAGCTTTGGGTCTTACAAAACATCTATAATTCACTTGGAGTGGACTTTACTACTTACGTTTTTACGATAGATGTTTATATAGATTAGCACACATGTTTGCTATTTTCTTTATTCTTGAATCTCTGACCTTCCATCTTATATCACTTTCCTTCTGTCTCAAGTGTATCCTTCAGGGTTTCTTTTACTGGGAATCTGATGGTAAAAAAAAAAAAAAAAAAAAAATACCATCTCTAGTTCCTTTTTGTTGGCAAAGTGTTTATTGCACTATCCTACATTAAAGACATTGTTTACTGGTTATGCAACTTTATAACAATAGGTACTTTCTCTTAGGACATCATTTCATGGTCTTTTGCCTTCCCTTGTTGCTGAGAAAAAGTTTTATGTATTTCTAAGTCTTTCCTCAATGCCTGCTTTTAAATTTGTATTTGCTGTTTTGTCTAGTTATCAATTTTTTTTTTATTTATCTGCCTAAGATTTGGGGGACTCCTAGAAATAAAAGATTGGCATCTTCCCAGTTCCTCAGAGAATTTTCTGCCACTGTCTTTTCAAATATGGCCTCAGCCCATTATTTATCTTTTTCTGCCTGGAATTCTATTTAGACATTTTGTAGATATTCACACTAAACTCCATATCCCCAAACTTATTTTTTATATTTTCCAGAATTTTATCTCTCTTTGCTAGATTAGACCTGATTTTTTTTTAGTTGATAATTTCTTTTCAGTTTCCTTTTTCTCGTTTGTTTGTTTCAGATCTATTATAATGTTCTCTTCTTCTACTGGGTTTTTATTTTTTGTATTATTGTTTTTACTTCTAAGAGTTCTGCTTGATTCTTTATCAAATATACTTGATTACGCTTTATTATTTTTTGTCCCATGCACATCATTTCAAGCTTGTCTTTTATTTATGTATAGTAAGCATAGATATTTTATATTCTGCATCTGAAAATTACAATATCTGAGGCTTGAGGATTTTTTTCCTGATGGTTCTTGTTCATGGTACTTTGTTTCTTCCTGTCCATATGTATTATTGTGGGAAACATTGGAAATGATTAAGATGAAAATGAGTTCCTTTTAAGTTCGACATTTGCCTCTGCCAAGTGCCTGGGGAAATTATCAGTCCCCAATCCTTTTACTTTATATAAATTAAGGTTTGAAAGCTGCATGAGGTCAGTCTGGTGTTTCTGAATGTTTACTAATGATATCCCCCACCCCATCTCAGTGACATATTGAGGGAGCTAATTTCTCTTGTGGTCCCGCTTGACAGTGACAGGGAAGATGATTTCTGGATTATTATTATACACTCGTTAGAGTATCAGCTTGAAGACATAAGGGCTTCATATTAGATGCCCCACCTTAGAGAGGTCCTGGATTTTGTCTTTTTTTCCCAAACTTTGAGAGTTCTTCAAAATACAGTCCAAATTCATAGGCCCAGCAAGTGCCTACATGTGAAAGTTAGTTTCGCTGTTTTCTTTACTTCTTTGGGTTCCTGCCTTCAATTAGTTTTTAACTGAGAAGTTAACCTGAGAAGTCCTTGCTTTCCTGAAACTCATTAGTTCATTTAATATTTATGCAGGATTATTCTTTCTTAGGTAGAGATCTACTCGGGTCCATATCCACAATGTTATTGAAAATTAATGCCTTAAATAAATTTTTAATTCTCTTAAATTCTGTACTCTACCATAGTGTATTTTCATTTGGATTATTCAATTTTATTAAATTAGGCAAGTGGAAAATTTAACTGAGTTTGTCAAGCAAAAGAGAAATTTTTTCTTAAATATTCAATAGACCTTATATACCTAGACATTCTATTATTCCCTGTAAAATTTTGGCTTTTAACTTTCTGAGCTCGTATCACTTACTCTTCTTAGATATTTTCTCAATATACATTTTATAAATATATAATCTCTTTTTTATCCCTTGACCAATTAATTAGACTAAATCTTTTAAGACTATACTTATCTTCCTCTTAATGATATTATGTAGTGAATGTTCGTAAAATATTCCGACCTGATCTCAATTTGAAGGGTATAAAACCTCCGAAGGTCTATTTTTATGTCATTTACAATATTTCTTCTAATTGGCCTAAATCCATTTGGAATAGGCATATCCTTAAAATCTTCCTAACTTCTTCATCTACTGATTCATTGACTGACTTCATTCATTGATTTATTCACTCAATTACTGTTGGCTGGGGAATTTAAAAGCACAAATCTATGTTTGTGGAACCAGTAAATTATATAAGACAGGTATTCTTTTGGCTGTTAAGATTAATTGATTCAGTGTGTTCCAGTTAATATTTTGCCAAAAAAAAAAAAAAGGCAGAAGTTTGAAGTTGAAGAAAATTCCACTTAAATTTTGTAACTATAGCCAATGCCAGCAAAAGCATCAATGGTGACCCGCTAATCAAGTATTGGCTTAAGGTAACTTGGTCCAGAGGAAACATTCAAATTATATTAATATTAAGACAAGGCCCAAATCAAAGTCAAACTAGAAAACAACATAAATTATTCATAAGTAGAAGTTGTTTTTTGGGGTTTTTTAAAAATTTATTTATTTGACAGACAGAGATCACAAGTAAGGAGAGAGGCAGACAGAGAGAGAGGAAGGGAAGCAGGCTCCCTGCTGAGCAGAGAGCCCCATGTGGGCCTCGATTCCAGGACCCTGAGATCATGACCTGAGCGGAAGGCAGAGGCTTTAACTCACTGAGCCACCCAGGCGCCCCCATAAGTAGAAGTTTTTATAAATACCCCTTTTGTGCCATTCTTGATTAAAAGGCCAGAATTCTTTGTTGAAAGAAGAAGTCCCTTTGGGTTGCTCTTTTCTGCTCTGTTTCCAGGTACCAGAAACAATATATCTATCCTACCCTGAGGCATGTCTTTTCCATACCCATATCAATGATCTCAGGCATTCCAGATTTTTCTAGATCTTCTTGAACTTTGAAAGGATCAAAGTTTTCAAGAGGTAGACTCTCTTACCTCTGCGAGCCTGTAAACACCATCAAATTCTAGGTATACGTATCCTCTTTAATCAACAAGGCAGAAAGATAGCAGAACAGCCAGACTTTTAGGTATCTGGGACCAAATTTTGACCTTTAGTGGTGAATTTTCTTTCTTTAGTTTGCAACCCAGTAATGTAACAGAATGAGAAGACAAGAGAATTTCTTGGCCTTGGGATTTCTAAGGCAAACATAACCCACAGTTAGTTGGTGGGCAGGGCCCTAACTGTCTGAACTGGCCTGTTGCTACAAAACTGATTTATCTTGAAGGGCCAGGTCACTTACTCTGCATAGGGCACCAACATTTAAAGAATGGATTTAAATTGCAATCTGAGGTTAGGTTTAGAGGCTGGGCCACAGAGAACTGAGCACGGCAGGATACAGAAGCATATTTATCATTCCTATGAAGTAGATGCCCGGAAAACCAACCTAATTAAATACTCGATTTCTGCTTCCAAATTTAACACAGTTGAATAGGTCTAGTCTTTGCCTGAAAATCATCTCTTCTCTTCAGTTTGTTTTCCCCTGGTACCCAGAGATTTAAGTCTTCCCTCAGAGATTAAACCATTTCCAAGTATTTTGCGACTTTGCAGCATTCTGCACTAGTGTTTCTGACACAGGATCCTTCAGTGTGATTGTTAAGACCAAACATTAACTTCTTAATTGCAAAGAAGAGAACAAAAAAATGCTGATGTTTCCCATGCAGCCGAATTTTAAAGTGTGCCAGGAAAGTGTCAGGAAATTAATTTGATGAATCAGTTGCTTATATTATATCACATACATTAATTAGCAGTGTGTTATTTTCTCTTTTGAACAGAAGTGAAGCTAAGAATTATACTATGGTAAGATTTTCAGTGTCTCTGTTGCAATGTGAAGGAGTGCAAAGGAAATCTTCCAAATACCTTTATCATCAATACTTCATTGCTCAGATCAAAGTTCTACTTAAATTTTCTTTTCTCTTTGCCATTCTTATTAACATTTGAATCAGATAATTGAAATATTTTTAGAATAAGACATTAATCCTTATCTGAAAGAGATACATGACCATTGGATTTATTTTGATAAATTTTACAGGCTCATCTACTGGCTCTTTGAACTGGTTACTGCAACCATAGTAATCTCTTCCAGTTTTCAGGATTCCCATAAAGACTTGTGATGAGTGGAAACTGCATCAGAGCCTCCTTCTGAAATTATGGTTGCAAAATATTGGGGAATCTTAATCTTTTTTATTTTACAATTTTATTAATTTGGGAGAGAGAGAGAGAGAGCAAGTGAGCATGACTGGGGAGGGAGGGAGAGGGAGAAGTGGGTTTCCCACTGAGCAGGGAGCCTGATGCAGGGCTCCATCTCAGGACCCGGAATCATGACCTGAGCCGAAGGCAGACTCTTAACAGACTAAGCCACCCAGGAACCCCGAATCCTAATCTTAATGTAATGATTACACAAATTAAAAATGTATTCTTTCCCACTTGTGTTTCTTATTGTATCTCATTAGGTAATACTCTACATACATTAGCTAGAGTTCTTATGTTGAGCCTTTAAATCTCACTTTAATTTTCTACTCTTTGTGTAAAGTAGGTATATTAATTCCTAGAGTTGCCATAATAAAAGTGGCATAAACTAGGTGGCTTAAAACAACAGATATTTATTATCTCATAGTTCTGGAGGCTAGAAGTCTGAAATCAAAGTGTTGGCAAGGTTAGTTCCTTCTGAAGACTCCGAGGGACAATAGGTTCCATGCCTCTCTCCTAGCTTTTATTGGTTGCTGGTAATCCATGGATTCCTTGGCTTACAAGAAATCTCTGCCTTAAATTGAGACTTGAAACTGTAAAATTCCCATAAGAAGCATAGGGTGAAAGCACTTGACATTTGCCTTGGCAATGATCTTTTCGATGTAATGCCAAAACACAACCAACAAAAACAAAGACAGACGAGAGGGCTTATGTCAAACTAAAAAGCTTCTAGGCCAAGGAAACAATCAACAAAATAAAATGGCAACCTATGGAATCAGAGAAAACATTTGTAAACTATACATTTGATAAATGGTTATTGTCTAAAATATATAAGTAACTCAAATAATTCAGGAGAAAAAAATCCAATTAAAAAATGAGCAAAGAAATTGAGTAGACATTTTTCCAAAGAAGACATACAAATGGCCAACAGGTATATGAAAAAGTGCTTACCACCATTAATCATCAGAGAAATGCAAATCAAAACCATAATGGTATATTATGTCACACCTGTTAGGAAGGGTATCATAAAAAGGGAAAGGACAGTAGGTATTGGCAAGGATGTAGAGAAAAGGGAAACTTCCTACACTGTTGGCAGAAATTAAAATAAATGGAAAACTATATGGAGAGTCCTCTAAATATTAAAAACTGAACTACCAAAGAATCTAGCATTTCTACTTTGGGGTATATAGCCAAAGGAATTGAAATCAGGATCAAAGAGCTATCTGTGTTCTCATGCTCAAGTTCACTGCACCATGATTCAAAATAGCCAAGACACAGAAGAAACCAACATGTCCATGATGGATGGATATAGGGAGGAAATGTGGTTATATGCCTACCATGGAACATCATACAGCCTTAAAAAGAAAAAAAAAAAAAGAAAGAAAGAAATCCTGTCATTTGGGACAACACAATGAACCCAGAACCTTAGTGAAATAGGCCAGTTATAAGACAAATAATACATGATACCACTTATATAAGGGATCTAAAATAGTCAAAATCATGGAGGCAGAGAGTAGAGTAGTGGTTGCTGGGGGCTGAAGGGAGGGGAAGGGGGGAGTATTAGTCAAAAGGCATAAAATTTTTCTTATCTAAGATAAATAACTCCAGCAATCTACTCTACAACACAGTGCCTACAGTTGGCAGATTTTTAAGTACACAATACAGTATTATTAAGATAATGGACCTTATGTTAAGTGTTCTTGTTACAAAAAAAATAAGGACAAGAAAGAAGACATGAGCAAACAGGAGGTGATGGATATGTTTATGGCTTACATCATGGTAATGGTTTCAAAGTGTGTGTTTCTCTTTAAACCCTTCAGGTTTGTGTACCTTCAATAGGTACAGCTTCTTGTATGTCAATTATACCTCAATAATGTGGTTGGGAAAAAAAAAAACAGAACATAGGAAAATGTAATTCAAAACAATTACAGGAAGCTCTGTGCTCCTGTCATTTCTGTAAATATAAGAATCTTACAAGAAATGAGGGGAAAATTCCATTCTAATCTGGTGTGATCTTATTTTAGCTTGAATATATTGGCAAAGACTATTTCCAAATAAGGTCACATGCTGAGGTCCTGAGAAGACCTCAAGTTTGGGATAACACTACTCAACCCAATTCACTGGGTAAAATCAATCTCATTTTCAGAAAGGAAGAAACAAAGAAATAAAGAGAGTACTAAACTCACTGTTAGGGGAGGATCCGGGATTAACACCAACCCCCAGTCCTGAGGTCAGGACTCTTCTTGATATAACACATACTAAGAAGCTGCCATAGTTGGAAGGATTTCCAGAGCGTGACTTTGGCTCTATTGTCAAACACATACACCCAAAATACCCTCTTCAAATTATTTCAGCTGTTTATTCTTTCCTCATTTGTGAACGATTTTGCCCTCTGTTCTGTGAGTTTCCCATGCCTAGTCTTCTCACCCCATCTCCCAAAATGAGAGCAGAGAAAACCACTTTATAGCTCTCTGCTATAGCTTGTGATAAAACCTAGAGGAACTCCAGGGCAAATGGGGGTGCTTGCCATTTTATGATATTGTTTTTGATATGCATATGTGTCTATTTGTTTGTTTTTCTCTTTCAGCACTCACTAAACTTATTTTATTCTTCTAATACATCCTGGCAGCAAAAGCTTCAAAGACTCTGCCAGCAAAAATATGACCAAAAAAATTTAAGATCAAGGGTACATCAGGCTCTATTTTAACATGCCTATGAACTGTCCAACACATTCCCCAGAAGCATAAAGCACTCTTCATCAGGAAAAACAAGTTATTTTATTATACATTTGGTGCAACTAGCCATAGACAACCATTTTTCAACACAAACTGAAATCAGGAAGCAATTTTATTTTTGTTTTCTGCTGTTTCTCCCATTCCAAGTCAGTTTCTTATCTGTGGTCCCTTTGTTCTTCTGTGGATGTACTTAAATCCTGTAACTTTTGTCCACAAAAAATGTTCCACAGTGTCCCACCCACACCAATGCCATCAATGGAGCCCAGTAGCCTCTTGCTTATAGCAATTATTTTACAAATCACTTATTTAAAAGGGTTTGAATAAGAGAAACCAACTCTCCTCATGACTATTATATGACTCACAATTTGAAGTTTCAGTTTTTTAGCGAAGCTATCAATATGGTTTAAAATAAGCAAATAAAAAAATAAGCAAATGATTCTTTAAACAACTGATACTGATTTAGCTTTTTGTGTCTCATTTACAGACTATCCAATTTCTTTTCTCCAGGCATTGAAACAACACTAGCACTCACATTTATGTGTTTTTATACACAACATAATTTGGTAATCAACTGTTATAAGAAGTTATGTTTCTAAAGCATGAAATTGATATGTAGTACAGATCTGTGACCTGTAACATCCAATTTTAAGTCTTTTATCCAGAAATAATGCCCTAACAGGTAACTCAAGATTGAATTGTATGCATTCAAAAATATTAAACATGCAAAATGAATTTGGGAAGATTCATTCATCATGAAGAGTAAGGGAAGATAATAACTTATGCATATTTTTAAAAATCTTTATTCCTGAAGTTGGACCTTTTGGTTTTTAAAATACATATATAAAAGGAAATAAAAGAATATTAAGGAATAGGTATCCACAGGCATGCATTTTGAAATTATTAATCAAATACTTTCATGTCGGAGGAGTCAAGATGGCGGAGAAGTAGCAGGCTGAGACAACATCAGGTAGCAGGAGATCAGCTAGACAGCTTATCGAACCATTGGGAACACCTACAAATCCAACGGGAAATCAAAGAGAACAAAAGCGACAATTCTAGAAACAGAAAATCGACCACTTTCTGAAAGGTAGGACCTGCGGAGAAGTGAATCCAAAGCGACGGGAAGACAGACCGCAGGGGGAGGGGCCGGATCCCGGCAAGCGGCGGAGCAACAGAGCACAAAATCGGGACTTTTAAAAGTCTACTCCATGGAGGGACATCGCTCCAGAGGCTAAACCGGGGGGAAACCCAGGCGGGGTCAGCGTAACCCCAGGTCCCGCGGGGTCACAGAAGGACTAGGGGCATCTGAGTGCCACAGAGCTCACAGGTATTAGAGCGGGGAAGCTGGCTACAGCAACAAAGCCGAGGAGTGAGCTCTCAGCCCAGGATTACCTTGTGCTGGTCACAGGCTGGGTGGGCTCGGAGTGCAGCCGGAGGCCACGGAGATGGAAGCGACCGGGCACATTTCTCCAAGTGCCAGCAATTGACTGACCACTTTCCTACCGGCGCGACCACAGGCCAGGGAGGCGGGGCGGTTGGGCGCTTTTCTCTGAGGGCGCACTGAGGAGCGGAACCCCAAGCTCTCAGCTCATCCGGGCCGAGAGATTGGGAGGCTGCCATCATCATTCCCATCCTCTGGAACTCTACGGAAAGCGCTCAGGGAACAAAAGCTCCTGAAAGCAAACCCGAGCGGATTACTTAGCCCGGCCCCTGGCAAGGGCAGTGCAATTCCGCCTGCGGCAAAGACACTTGAGAATCACCACAACAGGCCCCTCCCCCAGAAGATCAACAAGAAATCCAGCCAAGACCAACTTCACTCACCAAGAACATCAGAACTCTATAGGAGGAGAAAGCAAATCTTATCTGGACAAAAGGACAAGGTGAAAAAACTCACCACAAAAAAAAGAACAAGAGGCTGTACCGAAGGCTGGAGACCTAATCAATACGGACATTGGTAACATTACAGATCTAGAGTTCAGAATGATGATTCTCAAGGTTCTAGCCAGGCTCGAAAAAGGCATAGAAGATATTAGAGAAACCCTCTCCGGAGAGATAAAAGCCCTTTCTGGAGAAATAAAAGAACTAAAATCTAACCAAGTTGAAATAAAAAAAGCTATTAATGAGGTGCAATAAAAAATGGAAGCTCTCACTGCTAGGATAAATGAGGAAGAAGAAAGAATTAGTGACATAGAAGACCAAATGACAGAGAATAAAGAAGCTGAGCAAAAGAGAGACAAACAAATACTGGACCACGAGGAGAGAATTCGAGAGATAAGCGACACCACAAGATGACACAACATTAGAATAATTGGGATTCCAGAAGAAGAAGTAAGAGAGAGGGGAGCAGAAGGTATATTGGAGAGAATTATTGGAGAGAATTTCCCTAATATGGCAAAGGGAACAAACATCAAAATCCAGGAGATGCTAAGAACGCCCCTCAAAATCAATAAAAATAGGTCCACACCTCGTCACCTGATAGTAAAATTCACACCTCGTCACCTGATAGTAAAATTTACAAGTCTGAGTGACAAAGAGAAAGCAGCCCGGGAAAAGAAGTCTGTAACATACAAGGGTAAAAACATTAGATTGGCAGCAGACCTATCCACAGAGACCTGGCAGGCCAGAAAGAACTGGCATGATATATTCAGAGCACTAAACGAGAAAAACATGCAGCCAAGAATACTATATCCGGCTAGGCTATCATTGAAAATAGAAGGAGAGATAAAGAGCTTCCAGGACAAACAAAAGCTGAAAGAATTTGCAAACACCAAACCAGCTCTACAGGAAATATTGAAAGGAGTCCTCTAAGCAAAGAGAGACCCTAAAAGGAATAGATCAGAAAGAAACAGAGACAATATACAGGAACAGTCACCTTACAGGCAATACAATGGCACTAAATTCATATCTCTCAATAGTTACCCTGAATGTTAATGGGCTCAATGCCCCAATCAAAAGACACAGGGTATCAGAATGGATAAAAAAACAAAACCCATCAATATGCTGCCTACAAGAAACTCATTTTAGACCCGAAGACACCTCTAGATTTAAAGTGAGGGGGTGAAAAACAATGTACCATGCTAATGGACATCAGAAGAAAGCTGGGGTGGCAATCCTTATATCAGATCAATTAGATTTTAAGCCAAAGACTATAATAAGAGATGAGGAAGGACACTATATCATACTCAAAGAGTCTGTCCAACAAGAAAACCTAACAATCTTAAATATCTATGGCCCTAACATGGGAGCAGCCAACTATATAAACCAATTAATAACAAAAGCAAAGAAATACATCGACAGTAATACAATAATAGCAGGGGACTTTAACACTCCCCTCACTAAAATAGACAGATCATCTAAGCAAAAGATCAACAAGGAAATAAAGGCCTTAAATGACACACTGGACCAGATGGACATCACAGATCTATTCAGAACATTCCATCCCAAAACAACAGAATATACATTCTTCTCTAGTGCACATGGAACATTCTCCAGAATAGACCACATCCTGGGTCATAAATCAGGTCTCAACCGGTATCAAAAGATTGGGATCATTCCCTGCATATTTTCAGACCACAATGCTCTGAAGCTAGAACTCAATCACAAGAGGAAATTTGGAAAGAATGCAAATACATGGAGACTAAACAGCATCCTTCTAAAAAATGAATGGGTCAACCAGGAAATTAAAGAAGAATTGAAAAAATTCATGGAAACAAATGATAATGAAAACACAACGGTTCAAAATCTGTGGGACACAACAAAGGCAGTCCTGAGAGGAAAATATATAGCGGTACAAGCCTTTCTCAAGAAACAAGAAAGGTCTCAAATACACAACCTAACCCTACACCTAAAGGAGCTGGAGAGAGAACAACCAAGAAAGCCTAAACCCAGCAGGAGAAGAGAAATCATAAAGATCAGAGCAGAAATCAATGAAATAGAAACCAAAAAAACAATAGAACAAATCAACGAAACTAGGAGCTGGTTCTTTGAAAGAATTAATAAGATTGACAAACCCCTGGCCAGACTTACCAAAAAGAAAAGAGAAAGGACGCAAATAAATAAAATCATGAATGAAAGAGGAGCGATCACAACCAACACCAAAGAAATACAAACAATTATAAGAACATACTACGAGCAACTCTACGCCAACAAATTTGACAACCTGGAAGAAATGGATACATTTCTAGAGACATATAAACTACCACAACTGAACCACAAAGAAAGAGAAAACCTGAACAGACCCATAACCAGTAAGGAGATTGAAACAGTCATCAAAAATCTCCAAACAAACAAAAGTCCAGGACCAGACGGCTTCCCAGGGGAATTCTACCAAACATTTAAAGAAGAATTAATTCCTATTCTCCTGAAACTGTTCCAAAAAGTAGACATGGAAGGAAAACTTCCAAACTCATTTTATGAGGCCAGCATCACCTTGATCCCAACACCAGACAAGGATCCCACTAAAAAAGAGAATTACAGACCAATATCCTTGATGAACACAGATGCAAAAATTCTCACCAAAATACTGGCCAATAGGATCCAACAGTACATTAAAAGGATTATTCACCACGACCAAGTGGGATTTATTCCAGGGCTGCAAGGTTGGTTCAACATCCACAAATCCATCAATGTGATACAATACATTAATAAAAGAAAGAATAAGAACCATATGCTACTCTCAATAGATGCTGAAAAAGCATTTGACAAAGTGCAGCATCCCTTCCTGATGAAAACTCTTCAAAGTGTAGGGATAGAAGGCACATACCTCAATATTATCAAAGCCATCTATGAGAAACCCACTGCAAATATCATTCTCAATGGAGAAAAACTGAAAGCCTTTCCACTAAGGTCAGGAACACGGCAAGGATGTCCGTTATCACCACTGCTGTTCAACATAGTACTAGAAGTCCTAGCCTCAGCAATCAGACAACAAAAAGAAATTAAAGGCATCCAAATCGGCAAAGAAGAAGTCAAACTATCACTCTTTGCAGATGATATGATACTATTTGTGGAAAGCCCAAAAGGCTCCACTCCAAAACTGCTAGAACTTGTACAGGAATTCAGCAAAGTGTCAGGATATAAAGTCAATGCACAGAAATCAGTTGCATTTCTTTACACTAACAACAAGACAGAAGAAAGAGAAATTGAGGAGTCAGTCCCATTTACAATTGCACCCAAAACCATAAGATACCTAAGAATAAACCTAACCAAAGAGGCAAAGGAAACTACTCAGAAAACTATAAAGTACTCATGAAAGAAATTGAGGAAGACACAAAGAAGTGGAAAAATGTCCCATGCTCACGGATTGGAAGGACAAATGTTGTGAAAATGTGTATTCTACCTAAAGCAATCTACACATGTAATGCAATCCCTATCAAAATCCCATCCATTTTTTTCAAAGAAATAGAACAAATAATCCTAAAATTTATATGGAACCGGAAAAGACCTCGAATAGCCAAAGGAATATTGAAAAAGAAAGCCAAAGTCAGTGGCATCACAATTCCAGACTTCAAGCTCTATTACAAAGCTGTCATCTTCAAGACAGTATGGTACTGGCACAAAAACAGACATATAGATCAATGGAACAGAATAGAGAGCCCAGAAATAGACCCTCACCTCGATGGTCAACTAATCTTCAACAAAGCAGGAAGGAATGTCCAATGGAAAAAAGACAGCCTCTTCAACAAATGGTGCTGGGAAAATTGGACAGCCACATGCAGAAAAATGAAATTGGACTATTTCCTTACACCACACACGAAAATAGACTCAAAATGGATGAAGGACCTCAATGTGAGGGAGGAATCCATCAAAATCCTTGAGGAGAACGCAGGCAGCAACCTCTTTGACCTCAACCGCAGCAACTTCTTCCTAGGAACATCGCCAAAGGCAACAGAAGCAAGGGCAAAAATGAACTATTGGGATTTCACCAAGATCAAAAGCTTTTGCACAGCAAAGGAAACAGTTAACAAAACCAAAAGACAACTGACAGAATGGGAGAAGATATTTGCAAATGACATATCAGATAAAGGGCTAGTATCCAAAATCTATAAAGAGCTTTGCAAACTCAACACCCAAAGAACAAATAATCCAATCAAGAAATGGGCAGAGGACATGAGTAGACATTTCTGCAAAGAAGACATCCAGATGGCCAACAGACACATGAAAAATGCCCCACATCACTCGGCATCAGGGAAATACAAATCAAAACCACAATGAGATACCACCTCACACCAGTCAGAATGGCTAAAATTAACAAGTCAGCAAATGACAGATGCTGGCGAGGATGCGGAGAGAGGGGAACCCTCCTACACTGCTGGTGGGAATGCAAGCTGGTGCAACCACTCTGGAAAACAGTGTGGAGGTTCCTCAAAAAACTGAAAATAGAGCTACCCTATGGCCCAGCGATTACACTACTGGGTATATATTCTAAAGATACAAACGTGGTGCTCCGAAGGGGCACGTGCACCCAAATGTTTATAGCAGCAATGTCCACAATAGCCAAACTGTGGAAGGAACCTAGTTGTCCACCAACAGATGAATGGATAAAGAAGATGTGGTATATATACACAATGGAATACTATGCAGCCATCAAAAGAAATGAAATCTTGCCATTTGCGACGACGTGGATGGAACTAGAGGGTATTATGCTTAGCGAAATAAGTCAATCGGAGAAAGACAACTGTCATATGATCTCTTTGATATGAGGAAGTGGAGATGCAATGTGGGGAGGTTGGGGGGAGCTAGTAAAAGAAAAAATGAAAAGATGGGATCGGGAGGGAGACAAACCATAAAAGACTCAATCTCAAAAAACAGACTGAGGGTTGCTGGGGGGAGGGGGGACGGAGAGGGTGGTGGGGATATGGACATTGGGGAGCTTATGTGCTATGGTGAGTGCTGTGAAATGTGTAAACCTAGCGATTCACAGACCTGTACCCCTGGGGATAAAAATACATTATATGTTTATTAAAATTTAAAAAAAAAGAAAAACAACAAAAAAAAAAACAAAAACAAATACTTTCATGTCAATTCACGTAACCCTGCTTGGGATCTAAAGAAACACTGGCTCAAACCAATGGATCTTTGAGTCCATACAAGAATATGTGGCCAATCTGTAACTCGTGAATTTTATATTCCATCGCCCTTTAAACCTATTGCAAGCATACCGAGTGTTCTCAACACTGCTGCCTCTTACTGTCATATGTCCAGGATGCTAAGTATGCTAGGTGTGAGCACATTTCTATTTCCTGACACCAAAATTAAAGATGACCTGTCCATCTACATGGATACCTGTTTGCTTTAAAGAAATGGGTAGTTTGATATTTAATGTCCAGTTTATAGATCAAAATTATTTTGCATTTTAATATCTTTCCTATAACATGTAAGTATTTATAGAGGTCCGAAAGCCTTAATAACTCAAATTCATATATTCTGTGAAAATCTCAGATATCAGGTACGGCTAGCAGTGAGACACTCAGACAGGGAGGTTCTTGTAGTCATAGGGAGCTTCCTCTTTATTGGATGAAGGAAGGGGGTTTTGAACATTTGTCACACATATTTTATATCTGTATGTGCTTGGTAAAGGTAAAGGCAAACAAAAGTACAGAATTCGGGCACCTGGGTGGCTCAGTGGGTTAAGCTTCTGCCTTGGGCTCAGGTCATGATCTCAGGGTCCTGGGATCGAGCCCCACATTGGGCTCTCTGCTCAGCAGGGAGCCTGCTTCCCCCACCCTCTCTCTCTGCCTATCTCTATGCCTACTTGTCTCTTTGTCAAATAAATACATAAAATCTTTAAAAAAAAAAAAGTACGGAATTCATCCCCTCACCCTAACCCTACCACTGTCAGAGATTATGGACCAGCAGAGACCTTGCCTAAGAACTGAAACAAGTTCTTGTAAGAGTAATTTTAGCACTAGGTCAGGGGAGTGATTGTTATGTGCTCTTAGGTCAGGACTGGGCATATTTTTAAATGCCGGCAATTCATGAATTATGCAATTTTAAAAGCAGGAGGGAAGAACTGCAAATGAAAGAAATCAGTCCTGCTCTGCATAGCAAGGTGAAAAGCCGTCTCCATTGTGAGAGTTACACCTAGGGCTGGTGTGGGGATTAACTGAGTTAATGTAAGCAAAATGCATATGACCCAGAGGCATTCCATTAAGACAATAGCCATAAAAAATATTTTTAAGTTACTGCTGTATAATCAAAATATAAATAAATAAAGAAGTATGTCTCCAGCACATTCCAGAAGAGAGACTTCCAAGGAATCAAAGTATGTCCACCTGTACTCTATCTGTAGAAACTGGAAAACCAAAGCAAGCCCATAACCCCATTTCTTTACCAGTGGTTGATCTGCCCAAGGTAACCATGCTTTTTCACTGCTAAATAATTCACAGTTGGCAAATGTTCTGGAGATAGTCCAGTGGATTCGGGTAATTAGAATTGGGTTCTACTAGCAGTAGAGAGAATTATCACAACTTAAATACATAAGAGTTTATTTTTCCCTCGAATAAAATGAACTAGAAGCAGATTGCCATACCTGAGAGGGTAGCCTCACAAGTATCTGGTGCTTTCGGTCTTTCTGTTTTACCATTCTCGATGTTAGCTTTTGTCCTCATGTCCCCACAATGGTCCAAGATGACTGCTCAAGTTCCAACCATCACAGCTGAGCACTAAGCAAGAAGTAGCAGGAGGGAAGAAAGTCAAAAATCACATGTCACTTATCTGAGTAAGTCATCCTTAAAAATGTTTCTCAAAAGTTCCATCAAACTTTACTACATGCCTCTCTTCACCACTCTAAATACGAGGAAGTATAGGAAATGTACATTTCCAGCTGGACATGTCATCATATCAAATAAACCCCAGGCTGTATTGCTAAGGAAGAAAGAGAGGTTGGTTATTGCTTAACAATTAGTCTTCTCAGGCACACTGAACAGAGAAGGAATTTTCCCAAGTGTTGGTAGAAATGGACACCGTGCACGAGAGGAAAGAGGTAGTCCTGCAAAGCAGGCAGCAGAGCCAATTCTGGAAAACTAGCTGTACACAAAGGCTATCCAGAGAAGGGTTTAAATTCTTGGCTGTTTTCCCCCTTGGACTAGAAGAAAAGCCATGTATGGCTTCCAGCTCTAGACATTTTCCCTACCCTGCAGTCATAATTCCCCTCCTTCACATTGTTTGTGCAGTGGTACTTTAAAGAACAAAGGAAAATCCATAGCCACCCCTGGTTGGATGTGGGGTGAGAGATGCAGATGCTACTACACAAACTCGGAGCCCATCCTCCCCTCGACGAGCACCTGTGCAATGGACACAGCCTTATTTCAAGGGGACTGTGTTGAACAGTAGTTACCATGGTGATCAGTGGTAATATGAGCAAGAGGCAGGAAGTCTTGGGTGGGGGGGTGAACACCTGGGATAACAGCACAGACCTCGTAACAACAAACAACAATGGCCAAATGAACAACAGGGGAGGGGGGTCACAGAACCTCCCCCTTTCTCCATCTCCCTCCTTTCCCCACCTCCATCCGTAGCCTCTCTCCTCAATGTGCTAAGTTTGATGAACTTTACAGGTGCAAGAAAAACTAATTCTTGAGGTACAACCTCCATTCTTCACACCGGAATTATTTTAGTTTTCTACTATTTTATTATCAATGTAACAGTCATGCAGGCAAATAATATAAAAACCTTCAAATAATAGAGAGTGTATCAATGGAGGAGTAAAAGCATCCCCACACCCAACAACTGTCAGTGCAGGTCACAGGAGTAACCAGTTTATATGGATCTTACACATACTTTCAGAATTTGTATGCATATAAAAAAAAAAGTTTTAATAAAAAAGATATAGAGAGAAACAATTGTATAGGTACTTTTACAAAAATGCCATCATATGATGTATCCTTTACTTCTGTGCCTTGGAATTTCTTGGCACATATTCTCCCAGATCTTTCTACATCAGTACATATAGATTTACCTTAATTAGTTTAAATTCTGTAGCATTTTGTTATATGCAGAATATAGCACAATAGAGTAGCTCTCTATTGAGGATGTTTAGATTGACTTTGGTCCTTTTCTCTTAATACATTAATGATGCAACAATCACTTTGAAGCTGTACAATGTGCATGAATGGTAAATTCCTAGCAATTAAAGTCTAGGGTTAAAAGGTACATACACCTTTTTAAATAAATGTAATTAAAATTTTTTTGAGTATATTAAAATTAATTTTAAAAGATATTGCCAAAGTTTTGCCAAAGAGTTTAGACCAATTTTCACTGCCACAGACTGCACAAATGTATCTAATAACCCACACTAGATCATACATGATTGCTATAATTTTTGCCAATAAATAAATATAAAATAATAACTTGTTATGACTTAGATTTTATTTATTGTATTTTGGGGAAAACCCATTGTTTTTTATCAGCTACTTATTCAAATTTAGTAGAACATCTCCCTCCCACTTAACATAAAAAGTCCTAAAGCAGGGAAAAGGGACTCACTTTTGGGGGTGCACAGAGTTTATGACAACACTCTCTTTCCTTACAGTTGAGGGAGAGCAGGAGGGTAGGGCCCTCTTGTCATTTTGATTTCTGGTGTTAAAGACAGAAGGGATGATTGTGACCTTCTCCCTGTCTGGATGTTTGCTGGGCCATGGCCTACAGCCTTCAGTAAGAGAGACAAAAATGATACCCGTCTGGTCCTGTATCTCCACAGGCAGCTCCCAGGAACAAGCATAACAAACTTATCCTAATGGAAGTAATGGTGAGAAATGAGTTTGTAGTTACCAAAATTAGCCTGAAATATTGCTAAGGTCCTTCTGGTGATGGAAGGGTTTTGCCAAAACAAAGTTAGACATATTTATTCAAAAACAAAAGAAAATAAACCTTTCTTATTCATTTTCATTTGAGACCCCTCCAACTTTTTGCCAAAGCACGACTGTATTTTCCTATCTCTATATGTATAAATCCATGAAAATCTGTGTGTGTGTGTGTGTGTGTGTGTGTGTGTGTGTGTGTGTGTTTCTATGCATGTAGTAGTGGTGTCCTAAATGAGAAAATCATCATTTTGCTCAATCCAACCCAATTTTTTTGTCCATTGGAAAATCACCTTGATTATCTCACTCAGTTTTATGTTCTCTCATTCTAAATTACACCTACAGTCTTCGTTGCAACATCTACTTGCTACCTCACAAGCCCAAGCTTCAACCTGAAATCAAAAGCTCAAAAGTCCCTTTGCAACAGGACTGGAAATCAGACAGACAGCCCACACTGAGTGTGTACGTGTTAAAATACTGAATTTTTTTTTAATAGTTAGAAAATGTCTACTGTTTGAATTCTCGGTCTCCCTTGCCCATTCAAGCCATACTAGCTCTCCTGACATTCGCAGAACTTCCCCATAAGCCAGTCAAAAACTGGGTTAATGCCTTAGATTCTGTGAAGGTACTGCCAATGTCCATTCAAATTAATTACATCATTACATATTTTAATAGTCACCCCTCTTAGAACAATTATATACAGCAGCATCTAGATTATTAGAGGAAAACATGCAAATGAATAAAGATCATTTCAGGTTTACAAAAACCCAAAGTCATCTACCAGTTTGAGTTTTACCAGAATTCTACATTTAAACAACTGTCTACAATTAAATAATTTGTTAGTTTTTATAAAGTGCTGTCATTCTGAATGTAGAGTAAACTGATCAGATCTTTAGCAAGTCTTTCGTGTTTTTAAAAAAACTGATAGCACTGTGCATTCATATATGGTAAATGAGCCTTTAGGTTCCCATGGCAACTTGATCACACAAGCAGAAAAAAAATTCTTAAATAAACGAAACTGTTTATTCTTTTTTTTATTAATTAATTTATTTATTTTAATAAACATATAATGTATTTTTATCCCCAGGGATACAGGTCTGTGAATCGCTAGGTTTACACATTTCACAGCACTCATCATAGCTCATACGCTCCCCAATGTCCATATCCCCACCACCCTCTCCATCCCCCCTCCCCCCAGCAACCCTCAGTCTGTTTTTTGAGATTGAGTCTTTTATGGTTTGTCTCCTTCCCGATCCCATCTTCTTTCATTTATTCTTTTCCTACCCCCCCAACCTCCCCACATTGCATCTCCACTTCCTCATATCAGGGAGATCATATGATAGTTGTCTTTCTCCGATTGACTTATTTCGCTAAGCATAATACCCTCTAGTTCCATTCACGTCGTCGCAAATGGCAAGATTTCATTTCTTTTGATGGCTGCATAGTATTCCATTGTGTATATATACCACATCTTCTTTATCCATTCATCTGTTGGTGGACATCTAGGTTCCTTCCACAGTTTGGCTATTGTGGACATTGCTGCTATAAACATTTGGGTGCATGTGCCCCTTCGGAGCACCACGTTTGTATCTTTAGGATATATACCCAGTAGTGCAATCGCTGGGCCATAGGGTAGCTCTATTTTCAGTTTTTTGAGGAACCTCCACACTGTTTTCCAGAGTGGTTGCACCAGCTTGCATTCCCACCAGCAGTGTAGGAGGGTTTCCCTCTCTCCGCATCCTCGCCAGCATCTGTCATTTGCTGACTTGTTAATTTTAGCCATTCTGACTGGTGTGAGGTGGTATCTCATTGCGGTTTTGATTTGTATTTCCCTGATGCCGAGTGATGTGGAGCATTTTTCATGTGTCTGTTGGCCATCTGGATGTCTTCTTTGCAGAAGTGTCTGTTCATGTCCTCTGCCCATTTCTTGATTGGATTATTTGTTCTTTGGGTGTTGAGTTTGCTAAGCTCTTTATAGATTTTGGATACGAGCCCTTTATCTGATATGTCATTTGCAAATATCTTCTCCCATTCTGTCAGTTGTCTTTTGGTTTTGTTAACTGTTTCCTTTGCTGTGCAAAAGCTTTTGATCTTGGTGAAATCCCAATAGTTCATTTTTGCCCTTGCTTCTGTTGCCTTTGGCGATGTTCCTAGGAAGAAGTTGCTGCGGTTGAGGTCAAAGAGGTTGCTGCCTGCGTTCTCCTCAAGGATTTTGATGGATTCCTCCCTCACATTGAGGTCCTTCATCCATTTTGAGTCTATTTTCGTGTGTGGTGTAAGGAAATAGTCCAATTTCATTTTTCTGCATGTGGCTGTCCAATTTTCCCAGCACCATTTGTTGAAGAGGCTGTCTTTTTTCCATTGGACATTCCTTCCTGCTTTGTTGAAGATTAGTTGACCATCGAGGTGAGGGTCTATTTCTGGGCTCTCTATTCTGTTCCATTGATCTATATGTCTGTTTTTGTGCCAGTACCATACTGTCTTGAAGATGACAGCTTTGTAATAGAGCTTGAAGTCTGGAATTGTGATGCCACTGACTTTGGCTTTCTTTTTCAATATTCCTTTGGCTATTCGAGGTCTTTTCCGGTTCCATATAAATTTTAGGATTATTTGTTCTATTTCTTTGAAAAAAATGGATGGGATTTTGATAGGGATTGCATTACATGTGTAGATTGCTTTAGGTAGAATACACATTTTCACAACATTTGTCCTTCCAATCCGTGAGCATGGGACATTTTTCCACTTCTTTGTGTCTTCCTCAATTTCTTTCATGAGTACTTTATAGTTTTCTGAGTAGTTTCCTTTGCCTCTTTGGTTAGGTTTATTCTTAGGTATCTTATGGTTTTGGGTGCAATTGTAAATGGGACTGACTCCTCAATTTCTCTTTCTTCTGTCTTGTTGTTAGTGTAAAGAAATGCAACTGATTTCTGTGCATTGACTTTATATCCTGACACTTTGCTGAATTCCTGTACAAGTTCTAGCAGTTTTGGAGTGGAGCCTTTTGGGCTTTCCACAAATAGTATCATATCATCTGCAAAGAGTGATAGTTTGACTTCTTCTTTGCCGATTTGGATGCCTTTAATTTCTTTTTGTTGTCTGATTGCTGAGGCTAGGACTTCTAGTACTATGTTGAACAGCAGTGGTGATAACGGACATCCTTGCCGTGTTCCTGACCTTAGTGGAAAGGCTTTCAGTTTTTCTCCATTGAGAATGATATTTGCAGTGGGTTTCTCATAGATGGCTTTGATAATATTGAGGTATGTGCCTTCTATCCCTA
The DNA here is from genome assembly GCF_963455335.1 of Martes martes. Taxonomy (NCBI): domain Eukaryota; kingdom Metazoa; phylum Chordata; class Mammalia; order Carnivora; family Mustelidae; genus Martes; species Martes martes. The sequence continues at coordinate 21,142,399 of NC_137901.1, read as the reverse complement.
CACTTTGAAGAGTTTTCATCAGGAAGGGATGCTGCACTTTGTCAAATGCTTTTTCAGCATCTATTGAGAGTAGCATATGGTTCTTATTCTTTCTTTTATTAATGTATTGTATCACATTGATGGATTTGTGGATGTTGAACCAACCTTGCAGCCCTGGAATAAATCCCACTTGGTCGTGGTGAATAATCCTTTTAATGTACTGTTGGATCCTATTGGCCAGTATTTTGGTGAGAATTTTTGCATCTGTGTTCATCAAGGATATTGGTCTGTAATTCTCTTTTTTAGTGGGATCCTTGTCTGGTGTTGGGATCAAGGTGATGCTGGCCTCATAAAATGAGTTTGGAAGTTTTCCTTCCATGTCTACTTTTTGGAACAGTTTCAGGAGAATAGGAATTAATTCTTCTTTAAATGTTTGGTAGAATTCCCCTGGGAAGCCGTCTGGTCCTGGACTTTTGTTTGTTTGGAGATTTTTGATGACTGTTTCAATCTCCTTACTGGTTATGGGTCTGTTCAGGTTTTCTCTTTCTTCGTGGTTCAGTTGTGGTAGTTTATATGTCTCTAGAAATGTATCCATTTCTTCCAGGTTGTCAAATTTGTTGGCGTAGAGTTGCTCGTAGTATGTTCTTATAATTGTTTGTATTTCTTTGGTGTTGGTTGTGATCGCTCCTCTTTCATTCATGATTTTATTTATTTGCGTCCTTTCTCTTTTCTTTTTGGTAAGTCTGGCCAGGGGTTTGTCAATCTTATTAATTCTTTCAAAGAACCAGCTCCTAGTTTCGTTGATTTGTTCTATTGTTTTTTTGGTTTCTATTTCATTGATTTCTGCTCTGATCTTTATGATTTCTCTTCTCCTGCTGGGTTTAGGCTTTCTTGGTTGTTCTCTCTCCAGCTCCTTTAGGTGTAGGGTTAGGTTGTGTATTTGAGACCTTTCTTGTTTCTTGAGAAAGGCTTGTACCGCTATATATTTTCCTCTCAGGACTGCCTTTGTTGTGTCCCACAGATTTTGAACCGTTGTGTTTTCATTATCATTTGTTTCCATGAATTTTTTCAATTCTTCTTTAATTTCCTGGTTGACCCATTCATTTTTTAGAAGGATGCTGTTTAGTCTCCATGTATTTGCATTCTTTCCAAATTTCCTCTTGTGATTGAGTTCTAGCTTCAGGGCATTGTGGTCTGAAAATATGAAGAGAATGATCCCAATATTTTGATGGAACTGTCTATTCTTTATCAATTCTTTAGCCTAGCATTTCAGTTATCCCCAACCTAGATATTCATCTTTAGGGATTCACATATCTTGGTAAATCCCCAAGTTTTTGTTGATAAAAGATGAGAAACAACATAACGCTAACCATGGTGATTCCTGAGAACAATCAGTCTTACATTGGGTTATCCTGAGGAATAGGAAACCATTTTTCTCCCTACTGCATAGAATTTGTTCTATATCCTTTGAGAAATTTCATATATTCTACAAGTCACCTTCCATTAGCTTTATTGGTACACCTAAAAATCCTAAATATTGATGGTATAAATGTCTCAGTGTTTCAAATGAAGAGACAAAAGAGTTCCTCCATGATGGGTTTGTCATCCAAACCTTGGTTCCCAAATTCAGGACTTATTTGATTGATTACATCAAAGTCATCTAGGGCTCTTGTCAAAATAGAGTTCTAGGTCTCACTCCAAGATATCTGAACTGGAATATCTAAGAATGGATGCGTGAAATCTGAATTTTTACGAAGTTCTCTAGTTAATATCCATGCATAGCTAATCTACAAATTAATAACATATTAACTATTTAATCATTCACAAAGTGGCTTGATACTTTTTAATTAACTAATTGGCTGACTGAATTGATCAGTGTTACAATTCAAATAAAAAGGGAAAAGCCAGTGTGTTGACAGGAAACACTAGCACCTGACTCCCATAATGCCTTACTGCTAGAGATAAGATGCTGATATTTTCTACTCTAGTCTATTTCATATTTTTACAAATTTATTATTCGCAAGCCACTTCATTAAGCTCATTCCCTTCTTAATAGGTCCTGCCCCACAATTTGAGACATAATGATCTAAGGAAGTGTCTCAAACATACATGGCCAGACCCAGCCTATTGCAAGATTCTACTTTCGCAAGATTTAGGTGATGCCCCTGCAGGGTTAACTCTTAAGTCTCCTCAGGGAATTGGTGTGCTTGAAAGATACACCCCAAACTAGACTGTGATCAAACCAGAGGAGATCAATCTACTGTAGAAATATCAGTTAGTAAACAGAAATCAGAACAAAAGGAAATGTTCCCATGATCAAGCACAGATGTCCCTTTCCTAGGGACCAAATTTCATGAATCCACAGAATTGAGGAGGTTCTTTCTGGCACAGGTTGGAGATGGCCAATGACCACTTTTATCTCTTTGAGCATCTCAATTCTATGCCTCCCATATTCAATCTTCAAACTGGATACACTATAATCAATTAGATTTCCAACTTTGAACTTATTCATTCATATCCTTACTCCCTAAAATGATAACCAGGTTGTCTTGATTGAAGCTTAGCATTAGACTCAATCATCAGTAAGTAATCTCTTTAATTAATTCCATGGATCATTAATCATCTACCCATGAGATCAGGGACTATGTCTGTTTCATCACTTAGTGCTTACAACTGTGCTTGACATACACTGGGCATCCTCAAGTATTTGGAGAAAATATGCCTAGAGATTTCACTAGCTTAATCCAGAGAAACTAACTTAATTTCCCATCATCTCTAAGTTTTTAGGGGAGGATACAGCATGTTCTCATGCATGGATAACATGAAGCATTTAATTTGACTGACTAAATAAATTAGCAGATAGAAAAAGGTATTGAAATCAATAGGACAGTCAGGTACTTAACATATATAAATTCTATCTCTTATCCTATTGGTATAAATATAGGCATTGAGACTAAACAGATTTTAGGCATGTTTAGATGAAACATTGAAAAAGTATATATAAATATTTCCTTTACAGCATAAATAATAGCAAAGAAATAAATAAACCAAAACAAACAAAGAAGCAAACAATAACGGAGAAGGACAAAACTAAATGTTCAACAATGCTCAATAGTAGAAGATTGATTAAGTAAATACTGTATGTTCTACTCAATGGAATACTGTGTAGTTATAAGAATTTATCAAGGATATGAAATAATATCAAATAAAAAGGTTTTACATAAAATCATAAGTACACTGTCTTTGCAACTATGTTATAGCACTTGTCTAAGGGGAAAAGACATAAACCAAAGAGTAAACAAACCTACATATTACCAGTAGTGATGCTAGGATAGTAGGGTAGTATACTTTTTTCCTTTTTCTTTTTTATAATGTTATTTGCAAATTGTTAGAAGATACTTGTTAATTGCCATGCCATCTTCTATTTCCCATTCCTCTAGGATGCTAGATTTTCCATCTGGTGGTTTAGGCTGAATTGATTTACCCCAGCTCCAGGAATGAGCCTTGATTTGTCAAAGCTTATAACATATCACATCCCTAGGCATTCATTGGTTCAAGAATAAATATATTTACTCATAATTATATCCTTAGGATTAGTTTTTAGAACCACATGCTTGGTACCAGATAGAGAGATTATCCTAGATTATCCATTGGGGGCCAATATAATCATATCATTCCTTAAAAGCAGAGAGACATGGCAGAGGCAGAAGTCAGAAATATTTGAAGTGTCAGCAGGGCTCAACCTGCTGTTGCTGGCTTACAGCTGGAATGGCCACATGGAAGCATGGAAAAGAACTGAATTCTGACAGTATCCTGAACGAGCTTTGGAGCAGACTCTACCTCAGAGCCTCTAATCATGAACACAGCTCTGTCAAAATCTTGATGTTGGTCTCCTGAGACCATACACAGAGAGACCAGTCAAGCCACATTGTGTCCGGACTTTTGATCCATGGAAAAACAGTGAGATAATAAACAGATGTTGTTTTAAACCACCACTAAGTCTGTGGTGATTTGTTATGGTAGCAATAGTAAACTTGTACAGTGAGTCAATGTTTTATAAGCCTGGGAGAAGAGTGGTGCTTTAAATCAAAACACAAAAGCCGAAGAAGAGATTAATTTCCTTAGTCTTTCTTGTGAAATAATCATCTTCCTTTCAATTTAAAATACAATTTGATGAGAAATTTCTACGAAATAATAATCACTTATTGGCAGAGTCTAGAAGAAAGCTACTCAGAGACCAGTGCAATTTATCATTCTTAATTTAAGCATTTTTTCCCTCATCAGATAAAATCAACACAGTTTGGAAGGAAGACAAGAATGCTATTGCAAATCTGGTTACCATGATAGGTTGTAGTCATGAAATGGACCTTGGAAAAGAATAAAACCTTTCCTTGATTATGTGTAAGCAATTTGTTTTAGTTTTAGATTATTTGATTGCTACCAAAATTTGCCCATTATCTAACAGGAAAAATGTGAGAGTTCATTGCAATAGAAGCATTGCCCCAAATTGCAAACTAACTCATGTTTCAGCAGTAAAAAATTGCTTTTGAAAACAACTAGAATTATGATCACAATTGCTATTTTTAAAAAAAAGGAAATCATATCCCTTCTTAGTATGTTTTGTGGTTAATAAGCATTTTCTACATAACATAGTTTTACAAAACAAGTTAGAAATACTAGATAATTCATAGTTTTTGTACCTCCTTGAAGACACAAACACAAACCATAAGAGTCTCTTAATCTCAGGAAACAAACTGAGAGTTGCTGGAGGGGAGGGGGGTGGGGTGGATGGGGTGACTGGGTGATGGACACTGGAGTGGGTCTGTGCTATGGTGAGTGCTGTGAATTGTGTAAGACTAATGATTCACAGACCTGTACCCCTGAAACAAATAAGGGCACATGCACCCCAATGTTAATAGCAGCAATGTCCACAATAGCCAAACTATGGGAAGAGCCTAGATGTCCTTCAACAGATGAATGTATAATGAAGATGTGGTATGTGTATTTATATATAATGTGTGTGTATTTATATATATATAAACACACACACACACACTGGAATACTACGCGGTCATCAAAAAACCCCTGAAATCTTGCCTTTTGCAAAAACTCAACTGGAACTATAGGGTATTATGCTAAGCAAAATAAGTCAATCAGAGAAATATAATCATCATATGATCTCACTGACATGAGGAATTTGAGAAACAAGACAGAGGATCATAGGAGAAGGGAGGGAAAAATGAAGCAAGATAAAACCAGAGAGGGAGACAAATCATAAGAGACTCTTAATCTCAGGAAACAAACTGAGGGTTGCTAGAGGGGAGGTGGGTGGGAGGGACGGGGTGGCAGAGAGATGGACATTGGGGAGGGTATGTGCTATGGTGAGTACTGTGAATTGTGTAAGACTGATGATTCATAGACCTGTACCCTCAAAACAAATAATACATTATATGTTAATTTAAAAAAAAAAGTCTACAGCAAAAACAGCTCACAACAGATATTCTGAATCCTGCAGGGTGTTATAAATTATAATTAAATTCCCTAATTTAATTTTTCCATTTTATTGATGTATAATTAAAAAGCAGTTCTGTGTAAGTTTAAGGTATACACCATAATGACTCAACATATGTATATTGCAACAGAATTACCACAGTAAGTTTAGTTCACATCTACCACCTTATATAATTATATCCTCCCTCAATTTTTTTCCCTGTGACAACTTTTTAGTATCTACTGTCTTAGTAACTTTCACAGATACCATACAGCATTAACTACAGTCATCACGTTGTATATTACATATTTTAAAATATTTTATCTAGTTAATAGTCTTCATTGTTGAGCTGGGTACCTTCAGTTAGTTTGTTCCACTTCAAATTTTTTAGTTCTGATTTGAAAATCTAAACTTTTCTACTCTGCCAAGGTTTTTCCCAAATAAGGGAAAATTCTATCCCAGTTTTTGACTTTTCCTCATTCAATCCTTACTAAATGAAGAGGAAACATTAGTGTTTTAATGATACCAATCTCTTTAAGTGGCATAATTGTAAAATATACATACTTCCACATTCGACTAGTCTCACATCTAATGTAGAAGGTAACCTATTTTAAGATTTTAACCGATTTTTTCCTGATGAAAATCTAATGGAGATGGTCTCAAGTTGACTAGCAGTTGCCACCTCAATGAATAATTTCCTTTCCTGGTTAATTCACATGATCTTTAAAAGGGTAACCGTCCTTTTATTTGTCAAGAACTTGCCTCTGAGGAGCTGAAAAGTCTGTAAGGATGTAAATGATTCTGATCATCAGCCTGAGGAGAAAATAGGTTTAGTTAACACCATTTTCACCAACAGAAAACCCAAATAGTTGAGGACATATGAGGAAATATGAGGACAGAGTTTCCAATATTAGAACATTCCAAACAGCCCGACTTTACCTTAGGTTGTTAGGTAACTGAGAGAAAATGGGCACTCACCCTAACCTATCTTTTCTGGTTGGTTCCACAGTCTAAAATCCCTTGATTTTAGAGGGATTTTCCTCCATTTCCTGAGTCCCTGAAGTACCAAAATTTGCCCATTATTTAACAGGAAAAATGTGAGAGTTCATTGCAATAGAAAGCATTGCCCCAAATTGCAAACTAACTCATGTTTCAGCAGTAAAAAATTGCTTTTGAAAACAACTAGAATTATTATCACAATTGTTATTTTAAAAAAAGGAAATCATACCCCTTCTTAGTATGTTTTGTGGTTAATAAGCATTTTCTACACAACATAGTTTTACAAAACAAGTTAGAAATACTAGATAATTCATCCATTTCCTGAGTACCTCATCCTGAAATCGCTTTCCCTTCTGGGATCTTAGAACTCGTACCACCTGAACCACTCAGCAGATACGGCTTTCTCTTGCCAGTCACATTTTATATAGAAATATCTTTTCACTTCTAGTTCATTGTAAATAGGAGTAAAGGGAGAAATGGGAAGGTAATTGGTAGGTTTTGAGTGGCTAGTATGTTGCAGGCACTTTTATACGTGGGAAATGGATTTCCTTAGGGCTGTCTCACCCCAGAAAGTTTGAGGCAATAACACGCTGCTTGAAGATGCCTGGCAGTAACACTGATTTCTCCCTGTAGAAAGATTAGTCCTGTGTGACTCTGAGGTTAGTCCAAGTACCTGGAAATCGCAAGTTTTGTTAACATGCCCATAAAGGAAAGTGGATAAACTGATAAGCAATTCCTTCCTTTATGTTTATAGAAATACTAATAGCTAGCATTTACTGAGTACTTTCTGTGGGGCAGGCCCTATTCTAAAGTACTTTACATGATTGTCTCCTTGCATTCCCACATCTACCATAGAAGTACTTACTATTTTTGTTCCCATTTTCACTTAAGGAAACCGAGATGCAGCAAAGTTAGGTAACTCCTCTAAGGTTTCCTGACAGGTGAGTGGTAGAGAGTTTAAGTATGACCAGTATGGATCTGGAGCCCCTGCAACTAACCACTACTCATGGGTCCCAATGTAAGTCCCTGGTATAGAATGGCAGGCATGTAGGGAGAGACTGAGCTTCCCAGATCTGACAAGACTAATGAATGCAGTGTCACCAGCAGCTGTGGGCCATCTCCTCATGCCTCCATACTACTTGGGCCCCCCCATGCTCAGTCAGGAATTTGGGACCAAGAGAAGCTCTCTGACAATGACATAGGCTTCTGCTTTCTACATTTCATGTCAGCCTTGCCTGATGAGATTGAAGTGACATCCATAAGTGGGTATGCTTTCTTCCTTTAAGTGTGGGCTGGATTTTGTGACTCCCTTCTAATGAAAAGAATACAGAAGAAGTGATAGGATGTCACTTCTGAGAGGAAGTTATAAAGACTCTGTCCTCTGCCTTAAGTGTGCTCTCTCACTGCCTTGGATTGTTTCTGCGTGGGAAGCCAGCTGCTGTGCCGTAAGGCCACACTGAGGAGAACAGTGCCAACGGCCATGTGAGTGAGCTCATAAGCACATCCCTCAAGCTGAGCCTAGAGACAACAGAAAGTCTGGCCAAAACTTGGATTGAAGCCTCATTAGGGACCCCCACACGAACCACAGGCTAAGCTGCTTCTGAAATCTTGACCCACAGAAACGGTACCATAATAAATGTTTTTGTTTTCAGCTTTTAAGTTTTGGAATAACTTTTTGGTTATTGTAATTTACTGTTACACAGCAACAGATAACAGCAACATATCATAAGGGATGTTTATTATGCGTCAGAGAAGGTGCTAAGCCCTCTGCATCTCATTTGCCTTTCACAACAACCCCATAAAATAGGTACTATGATTATCATCCTTTATATATTAGGAAACTGGAGTACAAAGAAATAAAATATCCAGGTGAGGTTCATCCGGTTTATAAATGGAGTACTTGGGGTTGTATCAAAGAATGTCTAAATGCAGGGTCTAGCATGTAGTGTATATCATTGAATCTGTGTTGATTGATTGATTCAAAATGGTCATGTCCAAAAAATGACAATAAGTTAGAACAAACAAGTTCTATTATTTATATTCAATGGTAACAGACCAAGGGGAAGTAGATTATCCCCACCAAGACTTACTTAGCATGCCTCTCTTAATTTAGTGCTCACATGAGGCTTCTGGTTTTCTTCTCTCTATGATTAATGTTCTGGGATCATGATCCTCCACACCCAAGAAGTGATATAAAACTGTCCAGAGATCCAATAGTCCCTGTCATTTACTATACCTGTCTGTAGGCATGGAACCATGGCATAAGAGTGGGGGGCTGAAGGCAGCACTACTTTCATGACTCCTTGACCTACTTGTCCTGCCTTCTTCTTCCAGTTTCTGCATACTTTATCTTTCCATTGTTTTGGACACACAATTCTCCTTATAATTTCAATCCCTTACCAGTTCCTAATCTTGACTTTGAGCCAAGGTGCTGTGAGGAAGTTCTGACCCCATGCACTTGGGCTTGTCATCATGGTTAGTTGTCAAAGCCCAATTAAACATGAGCTAAAAACCTGTAATTGGCCTCTGCCCAAATCCCAAGGCTGTCTCTCCATCTGGTTACTTTTAATAAAGGTGTGAATCTTATCTTTTTAAGTTTTTTTAAATTCCAGTTAGTTAACATACAGTATAATATTATTTTCAGGTGTACAACATAGTGATTCAACAATTGCATACAACACCCAGTGCTTATCACAAGTGTACTCCTTAATCCCCATCACCTATTTAACCCATCACCCCATACACCTTCTTTCTGGTAACCATCAGTTTGTTCTCTATAGTAAAGAATCTGTATTTTGATTTTCTCTCTCTCTCTCTCTCTTTTTTCCCTCTGATTGTTTGTTTTGCTTCTTAAATTCTACATATGAGTGAAATCATATGGTATTTGCCTTTCTCTGATTGACTTATTTCACTTAATATAATATTCTCTAGTTCCATCCATGTCATTGCAAATGGCAAGATTTCATTATTATTGATGGTTTAATAATATTCCATTGTATATACATATACATATATACATATATACATATATATGTATGGATAAATACAATGTGGTATTTAGGGAGGGTATGTGCTATGGTGAGTGCTGTGAAGTGTATAAACCTGGTGATTCACAGACCTGTACACCTGGGGTTAATAACACATTATATGTTAATAAAAAATAAAAAATAAACCAAAAAAAAGAAAGAAAAAAAAGAAGACAATGTGGTATGTTGTGTGTGTGTGTGTGTGTGTGTGTGTGTGTGTGTGTGTGTAGTGTGTATGTGCATGTGTGTGTGTGTGTATATACACATACCACATTGTCTTTATCCATTCATCAACTAATGCATACTTGAGCTGTTTCCATAATTTGGCTATCATAAATAATGGGCTTGAGCTTTTTAAAAAAAATTCTATATCCTCTCTATTTATACATTATGTGTGTGTGGTCTAGTTTGGCCATGCCAGTCCATATCTAGAAATAAGAGCCCTGTGTTTTGACCTTTTATCATACCCTCTGGGCAGCAGACAAGCTTTGATAAGTGACTTTTTCATGTAGACAGCCCACCTACCTACTGGCTAAGACTCCAAACCACTGCCTCCTCATAACTGTGCTTTTCCTACAATTGTACTATCTTTTGGTCTATCTTGAATCTCCATCATCTACTACTTGCTTGAGCAATATTAATCTAAAACCTCTTGGACATTCACTGTACTATACCCAACACTTTAACATTCTTCATCCCTGTCTAGAACAAGTGTGTAAGACAGATGATTATATGTATTAATGTTATCACTAGTGAAAAGAATATGAAAATATTTGCTTTATGCCAAGAAGTGTGCTTACTCTATGTACATATTTTATTTATTCCATCTAACATTAAGGTAGTTTGTATTGCATCCATTTTGAAATGAGCAAACTCGGGTTCATAAAGCTTAGCAAGTTGCCCAGTATCAAAGCGAATCAGTGGAAGAGACAAATGTCTCTCCTAGTCTTCTACTTTTGGCAATAATGGAATACTTGGTATCATACAAAATCTCCCATCATAACAATTGTAAAAGCTGAGTGAAATTTAAGCAAGCTAAATGAAGGCATTGGAGAGCAACCAAGATATCCAGACATTGAGACAAGTCCAAAATATGATGTTTTAGAGAGTAAAATGTTGGTTTTCAGGGGTTGTGTTGTCAAAAAGTACTTTCAGTTTTAAAGATGAATAGGTTGTAAGTGATGCTGGTTAATAATATTGTATCACATACTTAAAATTTATCAAAAGAGTAAATATTAAGTATTCTTACCACAAACACATACACAGTTAAAACAAACAAACAAACAAACAAAAAAGCTGTTACTTTTTACCCCTTAGAACTTATGTCAATATCACAACAGGGCATAGAAGCTAAGAGTTACTGGTAGTCCTTCTGGCCTGGGAAAGCAAAAACTGAAAATCAGGATTCTTGAGGCAGCCAGGGCTTAAGGAGCCAACTCCTAGAGAATAGAGAACTCCAGGGAAGCAAGCTTGACATACTGGGCACAATTTCCCCTTGAGGTACCTGCCAACTCATGGTTGAGAATGTATCTGGCACAACATATAAAAAATCCAGACAAAGCATAGCTGCTAAGAGGCTAAAGAACTAAGCAGATATTTCCCAGCATCACACTTCTGAGAAAACAAAATTAGAATGCAGAATTTGCCCAACCCCCCCCCCCAACAAAAACACTAAAAATAGCCCCAGCTTTTCCACTGAACCGCTAAAGGGCCATGCTCAAAGAATAAGGGAAAGCCTGTAATAAACACATCTTGACTGCATCAAGGTGACCTACCTAAAGTCTAACTACCTGCCAGGAAAAAAAAAAAAAATTAAATCCTTTCTGGAATAAATATTATCATCCAGATCCTCTACAAATTTTCTTGCTCACTTCAGGCATTTGGTCAAAATATCAGCTGGCATGCCAGGAAACATCAAATGAGCAAAATATAAGGAAAAAAAAGAAAAAGGAAAGAAACTCACAGTGATTCAGAGTTATATATAGGCATTGAAATAATTATGGCCTGTATACTAAAGCAAATAAAAGAAAGGATAGAAATTTCACTCAAGAATTGGAATACATTTTTAAAAATTAATGGAAATCCTAAAACTGAAAAATAAAATAACAATATAAGAATTTGATAGATGGATTTAACAGCAGAGTGGACAGAGGAGAAAAGAAAGTTAATTAGTTAGAAAATAGATCAAACTGAAGCACGAGATAAAAAAGATAAAATATACAGAATAGAGGGCAAAAGAAATATGAGACATAGTGGAAAGCTCTAAAAAAATGAAATTGGAGATGTGGGAAGAGCAGAGAAAGAATAGAGAATTGGGAATATTTAAACAGTTACTGGAAATGGTTAGGCTGGCCTTGATCTATTGAGGCCAGAAAAAAGGCAAGAATGCCAACTATCACCCAATCCATCCAGCATTATTTTGGAGGACCTAGCCACTGCAATAAGAAAACAAAACAACAAAAGAATGGGGAGGTAGGAAGGGAGGGAAGAAGAAAGGGTAAGAGGGAGGAAAACAAAACAAGTAAAATGTGAAGATTAAGAAGGAAAGAAATAAAGCTCTCATTGTTTGCAAATGAATGATTGTGGGTGAGAAATTTCAAAAGACTTTACAGATCAACTGCTAGAGCTTATACATGTCTTTATCAGGATCTCTAAATAAAAGATCAATTTATGAAAATAAATAACACTTCTATATACTGGCAACAAACACTTTAAATATTTCATTTAAAAATAATAGTATGTGCAGGAATTAAAAAAACTCACATATCTAGAAATATCTAATGTAAGATGTATAAGACATCTCTTGAAAAAAATTATAAAAAGTACTGAAATAAACTAAAAAGACCCAAATAAATGGAGGGATATACCATATTCATGGATTGTAATACTCAATATTATAAAGATATCATTTTTTTTTCTGAACTGATTTATAGATAAATCAAAATCCCAGTCAATATAGTAGCAAGATCTCTGTTGTGTGTGTGTCAGTAAGTATGGTCATTGACTCTTAAGCTATATGAAAATAACAATGGCTAAGAAGATCAAAAACCATTGTCAAGAACAAAGTTGTATGGGGTGCCTGGGTGGCTCAGTGGGTTAAAGCCTCGCCTTCAGCTCAGGTCATGATCCCAGGGTCCTGGGATCGAGTCCCACATCGGGCTCTCTGCTCTGTGGGGAGCCTGCTTCCTCCTCTCTCTCTGCCTGCCTCTCTGCCTACTTGTGATCTCTGCCTGTCAAATAAATAAATAAAATCTAAAAAAAAAAAAAATTAAAAAAGAAGAACAAAGTTGTATAATAACACTACTATATATCAGTGTTTATTATAAAACTACAAATATTATTTAGTGTATTTTGTCACAAGCATAGATAAACAAACCCATAGAACAAAATAGACCAGAACAGACCAACTCATATAATGTCACCTAACTCATGACAAAAATGCCTCTATAACAGAAAGAAAAAAAATGATTTTTTCATTAAGTGAAGCTGGATCAGATCAATATACATTGAGGGGGAAGGAATTTTAACCTCTATGTCATCCCATGCACATTAATACAATTCCAGATGGATAAGGTAAAACAATAGTGTCTAGGAAAAAAAAACAAAAGAAAATACCTGTATTTATTTATAAATACCTTATCTACTTAGATAAGGAAAAACTATATATGTAAGGCATTAAAAAAAAAAAATCACTGACCATAATGGAAAAAAATAGAAAACAGACTTCCTCAAACTTAAGAGCTTCTTCAGCAAAAGACTTAGAGGAAGAGTAAAAGAGCAGAACATAAAGTGGAAAAGGATGCTTGGAATGCAGAAATCTTATGAACAGCTCACATCTTCAATACATATTAGGAGATCGAATTATCTTTAGTAAGATAAAATCAGATGATCCCATTAAAACTGTGTTAAAGACTTGAATAGGCACTTCACAAAAAAAGAATATTCAAATGGTCAATTAGAATACTAAAATAGTGTCAGCATCATTAGTCATCAGGGGAATGCTAGTCAAAACCATAATAAGAGGGGCACCTGGGTGGCTCAGTGCGTTAAGCCTCTGCCTTCGGCTCAGGTCATGGTCCCAGGGTCCTGGGATTGAGCCCCACGCCGGGCTCTCTGCTCAGCAGGGAGCCTGCTTCCCTCTACCGCTGCCTGCCTCTCTACCTACTTCTGATTTCTGTCTGTCAAATAAACAAATAAAATCTTAAAAAAAAATAATAAGATAACTTTCTACCTAGAATAGCTAATAATAAAAAAGTAAAAACAAACAAAAACTGATATCAAATATCAACTCAGTTATGAACCAGTTGGAACATTCACACACTTTTGATAAGAAACAGTTGGGCAGTCAGTACCTGCTGAAATTAAAAACATACAGATCATATGATGCAACAATTCTTCTCCAAGGTATATGCTCCCCCGACAGGAATACATACGCGCACCAGCAATGCCCATAGCAGCATTATTTGTGAGTCACACTGGAAACAACACAGGTATCCATCAATGGAAGATAAAAGGACTGCAGTGAAATCGTACTATGCAGCAGCGAAGAAATGAAACACTACTGGGCACAAAAATGGATGAATGTCAGCAAAAGCAAAAGAAGCCACAGACAAAAGACTATGTAAACTATGATTCCATTTAGACTATGTTCAAAACTAGGCTAAATGATTCTATGGAATGAATGTTGGGATAGTGGTTTCTTTTGAGGGATGTTGAGGGGTGGGCAGCCGAAAGGAGGCTTCTGGGGGCTGGCAATATTCCATACCTTGCTCTGCACAGTGGATTCACAGATGTAATCACCTTGCAAAGCTTCATCAAGCAGTGCCTTTAAAATCACTACATTTTGGGGCACCCGGGGGGCTCAATCGGTTTGTCTACCTTCCGTTCAGGGTCCTGGGATCGAGTACCACATCTAGCTCCCAGCTCAGCTCACTTGTGATTTCTGTCACTATCTCTGTCTGTCTCTCTCAAATAAATAAATAAAATCTTTAAATAAAAAAATAAATAAATAAAATCACTACATTTTCTTTTGTGTAGGTTACATTCAACAGTAATGTTTACCATACAGAAACTTCCATATCAGCACCTTCTCACTCACTGGGCTACGTTGCCTCTTGAGTTCCCCGACAAAAGAAACCAAGCAATTCTTACAAACTACCTCTGTGCTTGCTATCTGCCTACTGTCACCTGCTTCATCAAACCTCCTTACATAGTCCCCTTGCCTTTCGATAATTAGTTGTCTCCCGATCTTTCCATCTGCTCCCATGCCAGATCCCTGATCCTGCCTCTCTTATATTTGTTATCAACACAAGCTCGGGCTAAGCAGGGAACCGCAGAGCAAGTGCAGATCTTCAGATGAAACCAGAAAAGTGCAAGTTTTCTCCCAGTCCTCCCGACAGAATAACAGAGTCTCCAAGGGAAAAAAGCTCACTCCAAAGTGTTCCCAAACCAATCCAAACACTTCAGCTGGAAGAACACACTTACACAGCCTTGAGCACAGCGTGGGCAATTTACAAATACTTATTGGCTAAGCCAGTGCATAACTTAATAAAATTCTCTGGAAATACCTTTTTTCCCCTCCTATCCTGTATCTCTAATTCTAGGGAACTTTCCACTTCTCAGCACCAGTTTGCTGAGCTAGAATAGGAACTGGGGACTTTACCACAGGGGGCAAAGTATAGTAATTATACCTGTACTCCTGTTAGGAAAAACAGCAATCACTGCATTTTACATTCAGTTGGCTTAGTTTACTTTAAATTTGCCTCTATATTTAAATCATGCCCGTTTCTAATGCAACTGGGAGAAAAGGAGGTGAAGGCAAGGAGAAGTTAACAGGAACACGATTTTATTCAACTAAATTAGAACTCTGTGGAAAAGTACTCCTGATTAGGGATGGTAAAGTCATTCCGGGTGAGCTCATCGATTTAACCTGCACAACTACGTGCCCGGGCACTAATTTACTCTGATAAAATGTTACTAATAAAATGATGGACCTCAAACCTGATTCACTAAGCCTGCCACATCAGAGAGAGACCCTCCATCAGTGAAATGGCAGACCCCCGACTGTCACATTATGTCCTTGGAATCCAAAGGCCCCACTGAAGCAAAGCCTATAATGGAATTATCACAGCTTGCTGCCTCTCAATTTCGCATTTACGCCTCCTTCTTCAGTGTCATATCCACATACTAATTACCTGCACACTCTGTTTCATTTAATAATAATCCCAAACAAAGAGGCCAATGTGAAAAGAAGCAAGTAGGGGTGAGGGGAAGAGAAAGGGACAGAAGGAGGTAGATTGCTGTGTGCGGTAACAAATAAGGTTTAATCCAACTGGACTACATGCCCAGAAAAATAGCCAAAGGAAGCCAACTGTTCACAAAGGCAAATAAATGCATTTCTAAAATGAATGTTCATGAATTCAGACAAAATTGGGCCTCTGTTTCTGATAAGGTAGATCTTCGTAGGAGCTGCAAAGACCACCCCAAGGGAAATGGCCAACAGTGCTTTTGGTCCCATGTGCCTCACACTCTGTTCCTGCAGGCTCGTCAAGTCCGGGTCCCAACATGGAATGAGAATGCTGCTTGCTGCTCCCATTTATGAAGTTGACTCTTCCAAGAGGAAGTTGAGTTCCAAGCACCATGAGCAGTAGTCTTGTATCTTCCTTTGCAAATCTCTACCACACGTGTCCAGGTGCATTTGCTAGCACCTAGTTCTTATTTTAATGATTCCACGGGCTGAAAACCAGTTGTGGGGTGCAACTTACTTGATGGGA
This sequence comes from Martes martes, assembly GCF_963455335.1. Classification (NCBI taxonomy): domain Eukaryota; kingdom Metazoa; phylum Chordata; class Mammalia; order Carnivora; family Mustelidae; genus Martes; species Martes martes. The sequence goes on along the minus strand of NC_137901.1, from coordinate 21,126,131 downwards.
TTTCACCATATTCTTGCTGAATTCTGTTCCTAAAGTCAGGGCATCTTGCCTGTTCCTGTAATGTCTCGGCTGGCTGTGAACCACCCCCCCCCCATAGTTCCCACGTGGTTCTGCGCTTAGGTATAAATTCTCCACCTGCTAAAAAGGAATTTCTCCACATTCCTCCTTTCACTACAAGTTTGAAACTCCATTCTCGAATGTTTCCCAGGTTTCTGGACTTTTGTCCAACTTAGAAAAACATCCTCACTACTATCAAGTCCTTTCTAGCCAATGTTCAGTTGGATAGTCTTTTAGGTTTTCATATCCACTTTCCTCCCAGGATATTGTCACATACATCGTCACCCCTCTGCTGCAGAGAAGTTTTGGGTGCCTTGACCTCCTCTGGTCCAAATTCCTGAGGTAGTCCCACCCAGCCCAGGACCAGAACCTGAGTTCAGGTTCTCATTTATTTAGGAAGACAGCTTGCATATATGTTCCTTAAATCTACTTGAAATAGCCTTCTTTTTATATGACTCAAATACACCAAGATACATGCCCTCTAGAATGTCTGATCCTTGCCTGCTATGGACTGAATGTTTGTGTCCCCCCTCAGATTCTTAGGTTGAAGCCCTAAATCCCAGGGTAGTGGAGATATGGTCTTTGAGAGGTGGTTTAGGTTAGAAGGTAGGGCCCCCATGCTGAGATTGGGGTCTTCTGAGAAGAGGAAGAAATGTCTCTATGTTCACACACACATGCTCAAGAGGAAAAGGCCCATGAGGATGAACCAGTGAGAGATGGCCATTTGCAAGCCAGGAAGAACTTTCTCACCAGAATCCAACCCAGCCTGACCTTGATGTGGGAATTCTCAGCCTTCAGAATCCTGAGAAAATAAATTTCCATTGTTTAAGCCACCCAGCCTCTGGGACTTTGTTAGAGCAGCCAAAGCTCACACACCATGCTGCCCCTTTGGATATTTAATGGTGTTTCCTGCATTGCCTTGGTCTGTTTCCTTAGCCCTAATCTTGACTAAGGAAATCTGGCTGGCCCTTTCTCGCTGCTGTCACGAGAGTATGCTGTGTGAGTGGGGCTACTTTGTCTATGGACTTCTCAGAGATCTGCGAGGAGTCTTAAGGCATCAGGGCTGTCTTCTGTGTGGAATCCAGTGATGCTAGTGTGTGGTGTGGTTGGATGTACCGAAGTCCAGGAAAGAGGCCACAAAGACAACAAAGCATTTGAAAGCTCCTGAGGTGTGAATAACAAAATATGGCTAATTCTCTATATGATCTGGTACATTTTATTTTTTTGAGAGAGAGAGTGAGTGCTTCTGAGGGGGAGTGGGGAGACGGACAGAGTGGGAGGGAGTGAGAGAATCGTAAGCAGGGTCCAAGCCCATTGTGGAGCCAGACTAGGAGCTTGATGTCAGGACCCTGAGATCATGACCTGAGCTGAACCCAAGAGTCAGATGCTCAACCAACTAAGCCACCCAGAAGCCCTCAACCTAATACATTTTAAATACTTTCTCCTCTGCTTTTGGTCAGCACACTACAACTGCACGCCTCCCTTTTAAAAAGTCAGTATGTATTCAGATATGGAAAACTCAGCCTCTAAAATCAAACATTATTATAAGGTTATAAATCCCTCAAAATACCATATATATTTTTACCTCATTGTTTGACATATGTTTTCCTCATCTAAGATCTTTGGACAATGGGATTTTATAAACCACATTTTCTATACCCTAAACAGTTGTTTGGGTTTTTTTTTCCCCTATACCCTAAATAGTTTTATTTACATATTATAATGGCTACAATTTATAAGAATCAACTATATTACTAGTATAGATTGAGTATTCTCCATAGGTTATTAACCGAATATTATAATTACACTCCATGAATTGGATTTTATTTATCCTTGTTTTGTAGATAAGAAAAATAAGACTGAGAGAATTTAGATTAATCAGCACACAATCAAAAAGAACTACAAAGGGGCACCTGGGTGGCTCAGTCATTAAGCATCTGTCTTCGGCTCAGGTCATGATCCCAGGGTCCTGGGATCAAGCCCCAAGTCGGGATCCCTGCTCAAGCGGGGAGCCTACTTCTCCCTCTCCTGCTCCCCCTGCTTATGCTCCCTCTCTCTGTCAAATAAATAAATAAAATCTTAAAAAAAAATTACTGAGCAATAAAGATAGTGTATGAGTTAGAGCTCACTGACTTCCAAATCCATGTTCTTCCTTTTATGCCAGTTTTCAAGCCTAAGTGTGTGCCTATGGATCCTCTTGGAAGCTTCTTTGTCATTCACATTCCCAGGACACTTTGGACTCCCAACACACACACACACACACACACACACACACACACACACACACACACCCTAAATTCTGATTCAGGAGGCTTTCCTTTGTTTGTTTAATACCCAACCAATCCTAATGCAAATTATCTGATGACCACACACTGATAAATATAATCAGTACCTTACCTCCTCCCCTTTATCTCCCTAACCCACCAGTTTACCAAGTTTTCTCTCAGGTACATTTTGCTGTATTCAGGTTCTTCCCTATGACCCTAACCTTTGACTGCTGAATATCTCTTTACCTTTAAGGCTAAGGGAATCTGACGTCCTTTGTCTTAAGGGCTAATTACACTCCTCCTACTCTTGGTAATCACCAAATCAGCCTGCTCACAGAGGAGCTCTGACATTTTCCTTCTCCTGGCTTTGAAATCTTTCAGCGGCCTAAAAGTTCAATTTCATTTAAGGCTTTCCATTTTCTGATCCAAGCCTCCTAATGTTGTCCTAGATGAGAGACTTCTATCCCATTTATCTTATTTTTCTAATCTCATCTACTAATTCCCTCATTCATGCTGTTGTATCATCTTCCATTTTTCTGTTCAAGGTCTCCCTGCTTCTCCCTTGTCCACAAGCAATATATGCCTTCTCCAAAGATCAGTCTCTGCCTCAAAATCTACAATATCTCTAATTGCCCTTAGAAGATGTATACTTCCCGGGCTGGCAACTAAGAGCCTCCGTAGTCTCCTATTGACATGTCCCACCTCATCTCCTGCTAAAACTTGACAACCTCTCTGCTCACTGCCACCCAGATATGCCTTCATAACCCTACCTTTGTGCTCATATTCTATTTTCTTCTGTAGGGCCTCGGTCCCTCTTTCTGTCTGCCTACCCAAAGCCCCTTCTCCTTGAACTATAACTTCTAGTAGAAGTCTTTCTTCATTATGAAACAGCCCCAGACTACAGCGGCCTTGCCTCTTCCAAATTGAGAGTATTTTCTACCTTCTTTGACTAGCAAACACATACCTCTTGTGGTGCTATCTGGGTTGCTCTGTAATCTTCCACATTAAAGTGCAAAATAAAAAAAAATCCTTAGTGTCAAGGACCTGGGAATTTTAGGTGAATAAATCTTTTGGTTCAGATAATCTGGATAACTTCAAGTCACCTTTTTAAAATTTTTTTAAAGGTTTTATTTATTTATTTGACAGAGAGAGATCACAAGTAGGCAGAGAGGCAGGCGGAGGGGTGGGGGGAAGTAGGCTCCCTGCTGAGCAGAGAGCCTGATGTGGGGCTCAATCCCAGGACCTCGGGATCATGACCTGAGCTGAAGGCAGAGGCTTTAACCCACCAAGCCACCCAGGCGCCCCTTCAAGTCACCTCTTAAGGCAACTGGCATAGATACACCATCTAAGGTTTAGTTGAAAACTCAACTTATATTAGTCATCAGGCATATATGATCCATGCAGATTCATTTGTGTAATATAATATAGACATAGTCACTCTCTATTCATCTCTGGATAATTATCTTGTTATTTGCAGTCTTCTCCTTAGAGTATTAGATGTTAATTTCTATACACAGGATGTACAGAGCAGATAATATCTCTGTAGTTAAAGAGATAATAAGTACCCTTAACTCAGAATGTATGGCTTTGTTCGACTTCTGTCATGTCTCTTTAAACTTATCTTCAATATCACTTTCTACTTATGTAATAGCCTTTTATAACCAAGGAACAAAGTCATGTCTAATAGAAATGTAAATTTTAAATAATATAACACTTATTTCTAATATAGACTGCAATAGAATAGTCTAAAAGTTGCAGTTATGCTCCCAGTAACAATTATAATCTCTCTCTAGCAAGGTCAGTGGTGGGACTAAGCTTCTTTGGGATTCTCTGGAGGACAGAAAAGAGTGAAAGCCTAATATGAGATCCAGGGTCTCCTGTGATGTTAAACTTAATTTAATCATTAAGACATCAGAGAATTAGAATAAAATTAGAATAAAATCTAATTAAGGGAAAATAGACTTTTTATCACTAACAATATGACTCAATTTCTTGGGACAACTAAACCATACAAGCTATGGAGACATGCTCACCAAGTGTACCATCTCTCACAAAATGTTCTAAGTTGTACTTTATCCAAAGGCTTAAAAGGAAAATTGTTTTTCCTGTTTGCCATGATCACATCTGAGCTCTTTACAGAACATTTCAGCAACTAAATGGACTCTGATATTTATAACTAATAGAATGTTTTATGCCTTGCTTTCACGGTAGATTTTCTAACTATGTATAGAGATGATCTGTCTGATTTCTCTTCTTAAGCCATCTAACTGTGGCAATTAAACCTTTTAAAACCCATTAGTATATTCAGCTCGCATCGATCTCTGAAAACGACCCTCCATTCAGTATAGAAATTTTTTTTTAAAGATTTGAAATTCTCTCTTTCAGCATTAGGAGAATGTTGAACTCAACTTTCCTTTTGGTCAAGACCCAATCCTACTTTCTCAGACTCCTGAGGACCAGCCCTTGAGCTCTAGTTCCTGGCAGCAACTCCCCAAGACATTACTAGTTCCTCCTCCTGACCCCTTGGAACTGGACAAAATGGCTGCTATTTAAACTTGTACCATTTATTTTCCTACATTTATTATGTGATTTAGTAACATTAGCTACTATAAATATATATTTATTATTACATGTATTATATTTTATTCTTATGTATTTATTTCTCATTTTATATATTTATTTCTTACTTATATAAATTTTAAAAGAGCGGTTCCTACCCAGTGCACAGTGCCTCCCAAGAGAGGTTCAGAGACCAACCTTCCTCCAACTTGTGGACCCTTCCAAGTGTGCTGTGCCCATCTGCATCAGTTCTACAGCAAGGAGAGGGTAGAGAAAGGCCACTTGCTTTGAAGAGCAAGAGAGCTTTCCTAGCTGGGAACCTGTTTCATAGCAATAGTTCTCTATTAAGAAGAGGAAGGCACAAATTTTGGTACACATTTAGCTGTTTTGGCTCCATCCCACTTGTCCTCTTCTTTTGGACTGAACTGCTGATCTTATATCAGCTTTCTAGATCCATGAGTTAGCTTTTCCACCCAAAAATAGCCTGAATGCAAACCTATCTTTAGACAGCTCTCTTTTTCCAGACTCAATCTGACTCTGTTGGTTCTATGGAATGTCTAACCTTGCCTATCCTCCCATGGTCTAGCCTATCCTACTCCTTACTAAGCTCCTTATGTAAGTCTATTTTTGTTAGGATACATGACAGTTTGAGGGATAACCTCATAAGAAAAATCATGTCCAAGAAAGCATTTTTTAAAATGAAATGTGTGATATGTTTGTATTAGTTCATTTAATTTCATCAAACCTAGAGAAACATAGTAAGAAAGGAGAATTAGAGCAAACTTTCTCATTCAATACTTCTCATAGTAACCCACATAGGAAAGCAGTATTGAAGTAAAGGTCAAGAACAAAGTAAAAACAAATAAAAAGGTATTGAATCATCTAAATAGTAAAGATAAAGACAAAAGAGGACTGTAAGTGGGCCCTTTCAAGGATATCCAAATTAAATGAAATTAAGATGATGTAAGTATATCAGTAATTTAGGGAGCATCATAGTGTGCATGATTATTGATTTTATGGCTCATTGAAATCTAGAATAAAAGCAAAATTACATTTGTTATATATCATAATCAGTTAGAAATACATGTGCATGCATGTGTGTGTGTGAGAAAGAGAATATTCTGTATAGACCATACTTATACATATAGGATACATGTTAGGAAGGAAGATTTCACTTAGAACTTAGTTTACTCAGTAGGAAATAATGATGAACAGTCAACCCCAAAGTCAAGGTGGAGTCATAAGCATTATTCTTTATGTATTACTCATCCAGGAGTTTTTATAGAACAAAATACAAAAAGTGATCAGGGTGAGGCAAGTCCAGTTCCCAGTATTTACCAAATTTCACAATTTCATTTCAAAGAATTGCAAAGACGTTATTTGAAAATATGCATCAGAAATGGAAAACAAACTCCATGAGCACATTTGCAATAATGTAGTAGATAGTATATGTAAAGAGACAGAAATAGGAGGGAGGAAAGGGCAGACTGGGGCTGGCTTCAGCTCCCCAGGTTGTTTAGAGTGAGCAACTAAAGAGAATGCCAAGAGAGCTCAGAAGGTAGAACATGCCCCTGGGCCAGTCTCAGAAAAGGCCAGAGAAGAGTGGGGCAAACGATGAGAGGTAAAGAGAATCCAGAATGTCCTTTCCCCTAGAGGGCAACAGTTACCGCCATCATCTTCAACAACATTAACCAATTCCCCCCAGGTGACCAGAGTCCTTGTCCTCATCCTTCTTACCTATTATTTATACCAGATGAGCATTCCTAACTCAATTATATAAGGAATTTAATTAGCATGAAGTTATTATACCAACCTTTAAGTAAATAAAGTACAAAGAAACCCTAAAAATAGCTGGGTGAATCCCAGTCTAAAAATCCACATCTTTCACTCACCAACTTTGACATTTTGTCCTTTTTTAAATAGCTGGAATGGAGGTATTTTATATGCACAATTTTCCCTATTCAGAGAATACTTTTCTGGGATTGCTGTTTACATTAACGCTTACACTCAACAAAACCCAAATGGAATACATGACCGAGCTACTAAGACAAAGCTCCTCTTACCTAGGATGCATGCTAACACGTAACACAAACACAGCCAGGAAATCTCAGAACTAGGTGAACAGCTATTATTCTTCCCAGCCACCTCTGCCCACAACTCCCAGAAGTTCCTGCATTTTTTCACTTTCTGTCTCCAGTAAGTTATGATCACAAAACCCCCACAGCCTGCTTAACTCATGTTACATACTCTTGACCTATGGCTCCCTTGTCACTGATAACCTTTCTAACCTTGGTGAAAAAACATAATTCAATTCCCCTTGATTCTCTTTCTTTCTATAGCTTTTCCTTTCTTCCCCCAAATGATTTATAATTCCCATCAACTCCTTCCATTGGCTTCCAGGAATATGAAAGGACTATTCTTCAGACTCCAGTGTATGATCTGAAAACCTAGAAGCTAGTAGCAAAAGGTTCTAATAGCACCCTTAAAGTCATCTAGAAGAAATGCTTCTTCGAGCAAATTCCAATTAAGTTAAAATTCAATATATTTACATGCATATTGTATAGGCAGTATATTTATAAGTGATGAACAGGATTAATCAAAGCAATAATGCTAAGCTATTTCTTATTATTCAAGTGTTCACAAATAAATGGCATTCTTATTCATTAAAATTCAAATTCAGGTAAGTAGCATCCTCCACTCATAACTGAATGTTAACCATGCAGGTCATAAAAGAAGCTACCAGAATTCTGAAGTTACCCTCAATTTAAAGCTGAAAAAGAAAGTAATTAGGTTGAAAAGAAGCTATGGCTTTAAAACAAGGATTGATAGTCATTTTAAATAACAAAATGTCAATATTTGCAGAAAATTGAGACACTTCACAAATAATAAACAGTGCTATTGTCTCCATGAATTGTGGGCCAGCTATAATAAATATTGAAATTCAACAATTCATCACCAGAACTATCCTTTATTTTAGCTACTTTCATCTGGCAGTAAATAGAAATTATATTTGTTGGATAAACCTAGAAGAAGGAGAAACCTCTCTGCCCTTTATTTTTCTTGATGAATTTGGCCCAGGACAAGAATATCAAATTATATACTGACAGGGAAAATAACTTGGCATCCTGAAGGACTGAAAAATGTTACAAACATAATTATCTCAGTATCAGCACCACATGGTAACACTGTCGGACTGAGAGGAGGGAAATATCCCACGAGATACAAAATGCAAACTGGTGATCTTGCCAATAGAAAGATGGATCTGTGTGTATTTTGCAATGGCCAAATTTTTTAAACTGTTTCTATTTTTTTTAATTTCATATTTATTCATCTATTGTCTTTTATATGACCATGAAGATGGACTCCATTTTCCTTCAACAATCTTGGCAAAGCATTAGGTCTTTAGTACATGTTGACTGATTTTGAAGTTATCACATCATCATCATATTTGCCAATTTTAAAAAAAAGTGGAAAAAATAGCATGACAAAATAGAATAAAAAAGAGCTACCAGCCATGTGTAAATATTCTCTAAGCTCTGTATTTTCACTTCTAACAGGGAACACTGCTGTTCCTGGGTGGACTGTGTTGTCAATGCAGAATCAAAGTTGTAGAAGAATCCATCTGTCACTGATGGACCTGTCGGCAAGTCCACAGGGAAACTCAAGACCATCATTATCCAAACATTTCCCCAACATACCGAAAGTCAGTGTTAACATTTTTTAAGTCCTAGAATTAGGAGGAGGTTATTGTTTTTGTTTCTACTAATCCTATAGCTCTCTCTCTAGGTGGTGATCCAAGGTTCTAAAATGCACAGAAAGAAAGACAAGGCAAGTTGCCCCTCTCTTCTCAGTAATAGCAAGACTTATGAAAAAGTCACCTCTATGGAGACACAATGGACCTGCCATGCTAGGCACAGGACAGTGATGGAATGAACTGAGCCCCCCAGGGAGTGAGAAGATGCATCCCCTACCCAACATAGATCATCAAGCTGCAGGAGAGAGATCCTGGCACCCACAGAGGGACAGCTGTGCTACTAGCTCTCTGGCTGGAATAAAAAAGAAAGTTATAAAGGAGTAATATAAACAGCAGAACAGAGATTTCCATCCAAATGTTCATCATAAATATGATGAAGAGGTGGATCAAATAAAAATTTATGTCTAAAGTGTATTAACTAAAATATTAAACTCTAATTTTTTTATTCTAATAAACAGAGTTTTTCTGCTTAAAACTTTGATTTGTTTTCATTTTATAACTTTCTTCTCCAGTCAAGGAAAACTAGATTCAGGTTGACATGGTCACTCCATCATTTGGGCCAACAGAAATGATGAAAGACCAGTTCAGAGAGCTTTCCCTGTAAGCCGTCTGCTGGACATCAAAGGAAGGGCTCTCTCTCCACTTAAAATGACTTGCCCTTTCTGTTTCCCCAACAGAGCAGCACTAATCACTCTGTGAAAGGACCAAACTCCTCTCATAGGTGATTATAGCTACATTATTGGGTAGGCTGTGTACATTTTTTACATTCAAAATCAGTCAGTTTTAGATACTATTGGGCACACTACGTACCATATGTGATAGTACCAATTAGAAAAGAAGGCACTTGGAATTCAAAATTTTCCAGACTGGATTAATGGACTCTCCTGCTCCCAGAAAATAATACCTTCCACTTATTTGCTCAAGTCAGAAATTTGTGCATCACTCTTTATTTCTCCCTCTTTACCTATGAATCTATTCAGTCACAGATTCCTCTAGATGGCAGGTCACAATTTCTCATAAAATCTATTTCAGCGTCATTGCCTTGGTTCGGTCCTTCATATTTTCTCCACGAAGCATTTTAGTAGCATCTTTGCTGGGCAACTTTTCACACTTTCCCTCTGTTCGTGTGAATAGGCTGATACTTGGGGGCCAAAATGTTCTACTATCTTGGACTCACTGCTGTAGGACGAGGAATTTACCATGAATTTTCATACCAAGAACACTGGCAGAATCCCCACCTTCACCATTACTGTCACCATGACTGTGAAGACGCCTGTCCTGCCGATAGGCAAAGAAGATCCACGGTGGTATGATCAACAGGAAATGTTAAGAAATGGCCTCCCACTTGTGGAATTCCCGGTACTGTCCTCATCTGTCCCTTCTAATACTTCCCCACTTTTTACCGTTTCAGTGATTTTCATTCCATATCATATCACAGTTCTACAATCTGGGCTGGGCTCAACTGGGTCATTCTTTGGCATGCATTACCTGGAGTCACTCATCCAGTTGCTGGATTTCCATGATGGCTTTGCTCATGTGTCTGACCTCAACTGGAAGGAAGGCTAGAACAGCAGAAGTCTAGCTAGGCATGTCTCCTCTGCACTCTTCTATCTCCACCATGATAACCAAACTCTTTACAACATAGTTTGGGACTCCAAAGGCCTTCCTTCATTGAATAAAAACATCTGTGGCAAAAAAAAAAAAAAAAGACCTAGGCCTTCCTATAAATAATGGCACTCACATGTATAGGTTTTGATTGTCCTTTTTTTTTTTTTTAAGATTTTATTTATTTATTTGACAGACAGAGATCACAAGCAAGCAGAGAGGCAGGCAGAGAGAGAGTAGGGGAAGCAGGCTCCCTACTGAGCAGAGAGCCTCAGGCAAGGCTCGATCCCAGGACCCTGAGATCATGACCTGAGCTGAAGGCAGAGACTTTAACCCACTGAGCCACTCAGGTGCCCCTGATTGTCTTTTTATTTTGATTTTTCTCTTCAGTTTTATTTTTATTTAAGTAATCTCTACACCTAATGTGGGGCTCAAACTCAGAACCCTAAGATCAAGAGTCCCATGCTCTTCTGACTGAGTCCGCCAGGCACCCCTAAATTGTCTTTTTAGCATCTTGCTCTTAAATATGATCAGATTATCCAAGGGTACCAGGCAGTCAAGGAAACCATTTAATGTTAAATTCAGGAACCAAAACAAACAAACAAAAAAAATCAACTTGGAGGAGTCATAGCTGATACAGAGAGGTAAATAAATAAATAAATCATCATTGCTATCCTCAGAGTTAAAAGAACAGAGAAATATTCTAAGAAATACCATTTTAAGCAATAATAAACTCAACAGAAGGGTTAGCAGGTAAAGTCAAAAAATACCCCAGAAAAAGATCATAAGGTAAAGAAGAAAATAAATAAGAAAATTAGAGGACCAATCCAAGAGGTCCAAAATCCAAATAGTAGGATCCCAGAAATAAATGTTAAAGAAAAATTAAAAGAAAGAAACCATCAAAGAAATACAAACCGCAATAACAATAATAAAAAACCCCAAATTTCCATATCGAATAGACCTACAAAGTCCTCAGAACAATGGATAAAATTAGAATTTACACAAGTACATCATTGTGAAATTTCAGAATACTGGGGCCAGAGAAAAGATCACACAAGCTTTGGAAGAGAGGGAAAAAAAAAGATTATCACACAAGGACCAAGTTTCAAAATATCATCCGACTTCTCTACAGCCTTCTCCTAAGTTATGAAAATTGAGAAATGCCTTCTAAGTTCTGAGAAAAATTACTTCCAAACTATAGTGTTTTGCCCAAACACTTAATCACAGTGGAGAATAGAATAAAAAGTTTTTTCCTCTGTAAGATCTTTAAAAATGTATTTGGCATGCATGAATTTTAAGGAAGATATTATAAGACATGCTCTAGCGAAATGAGGAAGTAGACCAAATAGAGAAAACATGGAACCGGGAAATGAAGATTCTACTATCTCTAATATCTCTAGGCTGATAGTAAAAAATATATAGAGATAGAGATAGAGGTAGATAGAGATGTCTCAAGATGGCAGTTATATAACATATCTGGAATTCAATTAATTTAAACAGGAGCAGATCTGAAGGCCTTATGAGAATTTTTTTCCAGTAAAATGAAACTGATAAAATATCTAAAGTGTTGTAATATACTGACAGGAAGTTAGAGTTCATTATGTAAAGAGAAAGAATTATGAAGAAAAGAATAACTACAGTATACTATCTGCTCAGCCAGTTATAGTGTTTACTTATATAAACACTGAATAATATTCTCAATATTTACTAAATTCATGATAAAAATCATGATAAAAGTATACTGGGAATATGTGCCTGAGGACAGAAAATATACATGTGTAGCCTAGGGAGTGAAAGTGTAAAAGAAAGTTAAATTCTCATCTTCCATAGTAGGGAATAAACAGGTGACGCTCAAAATTGATCAACCAAAAGGTAGTAATGTGTGCATATTATTTGTAAATACAGAGGTACATATCAAACAAAGCAACAGAAAGAATTGAAAAGTAATTGATTTGGGAAGAGGGAAATGGTAGGGGACAGGGAAATTATTTTTATATCAAACCTTAGAGAACTGAATGACTATTTAAAAGTATAACACTGAAAAAAAAAAACAGACAAAAATAGTTACCTTTGGAAATTCCTATTGCACACATAGTGCACCTTTATTTCTAGTAGCAGATACTTCTGCTAGTATGGCAAATAAAGTCTTTAAACTCCCTCAATTCATTCTTTCATGGCCATTACATTCTTGAACATTTACACTTAGTGGCCTACTTCTCTTCTCTCTATATATATTTATTCCTGGACAATCAGTGCTCAAATGATGTATAAGGTGTCAAAAAACAAATGAATGTGAAGTGACAGATTGTCTTTAAATAGGGAAGCTGCTGAGAAAGCCAACAAGTGCACCAATAAAACCATATACCTTGGCAATGGCTCCAGACCTCAAGATCAAGCAAATGTACCGTCCTGTCTTTGATTCCACCTCCCAGATAAAATTGCATGCAATGAATGGTCAGAGGGTTATAACTATCCTGGGGGAAATTACTGGCAAAAGTAAATAAATTCCATACAGCATGAGCCAAATTGTTTTATTAAACTGATTGGCAACACAATGGCTCCTTCCATTTGTTGATATGAGGATTGGAGTTCTCAAATCCACGAAAATCATTTAATTTCTCAAACCTAGATGAAAGAGAAAATGGAAGAAGGTGGTCCAGGGCCCAGGAGAAATTTATTTGTCTTTTTCCAACTTATTGTTGATGCTGTCCCACTCTGAAGCAATGCATTTTTGATTCTCATGTTTGGATGGCATTTCTGCTTAGGGAATCACTCACATTTTGATCTTTAATTCCTTCGGGGACAGCCAGTGAAAAGTGCTTTTATAAGTTACAGTTCTGACCTTTTTAGGATTCTGTTATTTGATTAAAAAGCATTAGAGGTCTTTCTGTATGGCAGTGTTTATTGCCTGTAACAAAGTAATCAGAAATGCAACCAAAGAGTAATTTGTAAGGGGTTATGGATTCATTCCCAACAAATATTTATTATTACCGGTGCAATTCCACACTGAAAATGAAATACACCAGAGATCTGTTTGTCTTCCTCTCTTGGGACCCATGACACTCAACTGTACTAGAGGTGAAAACAATTTATAAAAGCGGCATTTGGCTCCTTGAGAGATTCAAACCCTTGAATGAGATCCAAATGAAAACTTGCTTATAAAGCTCCCTCCAGGGAAAGTGTGACATGGCATGATGTGAGTATTGCTCTAGATAACACCTTAATTTCTTAAACCATGTGGTCTCTAGATGCATAGCGAAATCCCGAGACCTTTCCAGGTATCCCATGAGGTCAAAACCATTTTCATAATACTATCAAAGTATAATCTATTTTCATTGTGTTTACGTTTGCACTGGTGGTGCAAAAATAATTGTGGATAAAACTTGGGTGCCTGAGCATGAATCGAGACAGTAGCACCAAGCTTATCCAGTTTTTATTTTGTTCTATTTTCAAATAACCATTATATTGAGATATAATTCACGAACAATACAATTCACTCATTTAAAGCATACAGTCTCTAGGGTGATATTTATTACCACCACCAATTCTCAGGTTTCCAAACACCACTTGGGTGTTCACCATTTCAATTCAATTCTTACACTTGTCTTCATGGAGATAACATCAGATCCCACAAGTCAAGGGCAGCTTGCCACAAGAGTGCTCCTCAACCTCAATGCCAGTGCAAGTCCAGACTACCATCTGTAATTCTGACCGATCAGCTGCCAATCAGAGGTTTCCCTCCTAGGGTTCGATAATTTGCTGGAGTGGTTCACAAAACTCAGGGAAATATTCATTTATGTTACCTGTCTATAACAAAGAAGAGTATAAAGGATAGAGATGAGCAACCAGATGAAGAAGGTGAAGTCCAGAAACATCCCAAGTGCAGGAGCTGCCGTCTCCCATGGAGTTAGAGCACGCCACCCTCCCAGCATGTCGACGCATTCACTAACCTGGAAGCTCATCAAATCTAATTGCTCGAGAGTTTTTATACAGCTTTAGTCTCCAGCTCTCACTCCACTTGCAGACAGTCAGTGGGTGGGGTTGAAAGTTCCAAAATTCCAATCACTTGGATTTTCTGGTGACCAGACTTCTCTTGAGGCTACCCAGGGACCCCAACCTAAGTGACCTCATCAACATAAATTCGGGCGTGATAAAAAGGGGCTCCTTATAAATAACACTCCTATTACTCAGAAAATTCCAATTACTCATAGGAAATTCCAAATTTAGGAGCTCTGTGCCAGGAACTGAGGACAAAGATCAAATCTATTTCTTATTATGCCACAAATGCAATGGTTTTTAGTATATCCATAGATATATACATCCCTCTCCACCATCAATTTAAAAATATTTTTGTTACCTTTAAAAGAAACTCCATAACCTTTACGTATTACCCTCCCTACATACCCCCATCCACCCCAGCCTTGAGCAACCACTAATCTAATTTCTGTCTCTACAGAATTACCTTTCTGGGCATTTCATATAAATGGAACCATATAATATGTGGTCTTTTATAAATAGTTTCTTTCACTTAAAGTAATATCTTCAAGTTTCATCTATGTTCTAGCATGTATCAGTACTTCATTTCTTTTTACAGGCAGATAATATTCCATTGTATAGATATACCACATGGTGTTTATCCATTAATCCTTAAGTGACATTGGGCATTGGGTTGTTTTCACCAATTGTCTATGAATAACATCACTATAAACAATGAGTAGAAGTTTTTGTGTGAACATGTCTTCATTTCTCTTGGGTATATATTTCAGAGTGGATTTGCTGAGTCATATGGCAACTCTATGTTTAACTATTTGAAGAACTTCCAGACTACTTTCCAAAGTAGCTACACCATTTTATCCCCACATTTCCCCAGATATTGGCATAACTTACCACCTTACTGCCTTCATATCTCTGCTCAGATATCCTTGAGGAGACTTTCCCTGACTGCCCTATCTAATTCATACTTTCCTGCTACCATCAGTTCTTTTATCCTGCTTTCTTTGTTTTCATAGCCTTTGTCACCACGTGACTTATTATATATTTAAATATTGGTTTATTTTCTGTCTAGCATGTTAGAATGTCCTTTGATGACAGCAGAAATGTTTTCTGGTTTGTTTTTTTTTTTAAGATTTTATTTATTTATTTGACAGAGAGATCACAAGTAGGGAGAGAGGCAGGCAGAGAGAGAGGAGGAAGCAGGCTCCCCGCTGAGCAGAGAGCCCAATGCAGGGTTCGTTCCCAGGACCCTGGGATCATGACCTGAGCCGAAGGCAGAGGCTTTTAACCCACTGAGCCATCCAGACGCCCCCTGTTTTCTGATTTTGTTTTGTTTTGTTTTCCAGTACTATAACCCAAATCCTATAAGACTATCCAGCTTATAATATGTAACAATAAATATTTATTAAATCAACAAACTAATGACTCCATTGTAAATGCAGATTGACTTGATCTGCCTTTACTTTTTCACTTAGTAGAATGTAGAAGTAGGCTTTAGAATAACAGTGCATTAAAAAGTACTCTTTAAAGAAGCAGGAGATGTGACTCATTACACGGGTACTTGGTAAGAAATCATTGAAAAATTGAGTATGTTCTTAAGAAAATTGAAAAACTAAACTACGGCATGAAGTTTAGGTCATATAGTTTTAGGATCATGATTTCCTGGTGTTTGGCTTTAGGTTTGGACCCTCAAAGGTCAATTGGGAAAGCAACTAAAGAAGCATGTAGTGAGTTAATTCAAACAAAGGTAAGATAAAACTTTCCCCAATGAGGATTGCTAAGCTTTGCAAAACAATCATAGTAAACTGGTGGAATGGGTTTTAAAATAACATCAGGGAGTAGAGGGAAGAACTCCAGAATAGAATTTGTCTCAGCTCTATTGCTAAATGGCTGTATAACTCTGAACAAAATACTTAGTTTCAATAGTTTTCAACAAACCTTTGCCTGTCAAATGAGAGTGTTAGTTTACACAATCCCTATGGTTTCTTAATATTCTTCTCTGAAAACACTAGAAAATAACTTTAGCTAATAGGGATAATATTGAATGCAATCCTCTATAGTTAAGGAAGTAGTTGATGGGGAATTAATGACTTCTAATTTTAAAACAACACATATAACTAATCATTTCAATTGAGATAGACTTATTAAGTTTATTGCTATTGGTAATAGCAGTAAGAGAGTGGGTGATGTGATATTTCATGGAGGGGTAGTAATTTAGGTTCTCAGCTTAACTCTTCACTGCTCATTGCTCGTGTAGATATAGACTATGTAAAACTGACTCTACTTAATCAACTGGGTTTAGAACAATTCAGTCTGATGTGCGGATAACAGGTCTATCAGTTAAATGTTAATTAACATAGTTGCCTCAAGATTAATTCTGTAACCAGCCCAAGCTAGCCCAAATGGAAAATCTGAATAAAGCTTGCATATAAAAACACGTGAATATTTAGAAACAAACAGCCTCCGGGACACCTGGGTGCTCAAAGGGTTAAGCCTCTCTCTTCAGTTCAGGTCATGATCCCAGAGTTCTGGGATGGAGCCCTGCATCCCTCTGCTCTCTGCTCAGCAGGGAGCCTGCTTCCTCCTCTCTCTCTGTCTGCCTCTCTGCCTACTTGTGATCTCTATCTGTCAAATGAATAAATAAGATCTTTAAAAAAAAAAAGAAAGGAAAAACAGCCTCCAATTTGGAATTTAGGACCTATTTTATTAAAGATTTACCTGTTCAAATTCAGAAAAAGAAATGCTTCCCTACGGAATTCAGATGACAAACGAAACTCTTTCCTCCCTGAACGATATTCCGTTTTTGCAAACTGGTATTGTTGGATATATACTGCCATCACTGTAGACCAAAAATTCAACTTATTTTAAGCAAGACTAGTCTATTCTCCTCACAAATGATTACTGAGCCATTACCTTCCTTGTAAATATCTGCACCAAGAAAATGTTTTTCCCGAAAGCAGCTCCCCCCACCCCATTAATAACCATTTTTGTGACACACCAAAATCAATAGGTCTCATTTGGTGCCTGATGTGTCATATTGACAAATAAAGGGTGGGTCACAAATACGTACCTTTCACCGTCTATGTCTACCTGGAGCTTCGGGCACTCCAGATTTGAATGATTTTGGATACTGTTTAATTCAGAGCATTGTGCTGCTCATTGGCCCTTGGCAGTTTTTATCTCCTCATCACTCCAGCAAAGCTAAGTTTATCTTTGTTTTGTTTTGTTTTTCTCTAAGAGAATTCTCAGTTATGGTTACAGCAACAAAGCAACTCACATATTGCTGTCACCTCCTACATTTCCATTTCTCACCATCAAAATAAATGAATATTCTAGTCTGTTTTAAAACAGCACATTTTACAGATAATTGCCTTCATAAAACCTGGCCTACAAGTATACCATTAACACTGAAAGTGTAGGATTTTATTGTCTCAAACACCAAAACCAGAGATATTCTCTAAGGATTTGCTAATAGGTTGCCTTTTAGAATAAAACTGATTAGAGCACTGGCTTATCCTCAAAAATTTTAAAGGGATATTCCCATAAAATATTATTGAACTCCTTAACCCAATACTTGGTACATGAAGACATGTAAGCCTTGAAATTAAAGTTGTTAGGACTATACCACAACCTCAGAAAGAATGAGAACATTACCTTATTTTTGTTTCTTACCCTCTTGACCCTCTCACAATGAATTCAGGATCTTAAGTCATACTGATGAGGGAGCGGGAGGCTGGCTGAGGACAAAGCAAAAGCTGGCACCTTGCACCCCCTCTCCATCCGCTCCCCTCGGTGATGTGTGTGGCATTCCTCAGGTACCCCTGACTGCCAAAACAAATAGTTAACTCACAATCCTGCAAGACAGGAGTCTCCCTTGATTTACAAATGTCCTAGAGATCTATGAACAAAGAAGTTACATTATCAATAGCACAATTTCCAGAGGCAAATGACTCAGTTCCTCAAGCCTTAATGTTACCCTCCCCTCCATAAACAAAACTGAAGGAGGCTGGGGTAGAAGGAAGTTAAGTTTCTTCTATACCTAAATCTCACTAACAAAGATGCTTGATAGCAGGATTATGACATTCCACCAGGAATCTCCCAACCATCTTGATGTTAATGGCTTGCCAAAAGACAACATTGATCAAGCCTCTGCTATCCCTGAGCCTTGGAGGCCTCCTTTAGCATATGAAAGCTCCGTTGAAACCTCCCTTTCTCTCACCTTCCCCCAACCGCAGGGTACATAACCTGCCATCCCTCACAACCCGGGGCAGCAGCTCTTCCTGCCCACGGGTCCTGTCCCCGTGCTTTAATAAACCACCATTTTGCACCAAAGATGTCTCAAGAATTCTTTCTTGGTCATCGGCTCCGGACCTCAGCCCACTGAACCTCACCCAGGTTCTAGAACTTCATCAATACTGCTGCCTGCCTGCTCAGGAAACCTTCAGATCATTAGATTTTATTTATTTATTTTTAAAGATTTATTTATTTGAGAGAGAGAATGTGTGTGTGTGCATACGTGTGTATGCACAAAGGGGAGGATGGGCAAAGGAAGAGGGTGAGAGAGAACCCTCAAGTAGACTCCCTACTGAGTATGGAGCCCAGAATTGAGCCTAATCCCCAGACCCTGAAATCAGGACCTGAACCAAAATCAAGAGTTGGATGCTCAACCAACTGAGTCACCCAGAGCATTCGATTTTAATAACAGGGCAACAATGTAGCATAATCAAAGAGTGGATGAGAGTTCCCAGGTTTTATGGAAAGTGATTCTGATATTGAAACCAAGGATAGAATCTTCAAGTACTGAAGCTACTAGTGTTAATTCATTATTAAAGTTATCACCACCATCATTATCAACGTCCCCATCATCATCAGAGCCATTTATTCATTGTCTACTAAGATAAATGTAATAAGTGTTATTCTAAGTGCTTTCATACGCATACTATGGTTTGTTTGCAAAAATGTTCATAACAGTTTTTCCATATCTATGAGCACATCCCTTTGCAGTGTGATTTTGCCACTCTTCCCACCAAAAGCAGTGCTATTCTCTCCTCTTCTTGAATCTAGTCTGGTGTTGCACTGTTTTAGCCAGGAGTGTAAAAAGAGTGATTTTCTGTGATTCCTGATCCTTGGCTACATTAGGTCTTAAAAGTTTTGCAGCTTCCATTGTTCAGTGTGGCTGCCCAAGAAGGGCTTGGCAGAAGAAAGACCAGATGGAAGGTGACAGACAGAGACAGCAAGAAAGAAAGAAGACAGAAGTCCAGGTAACAACCACCCGACATAAAAATGAGGCGGTCTTGGACCATCTAGCCTCCATTTGAGCCACTAGATGTCAGCAGATCGCAGCTTCATGAGGCACCAGGGGCCAGGCTACCAGACAGAACACTCCCCATCCCACCCAAATTGCAAAATCATAAGCAGAGAAATGATTTTTTGTTTCAGGCTACTAAATTTTGTGGTGGTTTGTACACAGTAAGAGATAACTGAAACATGCCCATTTCCTGATTTAATCTTCAATGGAGCATTGTGTTATTTCCAGGGTTTCTACCACACTGCCTTCAGTATCAGTCTGTCAAATATTTATTAAGTACTTGAGCATCCCCACATTATACAATGTACTTGTTTGGTAAAACAAAATATAAGATACTAACTTCAAGAAAATAAATGAGAGAGATGATTAACTGATATGAAACGAAGTTATTATCAACAGTTGTGATCTCTCTTCTGGCTTGGGTGGCTTGGGGTGAAGGAATGATCTAGAGCTCATTCTCTCTGGTTGCAACCAGCCCAGATATATTGGTCAGGAAATAGGGGGTGGGTGGAGGCTTAGACCATCTAAGTTTTCATAACACCATTACCGCTTTAGGTGTCCAAAGTGCATCCTGGGTCTTCCAAGGACTCTGGCCACTTGAAAGGATAGTTGTCCACTTGGAGAGATTTAGAAAATAAGCTGAGCAATCCTGAGGCCCACCTGTGTTTGCTTCCTGCCGGATAATCATTGGACCTGCTGGTTGCAGTGGGAATGATGACACAGCCCACCCACACGGCTGACGTAATAGTGTTCACTCAAGTCAAGACTGGTTCACCCCAGTACAGACAAGAGGAGCTCCAGGGTTGGAGTAAGCTCTCATACAGGGATGTACAACTAGATCAGGTATTCCTCCAAATGTTTTCTGAAATCAACTTTAAAGCTCAAAAAATTTAACACTTCTGTTCTCAGTTTCTACTGTGACAGACCTTCCCTAAGGCAGTGGTTGACTAATGTCTGTCCGGTCAGAGAGAAGAAAAGCCATGAAGAACAGAAAGAATACAGCTTTCAAAATCCTGTCCTAACACATGGCATATGGTTTAGTGCCACGTGGAGAGGGAACAATCTCAAGAAGATTTCAGACAAATTGGACATCATCACTACTGGTCAAAGGAGTCAGAGAAAGCTTCATGGAGGAGGCAGGACCTGAGCCACTCAATCAGGAACAGTTTAAACTACCAAAAATAGAATCAGCATTGTCAGGGTTTTCATAAAGACCCTCTTAGCCATTCCTGTTTGGATGCGGACATTTCTTGAGTTCATTCTCAGACACATACCGGGCTAGGTTTATTCCTAAACAAGGCAGTATTTATAATCCTAATGCTTCACATTTTTATGCTACTCTGTTTGGCAAAGTAGTTTTACATATATTATCTCATTTGATATAACAGTGTTCACTATAAATTATTATTATAAGAGGCAGTTTTGTCATTCAGGCATGCTATCACCAGCCAGATACCATATTTTGTTCTTTTCTGAACGATTAGGTAGTTCGCTTTGTTTGATTTTGTTTTCTGCTTTCATGGCCATACATTCTAAGTAGTAAGTCTGAGTTGTTCAGGGATTGCAATAGTAATTCCCTCCTTGAGAGTTTCTTAAATCCCTTATCCTTAGTCTACTCACAAATGAAACACAGTGTTTTTCCCTTATGGACATCAATGCACCTAAACACATGGATGTGCCATTTTAAAATATTCCTGACCTTTCCTCCCTCCATTCATCACTGCTGACTCACCTGGACAACAGGACATCTTACAATAACCCTGTGTCTTGTCCTTCAGGTTTCCTGATGCTGGTTTTTTAATATTTGGCTCATGTTCAGAGCATATAACTTTATTTTTGGCCATTCCCCTTCCAGATTTTGCAACCCAATTCACCCTGTACTCCAATTCTAAGATGTTTCTTATCTCATAGAACTTATTAAATAGGCATGCTTCACTCAAGGCCACATAATTTTATTTTTCTCTCAATTAAGTGATGTGACAGTCCACTGGGCAGGTAGAAATCTTTAAAGATTATCACTCTTACTCTAACAATAAGAAAACTATGGATAATTCCCAAAATTTGAACTTTTCTTGAACCCACCGGGCAGTTAAAGTCACACCTGAAATCTATGTAAAGAGAGGCACCTCAGGGCACCTGGGTAGCTCAGAGGGTTAAGCCTCTGTCTTCCGCTCAGGTCATGATCCCAGGGTCCTGGGATCGAGCCCCACATCCGGCTCCCTGCTCGGCAGGGAGCCTGCTTCCCTTCCTCTCTCTCTGCCTGCCTCTCTGCCTACTTGTGATCTCTGTCTGTCAAATAAATAAATAAAATCTTAAAAAAAAAAAAAAATGGCACCTCCATGGACAGAAACATGGGAGATAGGCACTGACTTCCAGCACAGGAAGAAAACCAGTAAAACAGCGCTTCCCTATAGGAGAGTAAGAAGGAGATTTAATGGCTAAAGACTGAATGTGAGCTCATGTGAGATTCTGCACAGGATCTCTGGGAGCTGCACACCCACTGGCAGGACCTTCATCAGTGATCTCAAGAAAGATCATGAGCAAGAGAAGGCCTCCATTGTCATCCAGCCCTGGGTTTGAAGAGTGGCTGCCTCTAGAAAATACACAAAGTCCCATCTGGCTCCTTTTCCATGATGCAACAAAAGCCTTAGGTTGCTGGAGGAATGACCTTCAAGCCTGTTCCTGCCAAGACACAAGTGAAGACCCCAGGTGGCTGTGGGAAGGGAAAATGGAAAAACTTTCTGCCCTGGAGAAAGATGGGAGAAGCACAGGATCACTAAAAAAGTCCCACAAGGTACCAGGGACACAGGGCTTGTCTAACATGAAGGCTAGACTGGGACATTGGAAACCACACGCCCCTTTCCCTACCAGGCCCTCAAGCACAGAGTCACAAGCAACTTTTCCATATCTGTAAGCACATCCCTTTGCAGTAAGATTCTACCACTCTTCTATGAAAAGCAGTGCTCTTTTCTCCTCTTCTTGAATCTAGTCTGGGGGTGGTGCATTTTAGCCAACAGAGTGGGAGAAAAGTGACCTTCTGTGATTCTTGAGCCTTGGTCGCGTGAAGTCTGACAACTTTTGTAGCTTCTGTTGTTTGACGTTGCTACCTACCACCATGTAGAAAACAACTCTCCAAGGTGCAGGTATAAAGACATGGCCTAATGATGAGGATGAAACAGACTCAGAAAAAACTCCCCAGCAAATGAGTCCCCAGCCTAAGCACAAGATAATGAAAAAGAAGCACAAAGTAATGATAGAGAAATTTGAAGCAAGTGGTATGCTGAAGGCAGAATCACAACAAAACTCAAATGCAGTTCAGAATTCAGTAATCCAGGAAACTTTAAATCTACCAGAATTAAATATATAAATATATATATACATATACATATATATATATAATCTTTAATTGTCATTTTCTTGAGCCATATTGTACATACTATATGTTCATTAAATAATTTTGTATTATAGAATGCAAAATGAAAAATGACTTTATAGACTTTTTTGGTATAATACATATTCAAAAGTATTATGTGCTAAGAATAAATGGTTAATATTCATTAAATTTATATCAAACTATGTTTTCAAATTTTCACTTGCAATTGACCAAGTCCTTATCAAATACTACACTATTTTTAAAAGATTTTATTTATTTATTTGTTTGTTTGTTCAGAGAGAGAGAGAGAGCACAAATGGGGGAGGGCAAAGGGAGAGAGAGATTCTCAAGCAGACTCTGTGCTGAGCACAGAGCTGACTCAGAACTCTATCCCAGGACTCCACGATCACGCCCTGAGCCAAAGGCAGAGGCTTAACTGACTGAGCCATCCAGGCATCCAATACTTGGCACATTTTAAATGTGCTATACCTTCTGATTAGTTTGTGGCATTTTATATACCTTAAAATAATAAAACAACATCTTATAAAGATATCCTTCAATAAAAATTAGCTATCAAAGGGGCTTTTTTGAGGGGTATTTTGAATTTTTAGGTTTTCACTATATTTGATTATTTAGGAAAAATGTCTGCCATGCGATGCCGAGCATTGTGCTGTTAGTCAAAGGGGGGAGGCCTCAAAGAATAATATTAGCTACCATTTACTGAGGCTAGACATGTACGAGGCACATGCAAAGGCTCTACCTTTATTATCTTAGCTAGTCCCTCATCACCTCCTGGGGTTATTATTTTGCCCATTTTCCAAATAAGGCAACAGAATATCAGAGAAATTAATCTTACATAGCCAGGGGATCATAAATGCAGGTCTGCTTCTAAAGCCTGTGTCTCTAACCGGTCCCTAAAACATAGTCAGTTTCCTCACAGACATGCGTTGTAATATAGTCGAGGAGGTAAGGTACATACGTATACAGAGGAGTCAGTTACAACACAAGGCAGTCAGTAAAGGTAAAGGTAGAGGTAAAAGAGTCGGAGGCTGGGAGGAATGTATTCAGTGGTTAAGGCTGCCTGAGTTCAGAATCTGCTCCAATATCTGGATGGCCTTATTCAAATGATTTAATCCCCTTAAGCCTCAAATTTCACATCTATTAAATGGAAAAAATTAAAGAGGCTCCCTCCTAAACTAGAACACAAGATCCCATAAAGCTGTCTTAAGGATTAACCAAAGTTATATCAGAAGTTGTTCCTGGAAACAGTAAACACTATAAATATTAGCTATCATCTGATAACTAACACCGCCCCCCCCCGCCCCGATTGAGAGTTCCTTAAGGACAGAGAAAGGCCTGTCTGACTTGCTCATAGTTTTATCTACTAGCTCCGCACAGAGTAAGGCCTCAGTAACTACCATCTAAAAAATATTCCAGGTGGAGAGAGGAGGGGTTTTGTGGATTGCTAATTTTAGGAAACAGAGAGGGCTTTACAGAGAAGATGGAATGAGAGCCAGCCCTCAAATGATTTGGTGATTTTAAATAAATGGAGAGGAAAGCAAAGTGCATTTCAGGTGAGTAGAATAGCATTTGGAAAGCTAATAAGGGGAGAACAGGAAATTTATTTTTGAGGGACAATGAGGAGACCAAGCTGGCTGAAGCAGAGAATTCATGTCAGAAGGCAATAAGGGGAGAAAGCTATCAAAGGAGACCGGAATTGGAATATAGGGTCTTGGATACCAGGAAAGACAAGCAATCCTCTTTCCTTCTTTCAGCCTCTGCATCCCAGAAAGGACTTATCTTTGCTCCCTCTTCATTCCCTTGGGAATAAGGCTCTGGTCCTTATATTTTGACACATATAAGCTCCCCAGTGCTACTAGAACTAAGAAATATGAATCGTCTTATAACGCAGGTTCAGGTGTCGAAGCTAAAAGGCTTTGCTAGGGCCTTGCTCATGAGATCCCCACAGACCCACTACAGAGTACAGCATTACAGCAATCTTTCTGCTTCCCTCTGAAAGATGCAGGGCTTAGGCAGCTCTGCAGGAGTTTGAATAAATCTCCCTCCTGTGACATTAAAAATGAATGAGAGGTTGGTGCCAAGACTCTTAATGGTCCCATTATATGGTATTACTAATGATAATACTCAACTTTGTCTCAAAATTGCACAAGGAATGGGCTGGCTATAAGCTTTCAGCATCTGGAAATCAGTTTGAGCATGGAAATTTGAATGATCTGAACAAATCCTTCCTGAGACTATTAGGAAACTCAGAACACAATCCTTGTCAAGGCTATCAATTAAGCATGGGGATTGGAAACTGTACCTCGCATTTGGCTAGGTTCCCTTTGAAAACCAAGAAACATAGAACATAGGAAATTCTCAGTATCATGACTGCTTTTTTCAAAGGATGATGCCTCTTGTCTATGGCCACTGACAGCCGTCAGAACTATTATTTTTCTTCAAAGATAATTCTCCAGTAAAATCACTTGTACCGTCCTACCCGCTCTCAGTAATAACTGTTTCTTTATATCCTATTTTTGCATGCTTTTTTACTATCACCTCAAGTCTTCCAAGAGTATTTATAATTCTGTCACTTAATCATCTGCTTTGTCTCTCTGAGCAATTAATTTCCTTGCTGACATTGCGGAGGAACAGTATTCCTCATATCTGCCACTCACTGAAGCTGAGTTTCTACATCATGTTATGGAGAGAACTGGGACCATATGTAGCCCAGAACTCTAGACTCCTGGCTCTGTTCCTTCTACTGTAAGACCTTACCTTTTATGTAATAATCTAATGGGCTACCCTCTCTCTCCCCAAAATGCACATTTTTCAAAAGAACCTAAGTAAGAGGGCAATGTATAACCCTCAAGGAATGAATTACTAAAGGGTGTACAAGGACACATTCTGGACACTTTTAAATCATTCTCTGTAACAGGTAGTCTTCTTAGCCATCCTCCCCAGGTCCTGTCTACTCATAAAGAAATTCCAAGGATCTAAAATGTGTAGATTTTTCTACACTATAAGACAAGCTTAAGATTCTTTTTTTTTTTTTTAAGATTTTATTTTATTATTTATTTGCCAGAGAGAGAGAGTGAGACTGTGAGGGTACAAACAGGGGGAGCAGCAGGCAGGAGGAGAAGCAGGCTCCCTGCTGAGCAGGGACCGCCCCCCCCCCCCCCGCCCCACCAAGTGGGACTGGAGCACCAGACCATGAGATCATGACCTGAGCTGAAGGCAGATGCTTAACAGACTGAGCCACCCAGGCATCCCCAGGCTTAATATTCTTAAAGAAATACTTATTCATTCAACAGTCAGTTTCATCATCTATTAACTTCAGTCATTCTGATGGTTAGGTGTGCAAAAATAAAGATAACTTTTGATTACGCAGTGTTCTCAGTTTACTCTAGAAGGCAGACATTTGAACAGTTATTGTCCTACATGACAAATGTTATAGTTGATGGAGGTCTTGAATGCCAATATGTAGCAAAAGATTCTATCAGCCTCTAGGATGGTTAAGGAAGTTTTCACGGGTGGCATGGCACCAAAATAGAGTCTTGAAGGATGTGTTAGGAATTAGCCAGATGGAAAGAGGGAAAAAGGGAATTGCAATTTGGAACACAAGCAAAGTCATGCAAGTGTATGTCATCATAGTGTGTCTGGGGAACTATAACTGCCTTGGTATGCCTACTGTTTCAATCATGAAAGAGAAATAGAGATTGATGAGTTTAAGAAAGTAGGCAAAGAGAAGTCCTGAATGCTAATCTAAGAACTCGAATTTTACTGAGCTGTGAGCTACTTTCTATTTGCCAGATCCCAACTTAATTAATGTTACTTTTATAAAGCAGTGAGTGAAAGCTCAGAATGCTAAGACACACTAAAATCAGATATAAAACTGACCACTGCCATTGCCATTTGGATGTTTAATAAGCATCTGAAATTTAATGTCACCAAATAGAACAACTGCTTACCCAATCCATCCCTCTCCAGAAAGCTCTTCCCATCTCAATAAATGGCATCACCATCCATCTAGTTGTTCAATTCTAAAACCTAAGAGTAACCCTTGATTACTCCTTTTCCTTTACTTTCCACTTCCAAACCATTATGAAGTCCGGCCATACTACCTCCAACAATTATTCAGGATCCAACCATTTCACATCAGTTTCATATGCGTCATCCAATCCAAGTCTGAGTCTCCCAACTGGAATATGAGCACACCCTACTAACTGCTCTCTTGCTGCAGCTTTTTCCCTCTAATAGTTTTTCTCCACAAAGCAGTCACAGTGATCTCTTTTTTTTCCCAGACTTATAGAGATATAATTGACGTATAACACTGCTTAAGTTGTACAAAGTGTTGAACTGATTCATTTCTGTATTGCAAAGTGATTACCGTGACTGTGTCAGCTAAGACCTCTACCACATTACATAACTACCATCTCTTTTTTATGCTGTGAACATTTAAGATCTACTCTTTTAACAACTTTGAAATATATAATACCTTATTGTTAACTATAGTCACAATGCTATGTATTTTTTTTATTTTATTTTTTCAGTGTTCCAAGAGTCATTGTTTATGTTCCACACCCAGTGCTCCATGAGACACGTGCTCTGAGAAACAATGCTGTATTAAATACACATCTTTTTGTATCTGAAAAAGAAATAAAGAAAACAATCCCATTCACAATAGTATCAAAAACAATAAAATACTTAGGAATAAATTAAAATCAAGGAGGTGAAAGAGCAGTACACTGAAAACTATAATTCTTTGATGAAAGAAGTTGAAGAAGATACACACACATGTGCGTGCATGCACACACACACACAAATAGAAAGATATCCCATGCTCATGAATTGGAAGAATTAATATTGTTAAAATGTCTATTCTACCCAAAGCCATCTATAGATTCAATACAATCCTATCAAAATTCCAATTCTGTTTTCACAGAAATAGAGAAAACAAACCTAAAATTTGTATGGAACCACAAAAGATCCTAAATAGTCAAAACAATCTTGAGAAAGCAAAACAAAGCCGTAGGCATCACAGTTCCAGATTTCAAGCTATATTACAAAGCTACAGTAATCAAAACTGTATGGTGCTGACAAAAAAACAGATACATCAACCAATAGAAGAGAATCAAGATCCCCCAAAGTACCCCACATAATAATCAACCAATATTTGACAAGAGGGCCAAGAATAAACCATGGGGAAAATAGTCTCTTCAACAAACAATAGTGGGAAAACTGGACAGCCACATGGAGAATAATGTAACACCATACACAAAAATCAACTCAAAATGGATTAAAGATTTGACTGTAAGACCACCATAAACTGCTAGAAGAAAACATAGGAAGTATGCTCCTTGACCTTAGTGTCAGCAATAAATATTTTTGGATATGATACCAAAAGTCAGGGCAACAAAAGCAAAAATAAACAGGTGGGACTATATCAAATTTAAAAACTTCTACACAGCAAAGGAAACCCTTAACAAAGTGAAATGGTAACCAATAGAATGAGAGAGAATACTTACAGACCATATATCTGATAAGGGGTTAATATTCAAAATATATAAAGAATACAAATGACTCAATTGCAAAAAGACAATCTGATTAAAAATGGGCAGAGGAATGGATAAAGATATGGTCCTTATATATAATGGAGTATTATGCTTCCATCAGAAAGGATGAATACCCAACTTTTGTATCAACATGCGCAGGACTAGAAGAGATATGCTGAGTGAAATAAATCAAGCAGAGAGAATCAATTATCATATGGTTTCATATACTTGTGGAGCATAAGGAATAACACAGAGGACATTGGGTGAAGGAGAAGAGAAGGGAGTTGGGGGAAATCATTTTCTCTCTTTCTCCCACCACCCCCAATTTCTCTCTCTCTTTCTATTTCTCTCACTTTTTTTCTTCCCATACACACACACATGCACGAACAAGTATAAAAACTTCAATATGTTTTCAGATATACCTGTCTTGAAATAACCTTTCTAAAGATGGCTTTCAAAGGGCTATACATCGTGAAGCTAACGTTGTTTTTCTTTCCAATCCTAAAATGATTTGTCACTCTGCTTCTGCTGCTTCGTTTGATTTCATCACTAGGGAAATTAATTTAATGGCTGTTTACAATTCTGCATGACATTGTCTTTGTGTCCTATGGTTCTAGAAAGCAGTTTGGCAGCACACTCAGTAGATCGATCTTACTTACCTTTTGCGTAGCGGAGTCTACTGTTGTTTGATGATTGTGAATAGCAAAAAAAAAAAAAAAAAGGTTTATTTAACATAGCCCTCATAGTACTTCCCTATTTATCCCTGAAGGATACAGCCTTACAAATAATCAACAAGCCCAAATACTGCAATGAGCTTTAGAAAGCATGAAAATGGCTTCTTATGCACAATGTATATGTTGTATCTTTTTGAAACTTACATATATTGTACTTGAGCATCATCACCCACATAATTTTCCTATTTCGGGGTTGGGTATTTTATGCCCCAACTCCTCTGTGAGAATGTGCTATATTTTTAAAGGTCAAATGCAAAATTGTTCACCTTGATAGCTGCCCTTACAAGCTCAGAAAAGTTCCTCTTACAATGGGTAGGAGAAAATATATATAGCCTTTCTATATAAGTGCTTTGAAATACTGCTCTAATTTTTCTCTTAAAGTAACCTTCCCACCTACCTATCACAAATAATAATAGCTAAGAATGACAAGGAGTTTTAAAATGTAAAGAGAGCTTTGTCACACATTTCTCTCAATAAACTCCTATTAGATGATAAAGCTGAGATTTAAATCCACATCTTTTTTATTCTAAGCCCCATGCTCCTTACATTGGAGTTTGTTTATATAAAAGTGTATAAATTAATGTCAATGTTTCTAACTTAGTAAAGTGGATGATATGAAAGCACAAGAAAGATAGGAGCCTAAATATAGGAGTATTCTACTCAAAACGGAAATATTCAGGGTATAAAACCTTAATCTGTAAAAATTTTAAAAGCTTGCCATTTCACACAGATCAATGGAACAAAATAGAGAGCCCAAAAATACACCCCCAACTCTATGGTCAATGAATCTTTGAGTATCCAATGGAAAAAGGACAGTCTCTTCAATAAATGGTGCTGGGAAAATTGGACAGCCAAATGCAGAAGAATGAAAATGGACTGTCCTTTTATACCATACACAAAAATAGACTCAAACCGGATGAAAGACCTAAATGTGAGACAAGAATCCATCAAAATCCTAGAGAAGAACAAAGGCAATAACCTCTTTGACCTTGGCCACAGCAACATCTTGCAAGACACATCTCTAAAGGCAAGGGAAACAAAGGCAAAAATGAACTATTGGGACTTCAAGATAAAAAGCTTCTGCACGGCAAAGGAAAGAGTCAACAAAACTAAAAGTGAGAAGGTATTTGCAAATGACATATCAGATAATAGGCTGGTATCCAAGATCTATAAAGAACTTCTCAAACTCAACACCCAAAAAACAAATAATCCAGTCAAGAAATGGGCAGAAGACATGAACAGACACTTCTCCAAAGAAAGACATAAAATGGCCAGCAGACACATGAAAAAATGCTCCGCATCACATGTCATCAGGGAAATACAAATCAAAACCACAATAAGATACCACCTTACACCAGTTAGAATGGCTAAAATTAACAAAACAGGGAACAACAAATGTTAGCAAGGATGTAGAGAAAGGGGAACCCTCTTACACTGTTGGTGGGAATGCAAGCTGGTACAGCCACTCTGGAAAAGAGTATGGAGGTTCCTCATGAAGTTAAAAATAGAGCAATTGACCTATTGGATATTTACTCCAAAAATACAGATGTAGTGAAAAGAAGGGACCCCTGCACCCCAATGTTCATAACAGCAATGTCCACAATAGCCAAACTGTGGAAGAAGCCAAGATGTCCTTCAACAGATGAATGGATAAAGATGTGATTCATATATACAATGGAATATTACTCAGCCATCAAAAAGAATGAATACCTACCATTTACCTCAACATGGGTGGAACTGGAGGGTACTATGCTAAGTGAAATAAGTCAGTCAGAGAAAGAAAATTATCGTATTATTTCACCCATATGTGGACTTTAAGAAATAATGCAAAGGATCATAGGGGAAGGGAGGGAAAACTGAATGGGAAGAAATCAGAAAGGGAGACACACCATGACAGACTCTTGACTCTGGGAAACAAACTGAGGGTTGTGGAACGGGAGATGGGTGAGGCGATGGGCATTAGGGAGGGCACATGATGTGATGAGCACTGGGTGTTATACACAAACAATGAATCATTGAACACTACATCAAAAACTAATAAAAAAAAAAGGAAAAAAAAGAAAAGAAATTAGGAAATAGAGAGGGAAGACCACATGAGGACACAGGAAGATGGAGGCCGAGGAGAGAGGCCTCAGTAAAAAACAATCCTGCCAACAACTTGAACTTGTACTTTCAGATTCTCGGTCTGTGATAAAATAAATTTCTGTTGTTTAAGCTATAAACAAATAAATAAATAAATAAATAAATGCCTGTCATTTGAAGCAATAAAGTTTTCCATATTCTAGAATAGAGATTTCTTTTGAAACTTGCTGCTAGTTTGTTCTAAGCCAGTTCTCTGGAAGTATGGATTATTTATCCAAGCAAGTGTTCTAGAAGAAAATACTATATGACTCATTAATCTGAATGAAGATGTTTTAGGACCACTAGTTGATACATGAGTCAGCATAAATGATGTATTTAGAAAGTTTTGTGCGGAGGGATTTTATTATTTATTTCTTTATTTATTTTTGAGGAGAGGGTGGGCTGGGAAGGAAATCATCTGTTTTTCTTTGAAAATTAGAAATTAATAGGGAAAAAAATCTTTTTTGTCATATAAATTTAGATGATACTCTATTTGAGCTCATGCTAGATCTTGAGGCAATAGAAGTAATGTTTTCATCGGGTTTTAAGAACTATTTGCAAGAGATGGAGTACAAAGCAGAGAAGCATCATTTACTGATGCTGCCGAAGATGTCACAAAGTAATAACCATAATTAACATTTCATAGCAATTTGGAATTTACAAAGGCATCTTTTAAAATCAAATATTGTTTCATTGGATAAAGTGAATTAGGAATTATATCCACTTCTATGCATTCCAATCCACCAGCTGTGAGAAAGATTCAGTGAGAGGTGGAAGTTGTTCTGCCATCCAGAGTTTCTGATTCTGGTACCTTCTTGCCTGCCACTGAATATGACTGTTGCCCCCATATATTCAAACAAACTGAAAGAGATAAATACTTCTTGGCCCTCAACTTTTGAAGGTCCCTCAATGTGTCCTGGCATTTTCACATCCTACCAGTTTGTTCAATGACTTTTTTGATGGGCTCTGTTGTTTCATCAAGCAATGATCCCTTGGTGTGTGTCAAATATGTGTTGAGGGGCCGTGAGGAGGACACACAGTGGTTCTATTTTTTCAGAAATTTCCCCTTTCTTCTCCAGCCTATTATGGAGGGGTCTGAAAATGCAGCTCTGGGAAAGACTGTGTCATCTCTCAGTTTCCAAAAGTACCAAAGAAATATGCAAAAATGAAAAAAAAATTAAAGTCCTGGGTTTGAGTAAATTTAAGCAAATGCATATTTCTTCATTGTACCTCTTTTAGAGAATGGTTTCATCAAATGTAATAGTATGTGTGAGAGTACATTATAAACTTTGAAGTATTTATAATGGCCACCACCACGGTTACCACCCTGCCCCAAATGCCTCACTAGATACTACAAAGATAACTAAACAAGTGTCCTCTTGCCAGCCAGCTCCAGTCAATCAGGAGTGGCTTCCTGGGGCTGTGTGCTGAGAAAGATTCTGAGTCTGCACACTAGCATTGAGGGAAAATACAGTAACATCTAATATGTCTTATGTGAAGACATGAGGAGTGGAGAATGATCACAGAGGTGTCAGATACTGGCCATCTCAGGGATAGAGAGACGGTGACATGTGATAGATCTTTGGGTCATTACTGACACGTTAGCTCTTATCACAAACTAAGAGACCAGCCTCACTATCTATCTTTGTAGTATATACTGACCCAGAATATAACCACAAGTAAAAAATAAATAAAATTTTGGTGAGCTAGAATAAACAACCTAGAAATTTTTTTAAATGAGCTTTATCTCACAATCCAGAGTCTTCTTCCAACAACTTTTCCTTAAATTTTCAAAGTTAAGGTTTTCACATAATTTGAGTCAGAATGAAATGAAGGGATTGTTTTTGCTTGGATAGCTTCTTACCATCCTTAATCTTCTATTCCTGAAATTAAACTCTAATAAAGCTTGTTCAAAATACTCATTTTTCAAAATCCCCAGACTCAAGGAATCAAAATAGCATTAAAAATGCTTATACTTCCTAACCCTCTTTTCTCAGACTAGAGATAGAGCTACCAACAGAATGATCAGCAAGAAGGAAGGTCCAGCGAAATTATGGGTGCAATACAAGACCTACACCCAAATCTTCAAACTCACTGCTCTTATTAACAACACATCTAATGGGTGAAAATAGGAGAGCAACAGAGGACTACCAACTTCACCCCAGAGTTACGGCCTGCCTCTTAAAAAAGTAATTCAAGAGATTAATTCACTACTGAGGTGAAACACTCAATTTTTTTTCCTCCCTCTTTTTCTCCCTTACTATCTTTTGCTATCCAAAAGAACGTTCAGAAGGTTTATGTAGAGTTGTCAGATTTGGAGCTGTACCCTTACAGTACGAAATTAAATTGCAAAACAACCTCTCCCCTCCATCACCACTGCAAATGCTTGAAATTTTGTTCTTACGAAAGGATATTCCTTTTAAGTATGTTTTTCTCCAATGTGACTTGTTGCAGGGAGTTTCTTTAGTGAGAAAAGCCACCTAACTGTTCCTTTCCCTGCCTTTGGAAATGTCTTTGCTAATAGAGATGCTTGAAATGACCTTGGTGTCAAACTGCACCTGCTGGCCAATGAAAATTACCTTTGACCTAGATCTCAGAAAAGGAAGATGCATTGAGCTTGAATTAATTTCTGAGGTAACGATACACATTTCAGAGACTTGAGCAAATGTGTTTATGGAAGATCTAAAGGAGCCACTCAACTCAGCCCAAGTTCAAACATATGTTCATCTTACATTATCAAGCTCTGACCCTTCCTTTGAAAATATGAACCAAAATTCAATTCCTGTGCAAATTAATTATAAACATTTATGACTACCAGAATTTCTCAACCAACCACATTTTGAAGTATGAAGTGAAGTAGAAATAGGAATCTTCACAAATACTGACATGATCAGGGTACTTATTTTTAAACTCCAGATTGAGAATGTTTCTACCTTGCTGAACAGAGCTATTGATTGAATCAAACTTTTTATACAAATGTTTGCAAATTTGCAAATATAGGCGTGCCTGGGTGGCTCAGTGGATTAAACCCTCTGCCCTAGGCTCAGGTCATGATCCCAGGTTCCTGGGATCGAGCACCGCATCGGGCTCTCTGCTCAACGGGGAACCTGCTTCCCTTCCTCTCTCTCTGCCTGCCTCTCTGCCTACTTGTGATCTCCGTCTGTCAAATAAATAAATAAAATCTTAAAAAAAAAAAAAAGAAGTTGCAAATATATTTCCACAAGGAATTTACAATGGAGATGGAGAGATGAGTCTATCACACCTGCAACAATTAGGGAATAATATGAGTCAATATAATTAAGTATACTCAGAAGGTAACTTTATAGGGAATGAGAAGAGTAGAAGACAAAATATCAAAGTCTTCGTGGAACTGGGAGAAATATAGAAAGATTATTATGATTTGAATAAGTAGAAAGGCAAGGAAAAGGGGAGAGGAGAGGCCATTTGCTGAGGTTACTACCCAAAGCTATAATCTTTTTAAGTTGAATTTTATTGATTCTAAGACAATAAAAAGACCTTAAGTTCCTAAGATTGTATTTTACATTTTAATGTCTCAGAAACTAGGATGCAAATTCCAATCAATGACATGTCATAGTCTAACTGGCACTGATTTTCTATCATAATGGTACCATTACTGTCCTCAGTGGTTTGTCCTTTAGCTGATAATATCTTCTGTCCAAAGATACAGAGAATGTATAAACACGTCTCACAACCTAAATCACAGAAGCAGTGAAGACTGAGCTGATCTTTTGAATAACACCATAAGGCTACATGATCCTGGCTTGTGATTTATTTTTCTTTTATTCTACTACATTCAAACCTGATTTCAGTGCCTATAACAAGGAGGAAAGTGTTAGTTATCAGCTTATCGCCTCTCAGTTCCAAACCCACCCTTCATTGCCTGCTTGCGATACTGAAAGGTTTCTCCCTTGCCAGTTGGCACAATACTGATTTTTTCAATAGCGGACATATAAGGGAGCCTGGAGGAGAAGGTTTTTTCCTCCTGGTTCTGGTGTGTTAATGGTTTCTGCTCCTGTTGCGCCAGGCTGGTAGTCAGGATACCCAGTGAAATCCACTTCTAATTATTCTCCCACGAGCAGCTACCTGCAGAAGAACTGTTTACAGGTCCCCCAGCTGGCTCTCTGAAAGTGAATTCTATGGGATGCCCCACTGGTTGCATCGTCTCTTCCTGGTGACAGAATCGTGATGATGGCTTCCCAGGAAATTCAATACCATCCTCCTCCCCTGGGAAGCTTCCTGGTGAAGATCATTGACATCTCAGCAGACAGTTTTCTTCTTTGGGATTAAAATGGATCCCATACACCCACAGGAAAAACTTGATAGACTTCTCAGTCAGCTTTCTCAGTTAAAGCCCACCAGGGAGAGCGAAGTTAAGTGTGTGTTTGGGTTGGGGTTGGGGTTGTAAGGTTAAGGAGTAGAATGAGTTGACTAGGAAAAGGAAGAAGTTAATGAAGGGATATATATGCATGACTGTCAAGGTGATTCTAATGATCTTAAAACAACTAGAAAGCCCTTCTCTCACAACCTCTGTGCTCAGGGATGAACCTCATTATCAGAGCAATAATTGTCTTTCAGGCATGATCCTACACAAAAGCCATCCTGATGCATTCAGCTACAACATTAAAGATCCTTCCACTACTGGCAAGTTTTTTCAGCATGCCAAGAAACATTCAGATGTTTCCCCCCAAAAATCAGGTATTTAACATTGGAGACATAAAACAGTTGCCTGACAGTTGATTTAATGTTTCTTTTTTTTTTTTTAATCCAGATGTTTTAGTATCTCATACACACTTTCTAACTACTTTGGTGCAATATTTCTTTGTACAGCTTGGCATTTTGAAGGTTGTATTGTCTTAACATTGAAAAGTACAATAAATACCAGAGCAAGAAGAGAAATGATTTTCATTTCCAACTGAAAAATATAATGAGCAGATTCATGGCTTTAAAGAGAAAGAGAGGATTAGCACAGGTAAATTACTATCCAAACTTCATTTTTAAAAAATCATTTTCCTCCACACTTAGACTTTAACTTTCCCTTGTATTTGCAGACTAGAATGTAAGGTAGCTAAACTTCAGCTGCATGGCTTTACAAGGCACTCTAAAGTATTAGGTTACCTTCATAAAACAGCCCCATCCTTCTTTATCACTTTAAAAATAATATATAAATTAAGTCTGATGTTCCTTAAAATTCTAAACCTCACCCTGACAGAGAACACTCTTTAATCCTAAAAATAAAACTATCATGGCCATGGGATCTCCAACCACATGTGAGAGCAACCTGGAGAGACTTTGATAGCACAAGTGAGCATAATTCTTCTCAACTGCCACTCACCTTGCCTAGAAGAGCTCAGGACGTGGGCTGGAACCCATCTACCTGAGTCCAGCTATTTCCATAAACTTACAAGTAGATGGGTATATTAGAGCAAATTTTTGGTTTAGAGCAATCAATCAATCAATAAAACAAAATTCTATTTTACTCACATTATCCTCCTTCAAATGGATAGTTGACTTAGTCATGAATTGCCTTGCATCTGTCTGATACATTTTTTTTTTTTTTCATTTCCTGGATGAATTTTTTTGTAAATGGAACTTGTGTCAGGATATCATCTCTGGCCCTTTCATATCCTATTCTCTTTATTTCCCTTTATTTCTTGAATCCAAAGATAGAAGAACTCAAAAAAAGACATATGAGTTGGAGCAAAAGGGTTGCATATATTAAACAAGAAGGTATCATTCAGATATTCTCAAGATAAACTCAGGATGGTTCTTTTATCCATTCTCGTGGGGACCATTTTTAGCCCAGAGCCAAGGACAAGAGCAGAGGCTCTAACTCTGGTTTTATTGTGTTCAGCGTGTTTTGGAGGAACTAAAGCAGCAAAATGTAGGCTAATCTTCCCCAGCTGGAGGTGACTGGAGAAATGAGTCAAAAACCAGAAATTCATCTTACTTACACACACACACACACACACACACACACACACACTTGGTACATATATTCATAAGGGTATTCACAGATATAATTCCATTTAGACCTACGGTACATTATCCGTCTTGCCAACACTGTGATATACACATCACAATGCTCAACAAAAGCATATGAGGACAAGAACACCCTCTTCCACTGCCTTCCCTAACAAGAACAATGCTGGTTGTTCTCTGAATGTGAGCTGTGGAAAAGATAACACCCTACCATCTGCTGCACTTGTGAATGAATGTGTTGCCATCACAGAACATAACAACGGGAAAGAAACTTAGAGAACACCTAATTTCTCCATGAAAGCTGGAAAATTAAAGATAAATGGGAGTGGATGACTTTCCCAAGGACTCCCCAGGAAGTCAGTGGCAGAAAAAGAAGCAGAATGTCTCTAGCCCATGACTCTTTTGTAGCACATAGTACCTTGGCTCACTAGCTTTTAGTAGAAACTAAAAATGTGCTCTATCTTCCTTAAGTAATGTTAATATCATCCAAGGATTTCCTCCTACCTTATTAAGATAAATCTCAAAAAATAGTATTTTTCCCAACAATTTAGATTTACTTTGATTTAGATTTCCTGATCACCAATAAGGAAATGATAAGGTGTGCTCATACTTCTCAGTGGAGGAGGAGGAAAGATGCTATGTGGTCAATGACTTCTGATGGTAAGAAATACGAACAAGTTTGAGATTACAGTTGTAGAGTTCCTGGAAACTCCCAGGCCATTGCTTCTGAACCTGCTTATCTACTGAGGTAGGAATCTTGGAGATATCTAGTCGGTGCCAGAGTCAGAATTCTTTCTTATAGGGAGAGAGATTTGCAGGAATCAGGAGGGTCATGAGGCAGCAATATGTGTTACAGCCCTGCATCATTGAGCAATTGAGACAGTATATATACTAGGTGTACACAAATATAGCTAAAATAGGGCAGCAGAGTGGGGTCATGTCCTAAGCACATTTCACTGCAGAAAGGCCCTCCCTCTCCCCCCAACCCTAACTCCCCACAATACACAAAAAGATGCACATACATAAACACACACACTATTGCATTTAACTCACAATAACAAATCTTTTAACATGTATTAATGTTAGAGAGACTGAACAACCTAACAAATTGAACACACCTATGAAGCAAACAAGAATACTTCAGAATTCTCCGCTGATCCCCAATTCATTATCAGGGACTTAACAGTGACCTTAAAGCACATTTGCTGGCACACCCAAACTTCTGTTATGGACTCTTCTCTTGTTCATCCTTTTACTCTAGACCAGAGTATGTCAAATGTTAGTACACATAAAATTACTTGTTACTTGTTATAAACTTTAAAATGTATTATAAATATAAATATAACACTATGTATACCACACTTTATAGAAAAATTTAAGATTTTCAAGGGCAATTTTGACCACATGCAATTTTTGTTTTACACTTTAGACTTCGAAATCTGTGCTCCAAGTAAAATACAACTCCATCACCTCTGCAGGTGGAAACAGGGCTGGAAATGTGGAGGCATGACACGGGAGTCTTACTATCCAGGTCGAAGTATCCACATTTTGCCCATAATGTTGAGGGAATCATGAAGGCTTTTGCACAAGCAAGTGACGTGGCAAAATGTGTTTAAGAAAATTAATCTGGTGACTTTGAAAGAGAGGTACTGGAAGAGTGAAGTTGAGGGGTAGGCTGGAAGGTTACCAGCGTGCAGATCATTTCACTGGTGTGGGCATGAGATAAAGAGCTCCAAAATGGGGACAGCTGTAGAAATGTACAAGAAGCAAGCAGCATTGCACAGGGAGATCCTGGTATCTGACTGGATATGAATGGAAGTACCAAGAATGTACCATAGTTATTAAAAGCAAAGACTTTTACAGATCAGGATCAAATTCCAATTCCCACCACCATCTACCTATGTGATCACAAACTTGACTCAAACTCCCTCTGATGATTCAGCATCACCAGGCCGCTGGCTGTCCAGACATTGGGGTTGTCTATGAGAGGGTCCCTGGATGAGATTAATACTTGAACCTGTAGACTCAGGAAAGACATTGCTCTCCTTAATGGATTGTGCCTCATCCAATCCCTCTGAGGCCTGAAAAGAACAAAAAGGCCACGTAAGAGTGAACTTTTCCTGCCTGACAGCCTTGAGCTTGTTTATTACCCCAGCCTTGAGATCTGAAATGTAACACCAGCTCTTCTCGGGTCTTCAGTCTGCTAGTTTTCAGACGATAACTACATATCAGCTCTCCTGGGTCTCCAGCTTGCCAACTGCAGACCTTAGGACCTCTCAGCCTCCATAGTCACATAAGTCAATTCCTTACAATAAATATAGTATATATATGACTATATATATATATATATATATATATGCATGTGTATATATGTATATATCCCATATGTGTATATATATGTATATATCCCATTATATATATATATAATCCCATATATAAATTTAATTTGTTCTGCTTCTCTAGAGAACCTTGGCTGATACACTCGCTAAGCTACATTTTCTTTATATGTACAACAGGCTCTATAAATTTATTCACAACGTTAACAAGACGATTAAAAGGAAGCAAGGTTGGGGTGTCTATGTGGTGCATTCAGTTGAGCACCCAACTCTCAGTTTCGTCTCAGGTCATGATTTGAGTTGTAAGATTGAGCCCCACATCAGGTTCCATGCTGAGCACAGTCTCCTTGAGTTTCTCTTTTTCCCTCTCTCTCTGTCCCTCCCCCCTGCTTGCACACTCTCTCTCCCTCTCTCTCACTCTCTCTGAAATAAATAAATAAATCTTTTTAAAAAATAAAGTAAGGTAGGTTTGGGTAGCATTAAAAAAATGTGAATGGTGAAAACAGAGCTTTTGAAAAATTATGCTTGTGGAAGTGATGTGGAGTTACTTTAATGTATAGGTTTCTTATGTAGTAAACAACTCCTAAGAGTATGTGGGGTTTAGGGGAGAGAAGAGCAATCCAGGTGTGTGACAAGCATTTCCATGTACCCATGACTGTGCCCTGAACCAGCTTCAGGTTAAGAAGGTCTTCAAGATAGTTACAGAAGGGTAGGAGGAAATAGCTTATGATTATGTAGTTGCCTTACAAATCAAACTGTTGATGAATCCTGAAGCTTCTAGAAGGGGCACCACTAGCTAAGAGTGACCTCAGTTCAACAGAGTAGCTGTGGTGTCCCACATACTGCCATGGATGGACTTGAGATCAAAATACAGTACTCAGTTCCAAGCGTACGTTTATACGTGCCAAAGCCTCCTTTTTGCTGTAAAACTCCACCTTGAGAGACCTTCTATGAAATTCCCTAGTGAAGAATAGAGATCTCTTGCTGCTTCCCTTACTTTGTGTCAGGGAGACATGAAGAAGTACCTCGGACCCTCCCTTCCATTGGGATTCCCTATTGTCTTTGACATCACCTCTCTGCTTTTACTCCATAATGACACTGGGGACTTCTACTAATATCTCCCAGGTTCTACACAAGGGACTCTCTATTATTCTTAGATTTCCACAGTATATCTAGAGAGTCTTCTCATGCTCTTCCCCGAAAGACTTGGCTGACTGGTAGACTAAGGGTCCCTACACCAAGGATATGCACCCTATTCAGCCTACTGCTCTCACCACTATGCCTCCTCCTTTCCCCAACTCCCAAAGCCTTTACCAAGGTGAGGAAAAGTATTACTGAGGTGAGGAAAAGTATTACTTTCACCAGTATTATTTCTCCCCAATGTTGGTACTGCACACAAAGCACACATTTTCTCAATTGATTCCTCTGGGGCTTTCATTTTGATCCTCCAAACTAAGCTTTTAAAAATTATAAAGCTCAGGGTGTCTGAGTGGCTCAGTTGGGTTAAGCACCCAACTCTTAGCTTTACCCCAGGTTTTGATCTCAGGGTCTTGAGATCAAGTACTGTGTCAGGCTCTGCACACAGTACAGAGTCTACTTGAAATTCTCTCTCTTCGTCCCCCTCTGCCCCTTCCACTCATGTTCTCTCTCTTTCTAAAATAAAATAAATAAATGTTTTTTTTTTTTTAAAGTTACAAAGCTCTCCTAAAATACCCAACCTGTAAAAATCAGATGCCCTGGGACTCAAGACCATTTCCTCAGCTTTCAAATATTAGAGTTGATCATTTTCTTGCTTCTCATACCTTACATTTTCTGTAATAGCATTCTGCTGAGGATAGTGGCTCTCCCTGCTACTTGATCAGAGTACAGATAACACAAAGAGTAGAAAAACCATGGAGTTTACTATCAAAATACTATTCCACCACGAATAAAACACATATGATGTTTATCTTTAGGATCCCACCCCGCACTCCTTTGTTGTTTGTCCTACTTGCTCCTCATCTCCTTTGCCAAATACCATGTACCTTCATGATCTTGCCTTCTGTCAAACACTTCTTTAGAGCAAGATCCTGCTACCTTAGTTGACCTTTAAGTGCAAGTGGCTGAAAAAGCTTGAACACTTCCAAAGTGATTAGCATTTTAATAGTAACCAAACACTTGAGCCATAAATAAAGCCTAAATCTGCAGTAACAGAATTTTCGGCATCAGTTAGCCCCTGAATGGACATATTTTAGACCAAAGAGTCTTCTTGGAATTCTAAAATTATACCAATAGGCAATTTTTCCCCACCAGACATGTTAACTAAATGTTAGAAGAAATCTGGCCACCTCCCCCCAACCCTGGCCAGTTCATTATTCCAAGTCCTTTTTTTAAATGACGTATAAGAACAAACTTGTATGTAGCCCACTCAAACAGCGCTAAACTGAACTCCTAATTAAAATATCAGAAATAAAAGTACAATTGTGACTCATATGGTGTTACATTGGAAGAGAAGCCACTACTCTAGAACCTGCTGGGGCGGTCAGTTTTCTCTAAAGACTGCTTTAAAAAAACCATTAAATTATGCAGGCATTTCATGGTTGGGAAAGATTTCAGAAAGCTACAAAAGAACTGGTTTATAATATAATACCATGTTGGTACATTGGAGAAATAGTCTGAAATCAATACAGTGAAGGTCAGGTAAGAAAGAATATGGAATACAGCAAAGATACAAAATGAACAATCATATGGAACATTTAAGCTAAGTCACAGTCACAAAAATGATGGTTCATTCAGACTGCAGTGAGCGTAAATAAATCTGGAATGTTGCCTTTCTCCCATCCTTAAGGGGCAAATGCCTTTGAGAAGTAGTACAAATAGAAATATTAGAGGCCCCATACACATAATATTTTTGGAGTATTATATACACTGTTTCCAAAACAATATCCAAAAGAGAAATTAAAAGGACTCTAAGAGTGAAAGCATTCAGGATAAAGAGAGCAAAAAGAGTTTTTTAAGTATTTGAACTGAAAACCTCTGAACCAAGAAAGTTTAAAAAGGGTTTTGGGTTTCTGCCCATAGGAACGGTGAATGCGGACCAACATAACTCTTTTATAAAGTGTAGCTTGCCATCATTAAAAAAAAAAGAAGGGATGAGGATATGAATGAGTCAGAATTTGGAGAGGGATTTTCTTAAATAATGTGATGACATTACAGTCTTAAATTGTAGATTAATGAAATGTTAAGCCAGTGAATAATTTAGCCAGTGAATGAGTAGAAAAAGACAATAAATAAAATTGATATTCTAGTACAATGTAACCCTTTTGGAGCATTAATAAAAATTATACTTTAGGAGGGAGGGGGATATGGGAGTTGCTGCTAGAAGAATATAAAGTTTCCATTGTGAAAGATGAATAAATTCTAGAGATCTGCTGTATAACATGGTGCCTATAGTTAACAATACCGTATTGTGCACTTAAAAGTTTGTCAAGAGGGTAAATCTCATGTTAAGTATTCCTACAATTAAAAAAAATTACACTCATCATGGCAGTGTGGGGAAATAAAACTGGTAATTTTTAAACACCAATTAACTAATTAAATACAGTAAATTTTTCCCAGTCTCAAATCATGTTCATGAAAAGCAATAGAACATATAAGATATTACTTCCAGAAGTTAACAAAGGGTGTGTTTTGAATATTACTGACTGCCCAATACCATGATGATCAGACTACTAAAATAATATTAATGATAGAGTGCTAGCTTATATTTGTGTGATGCCTCGCCATTACCAAATCTCTTTCATTTTGGCTTTACCTAGGTACCTCAAACCATTAATTGCCCACAGACTCCTTGTCC
Organism: Martes martes; assembly: GCF_963455335.1. NCBI lineage: Eukaryota > Metazoa > Chordata > Mammalia > Carnivora > Mustelidae > Martes > Martes martes. Next base: position 21,082,634 of record NC_137901.1, on the reverse strand, counting down.
TCCTAAACTCTGATCTGTGCTCCTTATTGATGACACTTTTGACCATCTCTACCAATGAGGTTAATCAGCATTGGTTTGATGCCAAGGTATCCTACAAGTTCTGCTCCTTGTAGATGACATGAAAAGATGTGCGATTTGATTCTGAAATCAAGCTGTGGTGCGATTACATGGAAAAAATGCTAATTATAGTCTATGAGGTGCTACAAGTCCTCAAAGCAAAGTTAATCTTAATTTTTAAAATGAATCCATACGCTACATTCCTGCCTATTGTTGTACTGTAAAGGATGAATAGGGGTGGTCATGATGCGAGCAAAGGAAAAGGCATCAGGATCACTGAGCAACAGTACATCACAGTTCTGTGGAAGAATGCTTCAGTCAAGGAGATTCTTTTAAACAGAACTAAAAAAAAAAAAAAAAAGTAGGTTTAGAATAGTTTGTTAAGGGTTGATGAAGGGGAGGTGAGCAGGAGATGAGCTAGATGGGTGATGGGGATTACGGAGGTCACTTCTTCGTGAAGAGCACAGGTGTTGTATGGAAGCGATGAATCACAAAATTATACCCCTGAAACCACTGTTATGCCATACACTAACTAGCCAGGATTTAAATAAAAGCTTGAAACCAAAAGTAATTAATTAATTAATTAATTAAGGCCTATCATTTGTCCATCACTGACCTGGGTGCCATGGAACTCCCCCAAAAGCCTCTGCCTTCAAGAAATACAATTCCAATTGGAAATATGAGAATTACAAAATTAAATTAGAAAACTAGGAAAGGTAGTACATACTTATATGTAAACCATGTGGTAGTCAAAACTCATACTGTGGACGCTTAGAATGGGGGAGAGCTGAGGGTTCTGTAGTAGCTTAAGATATGGAAGACCATCATTTGTAGGGCAGAGGTAAGCAAGAGGGGCTCCCTGGTGAAAAGATCAGAGTACATCATCAAGGAAGGCATGCAGAGATGTGCACAGCAGGTGAGGTCTCCTGGAGGAGAGAATATCTGAATACAACAGAAATGTCTTCAGAAAGCAAAGATGGTAGCAGATTTTGGAGGGTCGCGAAAACCTCACAGTTGGTTTGGGCCTGGTACAAGTGAGAAATAGCTGTAGGTTATTAAGTGAGGAAATACCATGATAAAAGCATTGATAAAGGATGCGAAGTCTCCTAAAAGGATTTTTCAACGCTCTGAATTGTGCTGTTGGTCTAGTCAGAGTGTCATGGTACCAACTGGATGAAATCACCATATCCTCAAGGCCTGAGAGTAGCTTCCGGGTCAACCACATGTAACCTTTTTGCATAAAGATAATATTGCTAGAACACCATTAATGAATACATGCTTTGGGTTATTTTTATGCTAAGAGATGTCTTTGTAGTACACCCAGGTAAAAGCAAGTCTTCTTAGTTGGGATACCCACTTCTACACTGGTATCTTGCAAATCAGTGACTCTTCGGCCACTTCAAATCCATTATCTACTGCAATCCTGGCAATGGTTCTTTAACTTGGGAATTTATGGAGACAACATGTCTCCATCAGGTGGGGAATGACTAAAGCCCCATAAAGAGAACTAGAAATTATGATGCAGTTATTAAGCACATTTATATAAACCAAACTGAAAATAATGTATAGTAATGTGCAATTCTCCACCAAAAGGGGTGAAATGGATGACCAAGGGCAGGAATTTTGCCCAGTTCATATTTCTCTTTATCTACGTACCTTTTTTAAGCTTCCCCCATATGTTATAATTCCATATCCTACAGGTATCACTGCATGTGCACAAAACTGTCTTTAGATAGACTCTTTATTAATTTTATTGTTAGGAAAACAGAACTTGCCTTCCACATCCACTGCAAAGTCTCCTGGTGGGGAAGGGCTTCCATTGGACTTTTCATGCTGCTGCAATTCAGTTCTCTGATTATCAAACTCTGCCCGCTAATCAACCTGCCTCTCTATTCTGCCTGAACTGTAGCAATTAGGGTTTTCGTGAGCCTTCATACTGATACATCTTGGCTTCCTGAAGATGTTTCCAATATATTCTGGTATTCTTTCTGCAGTCAGACATCACCTGCTCTACACATCTCTGCATTCATTACTTGATTTACATTGATCCATTCTCCAAACTTCTCTCATTTTAGCTCAAAGAGTAACTTCCAGATTAAAATCCAAACTTAAAAACCAGTCCTCTGGTAGACAGAAACATCAAATTTTTTACTTCATATGTTAATATTATTAAACATTTTTTCTGGCTATAAAAATCAGGGTTTTATTGCTCTAACCATTTCATACCCAGTGTAACACAATAAAACTGTTTTGCCCTGTCTTTCAAAGGCATAGATTTGTAGAATGCATGGAGTACTTTGGAGTCAAATATGCAGCCGATCACAGCTGTCTCCTTAGCAACAGATTGATTCACCCATCAAATTGCCATATGGGCTAACAAATGACCCATAATGTCTTTTTCAGGCACTATACAAATTCTAACAGAGAATGTCAGTGGGTCTAGACATTTTAACTGAAAAAGAAGAAGTCCATTTGCCTACATGTTTATTTACCAAAGCAGCATCCAAAAATCTTCTCCATTCATTCCTTTATTTATTGGATACTCATTGAGCAACTATTATGTGCGGAACACTGTAGCTAAAAATGCCTCCACTAAACATTCTATCCTAAGCTAAGAAAGGACCAGACTCAGAATTGTTCCCCTGACATCACTTACCTCCATGAACATACACTAAAAAAAAAAAGAAATGATCACTTAAAAAGAGTAAATCAGGGGCACCTGTGTGGTTCAGTGGGTTGAGCCTCTGACTCTTGGGTCCTAATCTCAGTGGGTAGGGCTCTGCTTTGTTTTCTTGACTGCTCCTTGATTGGTGGACAGGGAATCTTCTTGGGGATTCTCTCCCTCTGCCCCTCCCCCCACTTGCACTCACTCATGCTCTCTCTCCCTGTCTCTCTCTTTCTCTGAAATCTTTTAAAAAGAGAGTAAATGGCATATAGACAGAGTCAATTATAAAAAGGGCACTTCAGTGAAAAAAAGGGAAGAGGTGAAAGAGAGGGGGCCATCGTATTCTTGAAAACACTACCACTTTACTTTTTAGAACTAACGTTTTCCACGTGACCAAGGACAAATCTCAATTATAAGCAATATGACAACAGTAAGATGCCAACATAGGAAAATTGAGTTTGAAGACGAGGTAACAAAAAATGGAAATCCTTGTGGCATATGTAAATTTCATAGGCTCCTCGGTTTGACAACTCAGCCCCTTAGAAGTTTTTATTTCATTTTAGGCATCATAAACAAGTTGCTCTTGAAGCTCTCAATTGTTAATTGGTCCACTTTAAAATGAAGTTATGCTCTCTGTTCCTTAAGGCTGGCTCTCTACTTGAAATGCATTAGTATTCATTTTTAAATGTTTAATCAGATAAAATTTTATTTCAAACTCAGTAATTTAGCCTGAAAAGTTTCTGGTTGATGAAAATGTCAAATGCAAAAAGATAGGAATGTTTAATTAGTTAAGTACCTTAAGTTTTTGACAAATACTGAGTGGACTTGTTGAACACTTGCTGCCAGAACACAAGAGTTTTATTAAAAATAGAAACAGAGAAAATCAGCCTCCCTGAATACATAGTCCCCATGGTCTAGGCCAAGCCTCCACATTCCTTATGTCTCATTCTGAGTCTCTCCTGAAGGGAAGGGTCACTCTTTTACTCTGTTTGCTTTTACTGACAGTGTATTTTAAAAACAACAGCAAAACAAACAAAAAACAAAAGAACTAAGAAAGCATGAGTGTTAGAGGGAGCTGAGCACATGACTCTAAATTAACTCATTTTCACTCTTGTAGTCTATGATTCCTCAACAGCAAATATAGGAGATTGAATTACATGATCTTTTCAATGCTTTCTGCTCATTCATCCCATGAATTCAATTTGTGAGTTTGTCTGACTGACCTCCTCTCTCTCTCCCTCCCTTCCTTCCTTCCTTCCCCTCTTCCTTCCTTCCTTCTTCCTTTCTTACCTTCTTTCCTTTCTTCCTTCCTATGGGAAATACTTTGGAGAAAAAGTGCATCAATTGATTTTTTTTTCTTATCATTTTCATAACAGTTTTATTGAAATATATTATACAATTAACTCATTCATCAACTGATTTTCAACCATTTTTTTAAGTTAGCCATGAAAATATATTCTACACCTTCAGCATGGTACCTTTCAAGACGCTTATAGTCCTATAGAGAAATGGTAGGAAACCAGAAGCCATCTCAGTGCCCATAAGAAGGGAGCAAAATGTGGTGGCTTTACTTAACCAAAAAGTTCCATGACTATGTTTGGGTTGAGTTGAATCTGACTCAAAACTCTCTCCTATAGCCAAACACATATTTCTTCCTGGCTACTGGAAATTTCCACCTGTATACTCAGAAACATTAAATTCAATCTCTCAAAAATGTAACTCTTCCACAACATCATTTCAAAACTACTTTCCCTGCACCACCAAACAGCATCTTGGTTCATGGCACCGTTATCCATCTAATTCCATGTACTGGGGGGTGAGTACCCACCCTTGAGGGGTGCCTTTCCTTCAACACCCACTCTGAGTCAGTCAGCAATAGACTCAACCACTATCTAAACAAATATTTCATCTTTACCTCTTTCATGGATTTCAAGAGCTGCATTTATCATCTTGCATCAAGGTATTTGTAAGTTCCATGTTTGTGCCATGCACCAGGAATGGCCATCAATATACCAATGGATGAAAGATTATGCCAAACTTTGCTGTGAAATACAGAAGGCAGGGGCGGTCAAAAATCAGAGAGGAGGACCCTTAGCTCTTCTTTGCTCCTGCTTTTATTGGTCCTGCAGGATAATCACAAATCCTTATCACTGTTTCTCAAGCAGGCGATGTGTGACAAAGGGTCTTACAGAAACTAGGAGGATCTGTTTACAGGAAAGATAAGATATGCTAATCTGCACGGGCTGCTAAACATAGCCTAAGGGACAATGTGTGCATCTCTGAGATCACAGGGCAGCTGTTTGGGCTAAGAAAGCCTGCCAGGAAGGCAACTCTCTGGGGAATCCATCACAGAGCCTCAACATTCCAAATGCCCACACCCTTCTCCAAACCTTCCTTCACCGCCAGTGGCCTCCAGGTTACATTTTAGCAAGCCAGGTATTATGGCTGAGTTCATGCTCTACGTTAACCCCAACGTGTGTGTGTGTGTGTGTGTGTATGTGTGTGTGTGTGTGTGTTTCCCCTTGTTGAATTGAAGTACCCATGAAATCTAGGTGTGTATCTCTCTTGAGTCTCAGTCCTGAGCACCTTGGGTAACACTTGGCGCATAATGGCTGCTCAGTAAGTTGAGTTTCACTCTTCCCAACTAGTTGATGAACGAAGCTTTATTAACTCTTTGTGACTTGATACTTCCTAAAATGAGTTTTAAACTTTCTGAAGCTTAAAAGATAGAGCTTAAAATTCCCAAATGATGGGATACTCACATCTACTCTACCTCTAACATGTATTATTTTCTACATTTGAATAATCAGTCCCTCACCAAATTACTTATCTTTTAATTCAATCTCTGTAACTATGTCCCCCACCTATGACTGCATTATTTTCTGTCCATTGGAAACAGAGCTAGCCTCGGAGCAAGGGGACTTCATCCCCTAGGAAACAGCACATTTATCCCAGCCCAAATCCTACAAACGTGTGTTCTCTACTTGCCAGGAAAACAAGTTATGTGTAAAGTTCTTCTGAGGCTTCCTCTTCCCACAGAATAGCACCTAAAGGAGGTGATAGAATGCAGGAACATGTGGCATTATGCTTGGAATGTTTCTCTGCCTAATTGGCCTGAATTTACGAGGACATAATAACCCTCTCTATCCATTTTCAAATCCAGGCAGCGTTATAAAATAAGGCTGAGTAATATTCAGGCTGCTTTGTTTTATGGGGATCTTTACAGCAGGAGCATGTTGCACACAAATGCACGGGGTATGCACAGATGTTTGCCTTCATTTATACTTCTCAGGGCAGCAGCGACAATATGATTGCAGTTTGGGCAATAGCATTAAGAATCACACTTGGACTCACTTTGTGACATTAAAAGGAAATGTGTTTCTTCCCACTTCCCAGTTTATTTTAAAAGTCGAGATCTAAGCTGGCCAATAGGTGACCACCTCTCCCTTTCCAAGCTCTTTGTCTAAATCGTGATTGTATTTGCTTTTACATTCTGGTCTCCAGGTTTCTCTGCTGTTTTGTATTTTAAATAGCTAATCAGCTCCAGGAGCAGAACATTACTGCTGTTCAGGGCCTGCTATTTTTTTCCTTACTGTCTGGTTATATGAATTAATGCTATAATATTCTGGATGCCATTACATTATGCTAGAACAATCCATCCTCTGCTGTAAGGACCAGCAGAGAACAGTTTGTAAGTAATATTGTACTTTCCTGATTCAATAAGTGGGTAATTTGTTCCAGTGAGCAAACTCGGATGACTTTTCTATTATAAAAATAAATGGAATAAGATACTCACCTGGCTTTTCAGAACTCTACTGTGAGGTTTGAGATTTTAAAAGATATTAAGAAAGGTAAGGAGGTAAAGACCCTGGAAAATGACGCAGGAGCCCCCGATGACATCTCAGGTGGTAAAGGGTTTGGTTATTCTACTTCGTCATCTGCTGGGCTCCTTGTGGTAGATTCTTCGACAAGTCAACATTTGGTATGAGACTGAAAGAACCAGAGCCTACCTAATGTGGCCATCCTTACCAAAATCATTGCCAGTGAGGAGGGCCTCCTAGAGAATCTTTCTTGCACAGGCAGGCCCATATTTACTAACATTTGAAAATCTGGAACATATCTGGGAACTTGGAGTTTCACAAAAATATTAATTTTCTACTTTCTCTTATAAAATCCTATGCCAGGCACTCATTGATCTAGCAACATACTTAGCTATAATTATACATTCAACTGCTCTATTCAGTCACATAAATTGGTTTTCTTAAGATTTTATTTATTAATTTGTCAGAGAGAGTGCACACACAGGCAGGGAGAGAGGCAGAGGCAGACGGAAAAGCAGGCTCCCTGATATGGGGCTCGATCCCAGGACTGTGGAATCATGCCCTGAGCTGAAGGCAGAAACTTGACCAATTGAACCACCCAGGCATATAAACTGCTTTTTAAAATTGCTATAAACCAGAGTTTTACCACCTCTGCACCACCAGCACTTGGGACTAGGTAATTCTTTGCCGCAGGGGCTCTTGTATGCATGGTAGACTGCTCACACCAACACTGGTCTCTACTCATTGGATTCCACCAGCACCCTCCCCACAGTCAGGACAACCAAAATTGTTTCTACACATTGCCAATTTTCCCAGGCAGACAAAAATCACCCCCAGTTGAAAACCATTTTTTAAATAAAACCAGCTCATTTTTTAATGGGGAAAAAAGTCTCCAACTCCCAAGAGGCAAGTGTGAAATCATGGGATGACAGGTAAGGTGAACGCATGGGTTTGGAATCAGCCTGCTGAGGGTTTACAGTCTCCTGATCTGTTTAAAAAAAAAAAAAAAAAGCCTATATCAAACCCTGCTTTTACAGGTATCTGAAAGGTACCATATGCAAAGTAGTAGCAAGGTGTCTAGAGCATATCAGCTATTCAAAAAGGAGTAGAGCTGTTTGATTATTAGCAAATGAAATCCGTCAAACAGTTAAATCTCACTTTCAAGCTCATGATCATCTTTGGGGTCTATTTTGTGGTGCATCATCACTGAGAAATGACTATGGTATGGGATGTTGGGCTGAATTTATACTAATCCCAGGATATTCTCTCAACTTAATTTCTACATAAATTTATTTTACCCCAAGAGAAAGCTGGCAACTGCTCTTATGGTTAGACCTGTGGTAGGCCTGTAGATTATTGACAAGAGTTTCAAGCAGGCGCCTGATGCATCCCTTCCAAGCAGGAGAGCAAGGCCAGTCATCATCAGGAAAGTGCTAGCAAGCCGTGGTCGGAGGAAGAGCAAAGGGTCTCAGTGACTGGACCCAAAAAAGGAAGAAGATTCTTTGCAGTTCCTTTAGAAAGGTGATTTCTAAGAGGCTGGGTTAGCTCTCAGGAGATCTGCTACCCACTGGCAGCAGAGTCTGAGGCTTGGGCATGCAATGGGATCAGTTCACTGGAACCAGCAAGGTCATGTCTTGAAAGAACAGGCAGTGACCAGAAACAGAAGGTGGAGATGGAGGAAGGAGCCAAAGCTTACAAACAGGAACAACGTGGCCACATCCAAACTAGCAGTAACATTATTTCCTGTCCCTTCATAGGTTTGACCTCAAAAAGTTCTTCCTTTTGGTTGAGGAATACATGGGAAGGTGCCTATAGAAACCTGGGCTTTGCATTTAGGAGGAGCCAAGGTTAAGCAGCATCTGTTTGCGTGGGGAGACAGGGGCTGTGACTGAATAACGAGCTCACAATTCTTACTCAGCTTCCACCCTTAGCTAATCAACACTTTGAACAAATGAGACACGTCCTGTGAAAGAGACTCCTGTATTCTCTTTCCTTCTGACCCTCTCAGACTCGATCTGCAGGGCTTCTTCTTCCCATAACCCTGCTTGAAATCCCAGGCAAGTCCCACAACCTAGCCACATCCATTTTGATAACAAATTTTTGTCCTTTAATTTGGTCCCTGAAGAGTCACTGTTGACTCTGAAGAGTTTCTGTGCAATGCCCTATTAAAACTCCAAACCTGGTTCCAGGTTTAGCTCAAGCCTGCTGGCAGCTGGAAGCTATAGTTAGTTTGGAACACTTCCTAATGGAAATATCTGAAAATTGCTCTACAGCAGATATGGGGAGAAGAGGGTAAAGAGATAAGAGTACAGAAAATGTCTTCCCTCATTAGAATTCTCTGGATTTACATCTGCTTGGCTGTGGTTTACCCCGCCAGGCTCCTGGGTCTCTGTAGCCCCCTTTCTCACAGACTTTCTTTTGGGGGGATCCATTGGCTGCCAGGAAATCCTCTTCATAGAGTCCCTGCAAGAAGACCTTAGACTCCTGGCATGCTGGCTCACCATGACCAAAATTGGTCCCTGGAAAACACACAACTGGAGCCCATGATTGGTGGGAATTCAGTGTGGTCCTGAACGTCAGGTTCTACACCACAGCTGCTGCCCACTTTGTTCTTTAGATTCCTGAGGCAAGAGTCAGACTGTAACCTACCACCACTGAAGAAGATAGAGAAAAGCTCCCCAAGAGTCTCCTTGTAGCCCTTCAAATGGTGTTCTTGAAGCCCCTGTAATTAGCTTTGAGGTTAGGAAAAAGTACAAATAACTAAAATTCTCTAATCTTCAGCACTCCCAACCTCTACAATGTTAATCAACTTAGAGTCATAAGTGGATGAGGGGAGAAGGGTCAAGTCCCATATAAGGATACTCTGGAGTCTCATCTTGGAATGTGTGGAGAAATCAGGCCTGGAACTCAGCCAAAACTGAAAGGAAATGTTCCCACAACTACATCTCTGCTAAGACTAGAGGTAGATTTAAAGTTGTTGGAGATAGGTAGGTATGTTTAAGGCCCTCACTGGACTTCTTAGTGCTGACCTGCTGTCCACAGAGACACTGAGGTGCTCAGAATAGGCAAGGGCAGAGAGATCTATTTGACCCCTCTTCTAGGACCAGGCTGCTTGGAGGAATGAGTCCCTTGTCATCCATACCTTATCATGGCTGCCAACAGAAAGTCGTTGAAAGAATCCTAACTTTTTCTAAACTACTAAAACATCAGAGGTGAAAACACCACATGTCATGGTTGTCAGTTTGGCTCCTGCTAGGCAGGCTCTCACCCCATTTGAGGAAAGGCCACTTGAGTATTGCTTCAAGGTTTTTCTACTTGAAGTTAAGAAAACCAGAATCCCCTCTAACTGGAGGATAAGATACAATCTCCAAAATTCTCTAAAACTTCACAATAGCATTAAATCTTTAAAAGAGATCTTTGAAAGATTGCCTCCAACTGAGAAATAACACAGTGAATACTTGGCAGACAGTTGGTTGTGAAGTCTTAGGAAGGAAGATCCCATGTCGCAGATGCGACTGAGGAAACCCCCCCCAGAAGGGAGACTCTAAATCCAAATAGGCTGATAGGACTTGGAGTCAAGCTTTAAGAAAGCAAAAAGAAAACCTAGTAGAAGACAGAGATTTTTTTTTTTTTTCCTGCCGCCACAGGACTTCAGCTTGAGCAGACACAAACCAAATGTCCTTACTGCAACAAGGAAAATACACTCTCCTCTAAGAGAGTGTCATAGCCCTGCTATTAGGAGAAGTATTCTTCCAATCATAGAAAATTAGGCTGTGTAGCTTATGAGAAAAATTAAAGTTTCTAGAGATATGGTAATTTGTCAGGTTCCCTAGAAAGATAAACAGCAGCCCCACCCAACAACTGGTAGGAAGATGTGAAAAGAACTTGAGGGCCGACCTGTACCATCATTCCTTGACAGGATCCCATTCTTCATCCAGACCCTCTGGAAGTGTTTAGAGTGGACCTTGGGGCTTCTCTGACCACAGTCCAGGGCTGTACTTACCATGAAGATTCAGAGAAGAGCCTCGAAACTCCACCTGTGTCCAGCTGGACTTTATCAGGGAGTGACTTGAAGAAGTCACTGAAGATTCTGGGGAAGAATTCATGAACTAGTAAAGGATATATCCACAAAGGACCCTCTTAGGAAAGTCCAGACCTGAAGAGGCTTCACTTTTATCAAACAGCAAAAATCTATATTAGCTGACATGTCAACCACCGAATTTGTTGAGTTATAGACTGTTGTACTGTAACAAGCTATAACATTTTTTAAAGATGTATTTATTTATTTATTTGGGGGGGGGCATGAGATAGAGAGAGAGAGAGAAAGCACCTAGCAAGGGGGAGGAGCAGAGGCAGAGGGAGAAGCAAACTTCCCACTCAAGAGGGAACAAGATGCGGGGCTTGATCCCAGCACCCCAAGATCATGACCTGACCTGAAGGCAGACTCTTAACCGACTGAGCCACCTAGGTGCCCCTAGTTATAACATTTGCATACATCCTTTGTGAGAGTGTCTTAATCCTAACTGCATCCAAGAGAGACTCATGACCTTGAAGGTGTGAGAGGGCAGTGATGAGTGTCAGAAAGTAAAAGAACACTCTGCAGATTAGCAAAAGTAACTTCTATTGCCCCTAAACCTTAAAAATTGTCTTTATTCAGACCCATGCCATTATAATCCCAATATGATACCTCCACTGATACTCGATTTTGCTGTAAATTGATAAACCTCAATTATATCAGTATACTTTCAATTCTTTGGGGCCATCCCTCTCCAACATATTGGAAAGGTATAACCTCTTCATTCCCTTTTGGAAATTGCAGAAACTCACAACACATAATATCAGAATACACATAGTCTCACTAATGGCAGGAAGTAAAGAAGGCTGGGTGATTCATGAGCAATTCTGAAGGCTCACTACATTAAATGGGGCAGCTGGTTAAAAATTATTTGGGAATCCCAGTGAGTTCTCTTCTGTTTTCTACCTATGGAGCCTATAAAACTGATTCCCTAGCCCCTTTTCTAAATTAAAATTTTACCACTCTGTTCTTATTCAAATATCCACATGCTTTAGGGCTTGTGGCAGCCTTTCTCAGATGAAGCACTATTTATCTTTGAGGGTGACACAGTCTGAGCTTGTGGGCGATGATTGGTAGCACAGCACAGATGGACAGGAAATTGTGTGTCTTCACAGCACACCGCTCACATATTTTACTACCGAATATAAAGCACAGAGGGTGTGTTTGGGGCAAAGAAATTTAGGTCTGTTGGAAATCCAAAACCTTTCTAGTCACTCTCAGTATAACTGTTAGCTAATAAATCTCCACTTTCCAGCTTTGGTCCTTCAATAAGGACCATGAAAGAGCTCCTTGTTTTAAGGTCCTCCACTCATAAGAAATTTGAAATCGGTCAAAGAGAAATAACCCCACTATCACTTTTCCCCTTTCAGTAGAAGAAAATTCTCATAGTGGCCTAGAGATGATCTCAGTTATTAGAAGTAGCTGTTTAGGACATTCTTCTGACATTTCCATAAGACCATGTTCAGTGGAACAGCCCTTCTGTAACACAAACCAGCCTGCAGTAGTGATCCCTGGTGGTGACGAGCAGTGTGTACTAAATAAACATAATTTGTTACAGTTGTTATTTGTTTCCCTATCAAAAGCAGCCTAGGGCATGAAAATGGCATATTTTTCTCTCAAATACTCTTTACTGAAGAGTATTTTGCTCACATGCTTCTTGTGTCATGCTGACTTGCCCAAAGTAAGGCAAACTTCCTGTGTGTGTGTATGTAAACATTATACCCTAAAAAGATAAAACATTATTTCTTCCCCTTCTTCTTCTTCTTCAACTGCCAAAACTGAAACAGGAAGAAATAGAAAATTTGAAAAGACTGATAACCAGCAAAGAAATTGAACCAGTAATCAAAAACTCCCCACCCCCAAAAAAGTTTAGATCTGGATGGCTTCTTGGGAGAATTCTACCAAATATTTAGAGAAGAGTTAATACCTATTATTCTCAAACAATTCAAAAGATAGAAATGGAAGGGAAACTTTCAAACTCATTCTACAAGGCCAGCATTACCTTGATTCTAAAACCAGACAAGGATTCCACTAAAAAGAATAATTACAAGTCAAAATCTCTGAAGAACATGGATATAAAAATTTCAATGAAATACTATCAAATTGAATCCAATAGTACATTTAAAGAAAAATAATTCAGCACAATCAAGTGGGATGTATTCCTGGGCTGCTGTGGTGGTTCACTATTTGCAAATCAATCAATGTGACGCACCACATTAATAAAAGAAATGATAAGAACTATATGATCCTCTCATTAGATGCAAAAAAAAAAAAAAGCATTTGACATAAAACAGTATCCATTCTTGATAAAAACTCTTAACAAAGTAGAGATAGAGGAACAGACCTCAACATCATATGAAAGACCCACAGCTAATACTACCCTCAATGGAAAAAAACTGAGAGCTTTTCCTCCAAGGTCAGGAATAAGATACGGATGTCCATATTTATGGATTGGAAGAACAAATATTGATAAAATGTCTATACTACCCAAAGCAATCTACATATTTAATTCAATCCTTATCAAAATACCACTAGCATTTCTCAACAGAGCTAAAACGAACAATCCTAAAATTTGTATGGAACTAGAAAAGACCCTGAATAGCCAAAGCAATCTTGGGGGTGAAAAAAACAAAAAAGCCAAAGCTGGAAACATCACAATTCCAGACTTCAAGTTACATTACAAAGCTGTAGTCATCAAGATAGTATGGTACAAGCACAAAAACAGACACATAGATCCATGGAACAGAATAGAAAACCCAGGGGCACCTGGGTGGCTCAGTGGATTAAGCCTCTGCCTTCAGCTCAGGTCATGGTCTCAGGATCCTGGGATTGAGCCCCGCATCAGGCTCTCTGCTCGGTGTGGAGCCTGCTTCCCCCTCTCTCTCTGCCTGTCTCTCTGCCTACTTGTGATCTCTCTCTCTCTGTCAAATAAATAAATAAAATCTTCAAAAAAAAAAAAAAAGAATAGAAAAGCGAGAAATGGACCCACAACTATATGGTCAACTAACCTTTTGAAAAATCAGGAAAGAAGAGCCAATGGAAAAAAGAGTGTCTTCAACAAATGGCTTTGGGAAAATTGGACAGCCACATGCAGAAGTATGAAACTGGACCACTAAATCATACACAAAAATAGACTCAAAATGGATGAAAGACCCAACTGTGAGACAGGAAACTCTTAGAGGAGAACACAGGCAACAACCTCTTTGACTTTAGCTGTAACAACTTCTTAGTAGACATGTCTCTGGAGGCAAGGAAAACAAAAGCAAAAATGAACTATTGAGACTTCATCAAGATAAAAAGCTTCTGGACAGCAAAGGAAATAATCAAAAAAACTAAAAGGCAACCTTTGAAATGGGAGAAGATTTTTGCAAATGACATATCTGATAAAGGATTAATATCCAAAATTTATAAAGAATTTATCAGACTCAACCCTCCAAAACAAATAATTCAGTTAAGAAATGGGCGGAAGATATGAACAGACATTTTTTTTCCAAAGAAGACATAGAGATGGCTAAAAGACACATGAAAAGATGCTCAACATCACTCATCATCAAGCAAATACAAATCAAAACCATAATAAGACACCACCCCACACTTGTCAGAATTGATAAAGTCAACAATATGGGAAACAACAGATGTTGGTGAAGATGTGGAGAAAGAGGAACCCTCATATTGTTGGTGAGAATGCCACTGTGGAAAATAGTACAGAGGTTCCTCAAAAAGTTAAACATAGAATTATGCTATGACTCAGCAGTTGCACTTCAAGGTATTTGCCCAAAGAAACTAAGGACAATGTTGCTTCTACAGCTTAGAATCTTTGTGATTCTAAATCTTTGTGATGCAGCAAAAATTCAGCTCTAGAAAGTATGCCCATTGGAATTCTGATCCATTGATCTTTGTGTCCATTTCTGTGCCAGTATATGCTGTTTTGTTTTCTATAGCTTTGTTGTATATCTTGAAGTCTGGAATTGTGATACCTCCAGCTTTGTTCCTCTTTTTCAAGATTGCTTTAACTATTTGGGGTCTTTCATGGTTCCATACAAAATTTGGGATTGTTTTAGTTCTGTGAAAAATGTTGTTGGTATTTGGTAAGAATTACATTAAAACTGTAAATTGCTTTGGCTAGTATGGACATTTTAACAATATTGGTTCTTCCAAACCATAAGTATGGAATATCTTTCCATTTGTTTGTGGTATCTTGTAGTTTCTTTCATCAGTCTAGTATAGTTTTCAGAATACAGGTCTTTTAGCTATGTGGTTAAGTTTATTCCTAAGTATTTATTTTTGGTACAATTGTAAATGGAATTGTCTTCTTAATTTCTCTCTCTGCTACTTCATTATTAGTGTACAGAAGTGCCACAGATTTCTGTATATTCATTTTGTATCCTGAGATTTACCGAATTCATTTATCATTTATCAGTTCTAGTCATTTTTTGGTGGAGTCTTTTTGGGGTTTTATATATATTATCATGTCATCTGCAAATAGTGAAAATTTTACTTTTTTCTTTATAAATGTGGATGTCTTTTATTTATTTTTCTTACCTGATCGTTGTGGCTAAGACTTCCAGTACTATGTTGAATAAATGTAAAAATGGTCATCTTTGTCTTGAGTCAAGAAAGTCTTTAAAGGGGAGATAGTAACATAAAGTGGGCATCGGTGTATTGGATTGAGAGAGAAAAAAGAATTCATTTCAGGAGATGAGGGAGAGAGCTGAGTCTAGTCTATCTATAGTGTAAGAGTTGCTTAAAACAAAATTAAATTGACATTTACAATAAACTCTTAGAACTGCGAATTGCAGAGGAGTCACTAAAATAATACTATCCCAAGACTTAAGAGACTGGCCACTTCTCAGTGTCATCAATGTCATTAAATATGATGTAACATGCCTACCTTCTGGGCCTTTCCTTAATTGTTAAATGAATAGATTAAATTGAAGAAAATAAAATATAAAATTTTACTTGGCAAATTACAACATTGCTCTTACCTGCATCAAGAGATAAAGACTATTTTTTATCAGTTTATCTTTTAACATAAGTCAGTGCTGACAAAATGATCTTACCCCTAAAAAGCCCTGGAGATTGCATTTAGAAAACTGTTAGAAATAAATAAATTTGGTAAAGTTGCAGAACACAAAATCAAAATTAAAAAATCAGTTGCATTTACATACATTAATAATAAACAATCTGAAAAGGAAACAAAAAATTCCATTTATAGGGTAGCTCTGTCAGTTAAGCATCTGCCTTCGGTTCAGGTCATGATTCCAGGGTCCTAGGATTGAGTCCTATGTTGAGCTCCCTGCTCAATGGGGAGTCTGCTTCTCCCTCTACCCCTACCCCTGCCTCTGCTCTCTCTGTCTCCCTTCTCTCTCATGTACACACTCTTTCTCCCTAATAAATAAGTAAAATATTTTTTAAAAATTTCATTTACAATAATATTTTTAAAGACAAAATACTTATGAATAAACTTAATGAAAAAGGTGGAAGAATTGCAAACTGAAACTTTAAAACAGTGCTGAAAGAAATTAAAGATATGAAAAAGTGTAAAGACAGTCTATGTTCGTAGAATAGAAGATTTAATATTAAGATGTCAATACTAATCTAAATTATCTACCTATTTAAGATAATCATTCCCTACCAAAATCTCAATGACATTTTTTTTACAAAAATAGAAAAATCCATCCTAAAATTAAAATGGAAATTTAAGAGACCCCAAATAGTCAAAGCAGTATGAAGTTGGATGACTCATGCTTCCTGATTCAAAACTTATTACAAAGCTACAGAAATCCATTTCTGGTTATATATCCAAAAGAATGGAAAGCAGGTCCCAAAGAGATATTTGTACACCTGTGTTCAGAGCAGCATTATTTGTAACACCCAACAGGTAGACACACCCAGGCATCCATCAATGGATGAAGGGATAAACAAATGTGTTATACACATACAGTAGAATATTATTCTATCTTTAAAAAGGAAGGAAATTCTAATATATGCTGGAACATGGAAATGAACTTTGAGGACATTATGCTAAGTGAAATAAATCAGTCACAAAAAGACAAATACCATAGGATTCCATGTACATGAGGTATCTAAAGTAGTCAAATTTATGGAAACAAAGTGGAATTGTAGTTGCCAAGGGAGGAGAAAGGGGGAAAATGAGGAGCTGTTATTTAATGTATGTAGAATTTCAGTTTTGGAAGATAAAAAATAATATGGAGATCATACAACTGTGAATTTACTTAACACTACTAAATGGTACACTGAAAAATGGTTAAGATGTTAAATCTTATGGGTATTTTATCACAATTAACTTTTGTTTCAAAAATGCATAGTAGCAGAGATGTAGAAAACTTTAAGAGACTAGTCCAAGGGCTTTTTTGTGCCACACTAATTCTCAGTTCCTTTAAAGACTTATCTAACTCTCCATTTGCTCCAAGAGGACAGACATATCTAATGAATCCCAACCCACAATAATCTTTCCCATTTCAGTATTATATATGGCACCTAAGGATTTTGAATGATGTCCATCCCAAATCCAACCTCTGTATCAAAGTTTTTCCATGTCATCTTCATGCCCTAAGAACACCCCAGTACCAATCTATAAAACTATGAGATTCCAAGGAGATAAGATTAAGGAAGGGGTTTTACTAACCTCACCAAAAAATAAATAAATAAATAAAACAATAGTAACAAAACACTTGTTATTAAGACATTCCAATTAAATGAGGAACCATTTAATCATCCAACTATTAACACAACTTGAATTTCCCAACGTTCTATTTTTTGTGACACATCTCAAGCCCCATATTCTCTATTAAACTGCTTATTTCCTTCCTCCCTACAAATTGTGTTGCTATATTTAATGCTGGTATTGTAAGTCCTACAAAATGACATATTCCTTTAGGTTATAGACATTGCCTTAAAAATCATTGTATCTCTACCACACCCTCAAGCATTTCATGAAGTGTCCTACATATAGATACTACTTGATTTATGAAGTCAGTTCCTAGGTTTTCCCCTCACCCACTTGTCATGAGAACTATTTCAACTCTCCCAGATTCCTCTCCAAATTTCACTTGCTTAATGAAGCCATTCCAAAAAGACAGTGAATAGGACTTCAGGGACATAACAATGAAAATTGAAAGAAGCTGCCGACCATATCACTTTAGTATAAATCATTTATCCTCCACTGGGTACTTTTTATCCTTGCAATTTGTCAGTCTTACCTTGATTGTCAGCTCATGAAGCTCAAATTACATCTCTATATGCATTTTTTCATCTGGAGCTGGATAATTGATATCAGTTATCACATATTTACTTTAACTCACTGTAAAAATTTCTCATGCCCCTACTTCTCTGGACACCTTGTGCTTGTATATTCAGTATTAACTGGTAATACTGGATGTAGGCAGTGTGAGGAATAGGGGAAAAGAGAATCAACTGGATACTTTAGCTTAGTTTTATTAACTCTGTAATTAAGAGCATTTATTGATTTTAGGTCTCAATTTCTCCATTTATTATAAATAATAATAATAACAATGGGGATTTCTAAATTCACTTCTTCATTCAAGTTTCCATTAAACAGAGCCAAGACCATGTTAATTAAATAAAAGTTTATATCTCCCTAAAGCCAATAGGATGGTCCTGCCCTACCAAACAGATGGCTTCTATCCTGAGTCTAAGGTGTCTTTTCAAGCTGCCACTATTAGGTCTGTACCCCAGCCAGATGGAAGGAGAAAGGTCAAGGGCAGTCCATATCCATTCCTTTTATGATCATGATCTGGAAGTAGCTCTTTGGCTCAAATCCCCTTGGCCAGAACTTGATCACATGGCCATGAAAAGGAAGATGGAAAATGTAGTCTTGTGTAAGGGTGCCCAGCTAAAGCTCAGGTGCACTTTCATTAAAGAAAGAATGAGTGTTTAATTCAGTACTACCTAAAATTTTAAGTACGAACTAGAATGTTAAGAACTCTAAAGAGTCTGAGATTTTATGCCACTTGCAAGATAGTAAATTTAGCTGGCCCAATCTCATGGATACTGGCAAAAGACACGGAACTCTGGGCATTACACATGGCTCTGCAAATAGTGTGTGCATCAGTTTACCTGATATTTGTATCAATATACCTTGCCCTCCCGAGTACCACAGGGGCAATGCTGATGGGCCCAGATGGATGCCTACACACAGAGTCAGTTGCATTATAGGAGAGGAAGTTGGAACCTGAATCTTATAAGAGCAGTAACTTGTCTATCTTCTGCTCCAGAAAGAGGCACATTTTCTGTCTTCCAAGGCTATTCGCCATATAAGCATCCTTAAAAAGATAGTCCAGAACAAAGAAGCTACTGCCTCACTCATACGATGTACAGAAATACAAGAGACCCATAGTAAATTATCTCACAACATACGACACTACTAAGAAAGGCACAGGTTGCTATTATGAACCATCCTGGGGCATGCATGAATGAGGACTTTTCCAGGGAAATCAGGACATATGCTCATCTTAACATTAGCAGGTACTTAAAAATCTCTGCTACATTTTCTAATTTTGTAGTGGGTGCCAGCTGATGGAATAATATATAGGCCACCAGTTTTTTAGGGATCAAGATACATATAAAGATAACTGTATTCAATGTAGGAGTGTCTTGGTGACTCAGTGGGTTAAGCCTCTGCCTTTGGCTCAGGTCATGATCTCAGGGTCCTGGGATCAAGCCCCTGATCAGGCTCTCTGCTCAGCAGGGAGCCTGCTTCCCCCCTCTCTCTCTGCCTGCCTACTTGTGATCTCTCTCTGTGTGTCAAATAAATAAATAAAATCTTAAAAAAAAAAAAAAAACATTGTCCAATGTAAACATTTTCCAGTTATCACAACTGGCTCATTAAAACAAATGCCTCTAGTATTAGATCTTAAACGGATTTCATGTGTTGTAATGTGCATGCTGTGTAAGGTCATGTGAAGGCTCTAGACTAGGACCCCAGGCACCTGAGATCCATGGTCGGATTTTCTAGTAACTTGATTTCTGATTTTGGGTATATCACTCAACATCTTAGAACCTTAATTTATTTATTCTGTATAATGAATTATTAATGCTTTTTCTGTCTATCTCAAGTTTCACTTGAATTCAACCACTGACTATGGTCTAGTAAACTGAGGTGAGAAGAGGTCACTGGATAAGCCCCTGGTTCAAGTGTTAGCAGTTCCATGAAGCCTCAAGCACTTTTTGCTTCTTAGATCTTCCTTGTCCGAGCCACTCAAAAACAAGGAAACGTTCTTTCTCTTAAACCTGTCAAGTTTTGGGGTCTGATTTTTAAATAAATTCAGCTGCTAGGTGATTTAGTTCTACCATCTTTCCAGATAGGTTTACCCAGATCATAGTTTTCATCTCATGCAGGATTTGTCGTGGATATTCTGGAGGAATAAAAAGTTTCTGAGGCTCTAGCCAGATGGGCACAGGGGAAGAGATTAGGTAGAACTTGTGCCAAATTTTGCCATCCTTGATCTGAATTCCTCCTCCTTCTTTGCTACTATTTGATCCATTCCTTTTCATCTAACTGCTTCAAAAGACAATTAAAGAGTAGGAATCTCTTTAATCACCTCTTCAATCAGGACCCAAGAAACACTTTATCTAGTATTTTATCTCCTTTTTATCCATGACCTACAGTTAGTTCCACTAATTCTTTGGTGCTTTTTGTGCCTTTCATGTTTTAATTATTTTTTAATACAGAGTTCCCCTGCTATCCCAAGGTAGAGCCTTCCTATAAAAGCCAAATAACATAAAGCTAAGAAGCGATGGCTATTACTATATACAGAAAATTTTTTGAGCATTGCTAGATCCAAAATATAACCTCTCTCAGGCTTAGGACACATCTTGCTAACAGATGCACAGTATAAATCAAGATAAAGCACAGATGCTCAGAGACACATTTCAGAGCTCTGGCGGTTTGCTGCTGAGATGCCCAGTGTGGTTCCCAGGGAAGGAGCCAGGCAGGCGGTGCCCCTCACTGTTCCCTGTGCACTGGCTCCCTAACAGCTTGCTGCAATCAAAGGCTGAATGCTATTTTTGCTTTTTGGGTTTGGGGGGTTTTTTTGGTTTGTTTTCTTTTTTCTTTGTTTGTTTAAGCAAAAGCAAAAATCCTCTTCAGAGGTCTTCCAGTTAGCAAAAACCAGGTACTGTTGTAGGTCTTTCCTAAAAGCAAAGTGGCCTGATGCAAATTCGAATAGCCAGGGATGCCGCTCCAAAGGCATTGGCTCTGATGTCATTGGCTATCTAAAGCTTCAGCCTTGGACATGGGGTGGGGAAGAGTCCGCCAGTACGCTAACTTCTGGTCTGCAACGTCACCATCTTTCCATCCTCCTCCTTTATTTTCCAAAACCATCTTTTGTTTTTGCTTGCAATTGTCTTTTTGCAAATGAGTCTTGTAGGATTTCACTTTAAAGAACTTGTCTAAATCTAAGTTTCTGATAGTTTTAAACAGTCTGGGCTCCCTGTGCATTTTTCATGTTAAATTTTCTTTTCAATATCTTCCTAATTAAGTCTTTATTTTATAACAATGCCCTATTTATAATTTAAATTTTCATTTAACGTCCTTCACTTTTTATTCAAAGTCATAAAACCAAATGGTTTAAGAAGCAAAAAGAAGGATTTATAAAGAAAACCAAGAATTCTCTTCTCTATGCTTCCCCACCCACAGAGTCAGGATCCCTACAGGCTAACACTTTTAACTGCTTACTTTTTGTTTTTCTGGGGCTCACCTCCAAATACTTAATTAGCACATTTATACCACTGCTTCTTGGCTATTGGCCTCCTGCTGTGATAGATGAGGACTTGTCTCACTAATACAACTCTCCCACTTCCTCAACTATATATAAAACTATACAGTTTTATTACGGTAGTCTCTCCTCTGCAGGTCTCTGAAATAAACAACAACATAATTAGTTAAAACTCCACTTCTTGGCCTATAAATTATAAACAACACAACTTGGATCCCCCCCTTTATAAGATGACAAGACACGAAGTTTCCCACCTTTGTCCCCTCCTCTCCTCCCTCCTTCCATCTTCTGTCTTCTGTTGACTGGATCGATCCTTTTAAACAGTTAATACTGTTTACAATCTGCTCTATAATCTTAGTACAGTTTTCCATGATTTGTCTATTCACCGATTCTAAAAGATGAAAACCAGTAAGTGATACTTCATATCCTGTGGCCCTGTCAACAGTGAGCTACGTGATCAGCTATGATTCCATTTCCTTTCCCGGGGTCAGGTTGTCCTCTTAAAGTAGAATGTACTCAGAATCGGTTCAATTGGATTTGACATTTTACAGTTTAGCAACTTCCTTTAGAATATTCTCAAACATTTTTAGATGTGTAATATTATCTATCCTCTCATTTTTCCTTTTTCTTTCCTTCTCAAGGGCTCTCTCGTGGGGTTTTCCTTTTCTTTCCATACTATGAATTAGTTGCTTTCTAAGCCTGGCAAACAGGCTTCCCTTTGCTGCACTCTGCTTTGGATCCTCTGTTTCCTGTATTCTGTTATCTTTTTATTATTATTATTATTATTACTATTATTATTTGCTGTCTTCTTTTTCTGGAGCATAGCCTGAAGAAACTTCCTATGAAAGGGTGGGTGGGTCTAAAATGTTTTTACTCTACTATCACCTTTAACTTACTGGCTATCAAGGCACCTGGGTGGCTCAGTGGGTTAAAGGCTCTGCCTTCAGCTCAGGTCATGATCCCAGGATTCTGGGATGGAGCCCTGCATCAGGCTCTCTGCTCAGCAGGGAGCCTGTTTCCCACCCCTCCCACCCCATCCACCCCACCCACCCCACCCCCACCCCCCCACCCCCCGCCTATCTCTCTGCCTACTTGTGATCTCTCTGTGTCAAATAAATAAATAAAATCTTTAAAAAAAAAAAAAAAACTTACTGGCTATCTTTGAGCATTGATAAGAAATCTAATTTCTCTCCTTTGCAAGTAACTTCTATTTTAAGTTCTCCATGGCCCACTTTTTGGGATGATCTCCTTATCTCTGGTGTTCTAAAATTTCGTAATTATGTCTGTAGGTGTCTCTTTATACATTCATTGTGCTTGGTGCTACCTGAGGCTTTTCAATATGAACATTATGATCTTTTTCAATTCTGGGGAGTGTTCTTCTAATTTCTTCTGTTACACAAATTTGCTGGATCTTAGTCTCTGTCTTTCTTCTAAATTAAAGACTCGGTTCTGTCCCTCATTCTTTTCAATACAGAAACTCTCCCTCCATAATTTCCTCATCTCCTATGATCTAAAATTACCCATATCCTGATGACTCCTAAATTTCAATCTCCAGCCTGATTGCCCTCCTGACCTATGGATCCATTGCCTATTTGACCTACTTGCTTTGATGTCTAATAGACACCACAAATTTAACAAAGCCTAAATAAAAGTCTTGATATCTCTTTTCATTCTTAATACCTGTTCCATATCCATTCTGTCAAAAGTTCAGCAACAATACCCACTTAACATTTAACTAAACAACAACAAAAAAATCTAGAAGTTATTTATAATTCCTTTTGTTCCCTCTCACAAAATAGCAGATCCAGCAGCACATCCAAAATTTATTCATACCTGACCACTTCCCACCAACTCCACTAATCAACATCAAAATTATCTTTTCCCAAGACCAATATTCCAGATTATATATATCCCAGTTTATGATCTGGTGCATTAGTGCACATGTCTTAGAGCCCAAGTGCATGGCTTAGTTTTAAATTCCAGTTTAAAAAAAAAAAAATTAAGAAAACAGAAAAGCCCTGTTGAAAGCATTGAAATATACACACAAAAAAGGGAGGGGGGTAATGAATGGGGTTCAGTTCAGTTAATACCAACAAATATGTCAGTCCACTTACATCCTTCAGTGGGTATGTGTGTTCCTCAGACTCCAAGATGAGAATTTATGTAAAACAGATTTGCTTGAAACTATTCCCCGGGAAAACAGGAAAAGAGTAAGAAAATGAGACTAAGAAGAAAAGCAAGGCAAACAAGAGTACAATATCGTGTTCAACAATGGGTAACTTTATGGCAGCCCCACAGGGAAGCTGGAGAGAGTGTTGGTGCCTCCTCTGAGTCATTCCCATTAAAACAGGAGAGCTGGGGTACTTATACCCCTGTGCCAGTCAGCCACTCATTGAGATTTGCTCCAGGGGGACAAAGATGTCCAGGCCCTTCCTGCTCTAAGAACAAGCAGTCCAGGCAGGCTCTGAGAGGTAGGACAACCCTTGACAACAGACACAGGAGCTAGCTTTTGGGAGTGAAAGAGCCCAAATGGTCAAGGGGGCCAAGGAAATAGGAAAGTCTGGCACCACCTGCTGAAAATGGCTGCCCAGTGGCAAAAAGAATACAACCCTAACTCTCTCCTACAGGCCTCCACATCTCCATGACTGTCCACAGCTGCTTCTCTCCATGGTCACTACACATGGTCCTGTGGACCTTTTTAATCTTCCAGAGCAGGAAGCTTTCACTTCAGGACTTTGGACTTCGATGTGGAAGAGAATGTAAGTGTGACATTTGGAAGCACACACCACTCAGAAATAATAGGACAAAGAATTAATTTACCATGGAAATAATACTCATGGAAAACCTCTAATCAAAATAAGAAGAAACCAGACCAATAACAATAAACCTCAAGGAAAAAAAAGATAACAATCAGATAATAGTGATAAGTTAACCAGTAAACACTAAAATTTCAAATTATTTGGATAAAACTTAAGCTTTAATACAGTTAGGTTGGGTAAATAAAGCAGGGAGAAGTAAAATAAAGCTAAAAGTTATCATATTTGGGGAGAGTTGTATAAAAACTACAAAATTATCTCCAAGTATTAAAATGTGGGTTGTTTTTTTTTAAATAAACGTAAAAGAACAGGAAAGGAGGTAAAACTTCCAAGCAATTAGAGTGATATAAGAAAAAAGAAAATCAGATTATTCCACCTAAAGAATGCAAAAATGAAGAGAAATTTTTAAAATATATTTTAAAATCACAGAATTAAATTCACATGAAGTATACAGACTTAATGCAAAACATTACTAGAAGAGAATATAGATAAATGTATTAAAATATTAGGCTGGGGCAAAGCCCAAGGTCACCAACACCAGAAACTTAAGAAATGATTAACAGGTTAACAGCACTAGAAAACAAAACAAAACTCCTATAACTTGACAAACACAATAGACATCATAGAACAACATAGTGATAGGAAAAAAAATGCCTTTAAATATAGAACATTTATATCAACAAAATATATTGCAACCAAAAAGCCTAAAAAGAAAAAGGAAAATGCTAATAAACAAACAATAACGGTAAGCAGGTAATTCACTGAGTCATAAAAGCATCTGCACCATTCAAAATATGAAAAGATGCTTAGCTTTCCTAAAAACCAAATGAATATTAACTTAATTAAATTAAAACAAAGATGTCCCTTTTTACATATCATATAAACAAAGATTTTAAAATAATAACACATATATGTGAAACAGGTACATATTTTAGTCCATGTATAAATTAATTCAACCTTTTGGAAAGTAATTTAGGAATGTGTACCAAAATCTAAAATGTATTGTATCCTTTGACTCAGAAATTCTACTTTAAGGAATTCATCCTACTACAAGTTCACCAAGACATTAACCCACGAATGTTTGTGTAGACTTATTTACAATGAAGAACTGGGAATAGTCTAAACAACTTAAAAACATTTTAAGAGACTGACTTAAGGGACGCCTGGGTGGCTCAGTTGGTTAAGCAGCTGCCTTCGGCTCAGGTCATGGTCCCGGCGTCCTGGGATCGAGTCCCACATCGGGCTCCTTGCTCCGCAGGGAGCCTGCTTCTCCCTCTGTCACTCTGTCTGCCTGTGCTCGCTCTCTCTCTCTCTGACAAATAAATAAATAAAATCTTTAAAAAAAAAAAAAAAAAAAAAGAGACTGACTTAAAAGGATGTAGTGATAAAATCAACTGTAGCTACTAAAAATAATGAGATAAATCATGTATATCATCACAGAAAGATAGTAATGACATTAAACAACTGAAGTAAAATTGTAATGCATATGCCATGTTTAACTTCAAAAACATTATACTAAGCTTAAAAAGACAGCGGTAAAAAGAACCATTGTATGATCCCATTTGTATGAAATGTTCAGAAGCCAATCTATAGAGACAGACACAGATCAATGGTGCCTGGGGTTGGGTGGGAGCAGAGGGGGTCTGCAAATGGGCATGAAGAATCTCTCCGAGATGACGAAAGAATTCTACAGCTCAACGGTGATGATGGTAGTACAGTTAACTCTTGTCAACTTCCTAAAAATCATTGAATTCACTTTGTGAATTTTATGGTATATAAATTATACCTCAATAAAGCTGCTTTTTAAAAAGAGCAGTGTATGGATCGGTATGGAAATACTTACATTTCCACAAAGAAAGGTTTGCCTTAGGACATTTCTATATTGTTTGAATATTTTTCAATAACAAATACTACTTTTACATTCAGAGAAATTTACAAAGACAAATATAAATATCTTTTTTTTAAAGATATTATTTATTTGTTTGACTGTCAGAGATCACAAGTAGGCAGAGAGGCAGGCGGGGTGGGTGGAGGGAAGCAGGCTCCCTGCTGAGCAGAGAGCCCCATGTGGGACTCGATCCCAGGACCCTGGGATCATGACCTGGGCCGAAGGCAGAGGCTTTAGCCCCCTGAGCCACCCACGTGCCCCCAAATATAAATATTATCTTTGAAAACTCTGAGACCAGATATGGTATGGTCCCCACCCCCCAAGCCTCCTAAAAACCAAAACTTGATTTCCTATATTGTTTGCCAGACATGGCCCTTTGATATATTTTGCAAAAGTAGAGTAAATAAAGAACAAGCCAATTGTAATGGCAACATCACAGAACAGGATACAATACAGGGAATCACTACACTGAACACTGCTCTAAGTGCCTTTAAAGAATTTACCTGTTAGTCCACATAACTACCCAGTGTTGCAATTCAACCACTAGACACTTGGCAAAGGCCGCAGAGTTGGTGAATGCAGATCAGGGTTTTAAGACTGGGCAGTCAGAATCCAGTGCCTTGGTTCAAAAACCAAATGAGACTGCCCATACCTAGACAGTGGTCATATTATACAAATAAATTCTTCTCTGATTATACATATCTGCTTCAATAAAGCATTTTCTACATGGGGCGCCTGGGTGGCTCAGTGAGTTTCAGCTCAGGTCATGATCTCACAGTCTGTTTCAGCTCAGGTCATGATCTCGGGGTCCTGGGATTGAGCCCCACCTACCACCTAGGGTTCCACACTCAGTGGGGAGGCTGCTCCTCTCCTCTGCTCCTCTCCCCACTCACATGCATACACAGACTCTCAAATAAATAAATACATCTTTAAAAATAAACAAATAAATAAATCATTTTCTACATCCTGATCTTCGTAGTAAGCTTTAAAAAAAATTTTTTTTAACTATTTGCACATGGCCAATTCAAGTCAATGGAATGTGGAAAGCAGGGACTGCAGGTTTTGACTTTCATGATCCTAGCTGGTTAATGCCAGAAATAGCACAGAAGAAGGCATAGAAAATATGTGTTGAATTACACTGAATGCTTTCAGTCATGTTTCTCTCCACAAATCCAAATTGGTAACAAGCTTTAAAAACAACTAAAAATCATAATGATTGACCAAAGCCCTTCCCATTTCTTTCAAGGTTGAAGATGTTCAGAAGCCTGATTCAGTAGGGATCACTCCCTGAAAGAACATCGCAGCCTATCACATTTCAATTACCTCTACATCTTCACTGTCTAGTAATTAATAAGCCAGGCTCCCAGAGACAGTGGTCATAGATCACACAGACATGACATGCTTGCCTACACCTCCCACAGAAACAGGTAATGCAGCATGTTAGCACTGAAAAGAGGATATTAAAACCCATTTAGATTCTCCCATCATTAGATGGAGAAAATAAATCTGGCTACTAATGCTTGGCTATGAATTCCTTAAAATGATTCTGGTCCTGCTAAGTCCCATGCTTCTGCAGTTAAAGGTTATAAATGTTCAAACCACAAAACCAGCCCTAGAAACTCAAAAATTCCATTGGTCTTAGAATTTGAAAATAATGGCCTCTTTGCTCATTAACTGACCCATAAAGCCCCTAGATAAATGCAAAATCCCAGGATATACTGGTGGAGAGGAATTCTACCCTGGCCTCAGGTTATTGATATTATCCCTTTCCGTTTTCTTGTCAACAGTCCCCTGAAACAGCTGGGTTCACAATTCAATCTAAAAGGTCTCATTTAAATGTAGCCTCATTCATTAATTTTGAAATTAAGTTATATCAGCTCTTACCATCTCAATGTTAAAGTCCTCAAATATACATGAAAAAGTTATTATCTTATTCTTCTGCAGTTTTTAAAAATTAATAATAGTGAAAGCCCAATTTTCGACTGGCGACATCATAGAATTGGAGTCAGGGAATTGCATAGATTTGAAGAAGTTCAGACATCATTAGTAATTCGGGCACCCTTTGAACTTAGAACCAACATTCATATTCTGTCAATGCCATCATATTAAAAACTCTTTGCCTTACAAAGCTAATTTTACAAACCAATTTCTCATTGCTAGTCATATTCCACATTGGGCGATATATTCAGGGAAAGCATTGAGATAAAGAACCCCTTCTAGCTGAATTCTCAGTGAGAATTGAATTTGGTTTAAAACATCAGTTTTGATCTCTGGAACACTGAGGCGAGCAGAATTCTGTATTGTGTACTTTGGGTTTAGTTTAGGTTTTATATAGACTTTCCAATTTTAATTTTGATGAGGGTCATTGCTTTAAGTCATCTTCTGTTAGACAGTTGAGGAATAATTGGTTTATATCTGAAATACACACTGGATTGTCTATATACCTATTGACTTGCAAGGAGATGTCAAGAAAAACTGTTTTGTTGTGCACGTGGGTGAGTTCTCACGGAGTTTACAGAAGTCACCTTACAAATGAACTAATGCCCACACAGTACCACGTCATCAGGGCTGTAATAAAGGCATTCTTTGTCATTATTTGCTTCCCCTGATAGTTAGGAAAATGCCTTATTTTATTTGGCATCCAACACAGCTCCTGGCATATGCTAAGCACTTGATAAGAAGGAAGAAAGAAATGAAAGAAGGGAGGGAGAGAGGAAGGAGGGAAAAGAGGAAGGAAGGAAGGGAGGGCAAAGATAGTATGCAAAAGTGCTTTGAAAACTGCAAATGTCACACATATATAAGAACTCAATATTATTACTGTTTGCATTAGCACCCGGGAAAGGAGCTGATCTTACAGCACGATTACCTATACTTACAGCCTGTCCTCCTCATACCTCTTGTTCTCTCAGTGGGACTCAATTAACTTTCCTCTGCCAAGGCTTGACAACTCCCAAACCTAAATAAATCCATCTTCATGAACAAAAGAACAATTGTTGCTTACCTAGGTCTAGTTGACAGGGGAATAAAGAGCTTTTCCACTCTAACAACAAAAAATTGGTCTCTATTTTCTTTCAAATTTCACACCTCAATCAGACTTGCAGATTCCCCCCAAAGAAAGGATGAACAGGCCAATGGGCCATAGAGACAAATGTCAGAAAGGAAAAAGTACACAGGAGGCATCTGGGTGGCACAATCAAGCGTCCAATTTATGATTTTGCTTGGTCGTGATCTCAGGGTCTTGATCTTAGGATCGTGATCTCAGGGTCAGGAGATTGAGTCCCACTTCAGGATCTGTGCTCAGCGGAGAGTCTGCTTAAAAGTCTCCCTCTCCCTCTGCCCCTCCCCCCCAATAAATAAATAAATCTTAAAAAAAAAGAAAAGAAAAGAAAGAAAAAACGACTCAAAACACACACCACAGCATTCTTTGTCTTCATCCAGATTCATATTGCTCTTGTGATCCTCTCACAATGCCCTTTCCTGAATTGAGAAAGTATCATAAAATTATATTTTAAAAACAAGACTGTTCTGTGAAAATCTGTCAAGATGTGTTGTTTTTTTCTAGTTATGATTGTCCAGTTTTATTAAAAATAACACCAAGACAATAACACTGCTGACATGTACAAAGAAGTTCAATACGAGAACTTGCAAGGAATGCATACATCCTGATAAAGTCGGGGGCGGGGGAAGGAGAGAGAGAAACAAAGAGAGAAATATCCCCACATCAGCTAGACCATATCAGAAATGACAGACTTAATTTTCATTGTCATATTTTGAGAAGAACAATAAAAACTAGAATATTTATAGACAAGAACGCGGCAATCCTAAGAAAATTGTTTTGTGAGGACATTTGAGTGAAGTAGGTTTATTGAACCCGGAGCCTAGAGAATGTAAAAGGAAAAGAGGTGTGTCTTTTCTTCAAATATTTAGAGATCTCTCCTATGAGAATGCAGGAGGCATGTTTTGCATGCCTCTTGACGAATGGAGGACCAATGTACTCAACATAAAAACATAAATGTCACGTAGGATATTCAGTTCCCAATCACCGGAAGGAGAAATTCAAGAATTTGGTTTGGGAAATGTAAATTTCTGATGCTCAGTAGACATCCAAATGGAGATATCAATTAAATAGTTGAGATTCTGAAAAGAAGGGAAAACTCGAGGCATCATTTTGGATGATATCTGAAATCTTAAGTTTGGATGAATTTACCTAGGAGGCAAGTTTAGTTAAGGGAAGTGGCCCAAGGACTAAGCCCTCGGCTATTTTAACATTTTGGTGTCCAGAAGATAAGGATCAAGGAAAAAGGATAGAGAAGTGTCTGAGTTTTAGTTTCCCCAGAAGTAGACCCTGAAGCAGGTATTTGAATATAACAGTTTATTTGAAAAGTGACCCCAGGAAACAGTGATAGTGGAATCAGACAGAACACGAGAAGAGAGAGGGAGGCAGCCAATAAAGGATGCATTATCAAGCAAGTTTGTCCTTGGGCACAACAGGAACTTAATTCCCTTGGAGAACTCCTTAGAATGCATGCCTGGAAGTTATCCCTTCAAAAACAAAGGAAACGAGCATATGCGTACCAACTGCCATCCATCTTAAGTTGGGAGCTGCTCCCAGGAAGCATTAATTCTTTGATACTTGGAGCCTCCCATGCTCATGGTCTAAATGGGTTCCAGAAGCCAGAGAAAGCTCAAATGTTGACATTGAAAGTTTCCTGGAGCACACGAACGGATGAGGTATGAGCAGGAGGTAGGGCAGGGTGGCAGCCTCCTTCACAGGATGGAATGGTCAGGAAGAGGTGAGAAAATGAAGAGAGGGTCGTTTCCTGGATGCCAAGTGAGCTAAGCTAATAATGCAAAATGGATCCCCGCCTTAGGTTTGATAGTAGGAGCGCGCCCTCTAATTGTCTTTGCAACAATATTCTGTTATATTAACCAGTAGAAAAATAAAAAAGTCATTGGCATTGAGTCCCCAAAGTAACATTCTCCTTCTTCCACCTTTAGAATGAGTTCTGTACAATAGGAGATAAGTGGCTTATAAAGATACATTGAACAATATGCTGATTAAAGGAGTGGTGCCAACTGTATGAATGCTTTTAACTTCTGTGGCAAAAAGAAAACTTTTAGAGGGCATCGCAGAGGGCGTTTTTTTTGTGCCAAAGATGTTAGCTGGGAGACAATCAATAATGTTTACCCCTGAGTGAGTATATTATACATTTTATAAAATCATGAAAATATATTTACTGGTTTCTACATCCAGCTTCTATTTCACTGGAATCTAATGACTTCCCAAATAAAATTCCCCACTTTGAAAGTCCCCCAAATCCCATAAATTATGTTCCCATACTCGCTTTATATGGTTCTTTGAAAACATAGTTACACCATTTGAAAAACAATTGTGGGCATATTCTTTTTAATTCTTAAATGTGTGCAAAAGACCTGGAAGCAAAGATTTCTCCCTAGTAAAGTAAATAAGTAAATGAGATTTGTTCTTCAGCTCACCTTCACGTAAAAAAAAGGTAACCTTTGGTGGCTTTACCATCAGGAAAGAGCAGACAGCAAGGACATTTGCTGTGTAAATAATGGCCTTTGGCATGACCAGCTGCCACTGTGGGCTAAAGCACTCTCTCCCACAACTCAGAAAAAGATCACCGCTATTTTCCGTGTAGAGGACACTACTTTGAAATAATTGTTTACTGCCTAAGAAGGCATTCACGGAAACTCGAATTTGGACATTTCTTTTGAAGACAGAAAAATCACTGGGCTGATGCTCTGTGGGACTGACAGTGCCTCCTCAGATGTTTGCCTTTAAGAACATTTAAAGGACCAAGAAGAGAAAGAAAATTGAAAAGCAAATTAAATGTCACAAGTGAAGGGCTGTCACCTCAGATTTAATAATGTCATTATTGAAAGTTAAATACCAGGTAATTATGAATATGAAGATGTGTGAGAAATCCACGGCATAATTACAGAAACGTACAGCCAGCACTCTCAGAGCTAAGAATTCAACTTCACCGACAGAATTCTCTGAAGGACGGGTTCTCTATACGGCCTCTCCCTATCGGCCCATCAAATCCAGGTAGTTAGAGATGATTTGAGTTTTGAAGATGGGATTTGGATTACTTTTATTCAAATACAGTCTATTTGATTTTTTTTCCTCATGCTTTGTTTGATTTTTGTCCTTTAAAATGGTTGTGGCCCAGTGTGTCGGCAGCACACATACCTAATTACCTTGCCAACTGGTTCCCTCTGCAGGCAAATGCTTTCTGATTATATGATGCTAAACACGGATAATAATTCTATTACAGTTTTCATGGGGATTATTCAAGAATGCACAACACACAGACTCATCCCTCAACTTCGCTCTTCCGTCCCTGTTCCAATATACATCACCGGAATGATGACAGTCGGCATCATAATTCATCAGCACATGTCTTTCTTCTGATGTATTGTGTTTCATACCATCGCTTTTAAAACGATACAGAATTCCTAGTGAGTGAAAACTCATAAATAATATTACAATTAAAAATAAAAGATTACTTAGAAGGTAGCAAGTATATTTAGATGTGACTTTTAAATGGCAGATGCGTGGCATTTTTCAAACCTCAGAAACATCTATTATGGGGGCTGGAGCGGTGAGGGGGGAACCTGGGGAGACGATGGTTTTTCACACTTTCTGCACTGTCCTGGTCCTTTCTCAGATAAACATGCACTCACAGAGACAAACTGACATGCAGATTTTGGGGCTATTGAGGATGGAATATGGAAGTCTGCTCAATCTTTATTATTTTTTTTTTTGAGATTGTAAACATATCCCTTGGGTTATGAAGCTTCTCAAAGTGCCAAAAATAGAATACACTGATTTTCTTTTGATTGTCCTTTCCTCATTCCTCTGTCTTCCTCATTTCTCTTCTGGTCACTTCAGACAAGGATAAGTGGAAGTGTAAAAACAGGTCAGGTGTAAGTGAGGAGAAGCAGTACTCTCTCAGGCCAACCTTAGGACCACTGTTGCAAAGCCTACTGAAGATTTCAAGCTAATATGGAGGTGGGGACCATTTAAAAAGCTACAGGTACTTGGTACAAATCATCTAGAGACCAGCAAAGCACACTAGAGTGAAGTACAGTAAAACATTTGCAAGTACCATGGTTTTTTGGGTTTGTTTTTTGTTTTTTTTGTTGTTGTTGTTTGTTTGTTTTTACAAATTAAAGGTTTGTGGCAACCCCATGTCAAAGCAAAACTACCAGCCTCATTTTTCCAACACCATTATTCTCTTCCTGCCTTTGTGTCAAAAAGAGTTCGTTAATTCTCACTGTAGTTCAGTAATTTTTTTCCATTATTGTTATATTTGTTCTGGTGACCAGCAATCAGTGATTACGACTCACTGAAAGCTCAGATGATGGTTAGCAATTTTTAGGAATATTTTTTAATGAAGGTATGTACCTTTTTTAGACATAATGCTATTGTGCATTTAATAGAACTACAATGTAATGTAAACATAACTTTTATATGCACTGGGAAACCAAAATACTCATTTAACTCACCATATTACAACATTTGCTTCTACTGCAATGATCTGGAGCCGAACACTCAATATTTCAAGGGATGTGTGTCTGCCAGATACCTGAACACCAAGTAGGAAGCTATTAGAACAGCACATGTGACAGGAAATAATATTTTCATTTACAATGGTGGCATTGGAGAGAAAACAGAAGGAAGATTTGAGATAAGTTGGACATAGCATCTCACCATTTTCCATACCTTGCTTTCTATCCTCTAGCCACAACACACCATTCAGTATTTCCCGACAGAGCATATTGGTTCACACATGTCACCATGACCATGTTTCTCCGGTGTCACTTCCTACCACAAGTAAACTAATGACCATCATCCTTTATGTCCTCACTGTCTTGTGGGTATTTTTGTAATAGTACCTACTCCAGATAGAAATGCCGATGTTTATATATACTTGTCCCCCTTCTTATCTGTAAGTTCTTAGAGCTGTGTCTGTGTTACTTACATTTTATTACTTCTCATAGCCCTAGCAAAATGCCTGGCAACAACACCAAGAACAATGACTTATGGTTTGCTTATAGTACTAATTCCCTTTTTTTCCCTGTCTAATAAAATGAAACCCTTGAAAGAACCCCATAAAATTCCTTCTCTAAGTATCCTAGATCATGCAAATATATAGAACCTTCTCATACTTCCTGCTGCATCTCCCCCTGCTACATATTCTCCCTGAAATGGGGAGTTGTGAGTATCCTGTTTCAAAATGCACCATGTCAGTATCAATCTCTGATGGGCTGGATGGTGCTGGATGGAGGACTGATCCCAGGATCTTCTCTCTAACCTTGGTAACACTCAGGAGATTTGCCAGAACCTACCAGCAGAGTCCCAAGGGACTTTGACTCCACTTTGCCTAGACTGAAGGTACCTGGAGGAGTAACACCAGCCCTGCCTCAGATTCTTGGCTCCTTGGGTCAGTAGCCCTGTCCTGGCACAAGACAACATTCTTCATCAAGGTGAACTATGACACCCTCTAGTGCCTATGACAATCACCTAAGACCACCCTTTTACCTTCCTTATTCCCCACCTGAGACTGCCATCATCCTCTAGTCTTTATACTTAGTCTGTGTACTTGGTGTTCCATGTTTAATGTTAAGGCAATGTTTAAACTTTGCATTCCTTAACAGACTAAGATTTTATTTTGCCCTGAGTTCTTCATGTTCTCAACCATCTTGGGCTGAACCTCTCCCTTTGACTTCATTCCTATAAAACTTAAATCCTAACATTATGCTCCCTAGATTTAACATTGGCAAAAATCATCTTCTTCTGAAGATCCCCTTACAACAATATGATCCAGAGATATATTCAAGACAGACTAAGGTTGGAGAAAAGATACAGAAAATCCAGCTATAGTGCTCAGTCCCTTGGTCTCTGCTCAGAGCTCATGAAATAAAGATGAATCATTTAACCCACCATCTCTCTCTCTGACCAAGTATAATTTGGCTCTTGTTTTTCTCCAGAATGTAACTAAGTAGGAATAATGTAGAACTCAATTAATGGTTGTTTAGGTCTTACTGTAAAGAAAAAGCTAACAGGTTAGCAATAAATATTTGGCTGCTCAAAATGTTATGAATGAGTGATTAGAGATATTTCCCTACCACCTTCCCCCCACGCATTTAACTTGAAACAGAGTCAAGAGGATTGATGATAAGGAGACCGAGTTGAAACTGTCGCTGTGAATGTCATTAAGGAGATGAAGTGCACGTGAACGCAGTTCTGCTGGGCAGCAGAGCCTTTCTTCCACATAATTCACAGCCAGATCAGACAGCTTGGTCGTTATTTTCCCAAAACAACAACAATGATCAATATGGAAGTGCAGATTTTAAGGACATTATTCCTGTAAGGCAAAGCTGAAGACCAAAGGTAAGACCAGTCCAAAAGTATACTTTAAAAACATACCAGTACCTGGGGTGCCTGGGTGGATCAGTAAATTCTCTTGATTAAGGCTCAGGTCATGATCTCAGGGTTGTAAAATGAAGCCCCGCGTCGGGGTAGTTCTCTCCCTATGCCCTTCCCTCAGTATATATGTTTATATACTGATATCTTTCCAAATCTCTTTTGTGGTCTTCAAATAACCATGAGATATATAAGATACAAACTCTCAGCCTTACTTGGAATATGGCCCAGAGAGTCTGAATATAAGAGAGCTGAAAAATCCTATTTAAAATATTTAAAACTGAGATTCCAGAAATGTTGAGCTGAAGCCACTTTGAGATGAGTTTACCACAGACAATTAAAAGAATGTGGATCCTTTGCCATTGATGTCTCCCTAAATGTATCCAGCACACCTTCTTCTCCCCAAAAAGAGTTTGAAAGTTCCTGTTCATAGAGGTCATTTCCTTCTAAGACAGTGTTTTAGATGTGTCTTAATTGCTTTAAGACAGCTCAGAAGAATGCATATGGCTTCCCTGTTCAATATGGCAGCCGCTGATCACAGGTGACTACTGAGCTCTTAAAATGTGGCTAGTCCAAACTGAAATGTGCTGTAAGCAAAAACTGCACACAAAACTTCAAAGACTTCCTATGAGAGAAAGAATGTAAAACATCTCAATAGGGGCACCTGGGTGGCTCAGTGGGTTAAGGCCTCTGCCTTCAGCTCAGGTCATGATCCAAGGGTCCTGGGATCGAGCCCCACATCGGGCTCTCTGCTCAGCGGGGAGCCTGCTTCCTCCTCTCTCTCTCTCTGCCTGCCTCTCTGCCTACTTGTGATCCCTGTCTGTCAAGTGAATGGATGGAATCTTTAAAAAAAATAAAAAGAAAATAAAAATAAAACATCTCAATAATATTTATATTGGTTACATGTTAAATGTTATTATTTTGGACATATCAGGTCAAATAAAATGTTATTAAAATTAATTTTAGTGATCTGTTTCTGTTTTGTAATGTGGCTACCAGTAAATGTAAAATTATATTTGTGGCCGACATTATATATTTCTGCTGGGCAGCACTGCTCCATTAGCATCCTTGGGGTAAGTGGAACTATGAGCTTAGTGTAAAGCAAGCAGGCACAGAATCACCGAGATGCAATTGTTGACCTGGCCTGTACAACCAGATAAAAGCTGAGGGATAGAACTGACTGCATAGTGCTCTCCCTAGTGTGACTCACAGGATGACACCCACCTGCCAACTGTCACTGGTCCATGGCAGGTATAGAAACGGAGCACTCACCTTTAGAAACTTTTATACAGTTTGACAGATCAATTTCACCTCTGTTAAATCTAACATCATTTTTTAAATGGGCTTGTGTTTTGTATGTCTTTGCAGTCTCTTACTTCATTTTTATTGATTTCTATATGTAAATAATACTAAAAAATTGTTGACCCGAGATATTGAAAATACAATCTTTACAGACAGTTTGGGAAACAAGGAGATGTGTCATTTTGGTGATGTTATGTTTAGTTTTGACATCCACAGAAGCAGAGATTAGTGGGTTTCATACATTCTTTCTGAAAGCCAGCGTTTACCAGAGAATACAGTATTTGATTTTCTTATACCTAGCTAAAGTGTAGCTGTATCTAAATTTCTTTAAATGCAAAACCAGTTTAAGTATAAAACAAAATAATGGGTTAGCCCCTTAACTCTATAGACGTGTTTCATTTTCTGTAAAATATAGAAATTGGAAAAACTGATATCTAGCCAACTTCTAAATGACATAATTTGGGGAAATCCACATTTAGATAAGGAGCTGGTAGCAGTCTGCACTATAGAGGAGGCCCATCAGGCCTCTTGCTACCCTGAATCAGGTTAAATTGGATGTGTGATATAGCGTGACCTGGATGCGAGAAGGAAGACACAGTAAGTGCTCTTTAATAGTAATGGGAAGAAAGGACTTGGGACTTAAGTGTAATTGGGCGTGGCAGTTCATTAGCAAACACCTGTTCACTCTGCCAAAGTATGAAAACCAAAAAAAATCCTGCTTAGAAAAATTGAAGATTTCCCCACTTCCCTCCAAAACAAGAAACATGATCAATTTAGACCTGTCAACTGTAATTCCTGCCTCAGTGCACCACAAAGTTAGACAATTCTCACTACACCAGTCTAGCAATATCACACTCCAAAACATGGTTTGAAAACCACAAGAGAACTCCAATCTTTGATGTCAGGAGATATTCCCAGGTACAGATTCCAAAGTAAAGGCACATATGAAAGAAAATCATTGAGAATTTTTTAAGGTAATTTTTTTTCTCATATCCTCAGATTTCACAATTCACTTAGCTTGCTTTGTATGAATTCTAGAAAAGAGGCCACAAATGGCCCCCTGTTAATTTCTTCTTTCTTAGGTGTTTTAAAGGTCCTTTATATTAGATATCACCACCCATAATTTGATTCTCCTCCATTTCATTGACATTTAATTTGCTGAAGGATGTAAGACAACTCAGGATCAATCTAGAAAGGGCTACGAAAAAGAGGAAAGGGTATTTTCAAAAAAATGAAAGCAGTGTACTCTAGATGTCTGTTCTTAGAGAGCAAGTACTCTGTCTTGCTCACAGCACTTAGAACAATCTTCAGCAGTAATGACATATTCAATAAATACCATAATTGACTCGACGTGGACAAATAGTAATCAAGCATCTACTATATGCCAACACTGACAAAGCATTTTTTTTTTAATTTTTTTATTTTAATAAACATATAATGTATTTTTATCCCCAGGGGTACAGGTCTGTGAATCGTCTGGTTTACACATTTCACAGCACTCATCATAGCACATACCCTCCCCAATGTCCATTTCCCCACCACCCTCTCCCATCCCCCTTCCCCCCCGCAACCCTCAGTCTGTTTCTTGAGATTGAGTCTTTTATGGTTTGTCTCCCTCCCAATCCCATCTTTTCATTTTTTCTTTTCCTACCTCCCCCCAAACCCCCCCACCTTGCATCTCCACTTCCTCATATCAAAGAGATCATATGATAGTTATATTTCTCCGATTGACTTATTTCGCTAAGCATGATACCCTCTAGTTCCATCCACGTCGTCGCAAATGGCAAGATTTCATGTCTTTTGATGGCTGCATAGTATTCCATTGTGTATATATACCACATCTTCTTTATCCATTCATCTGTTGATGGACATCTAGGCGCTTTCCACAGTTTGGCTATTGTGGACATTGCTGCTATAAACATTCGGGTGCACGTGCCCCTTCGGAGCACCACGTTTGTATCTTTAGGATATATACCCAGGAGTGCAATTGCTGGGTCGTAGGGTAGCTCTATTTTCAGTTTTTTGAGGAACCTCCACACTGTTTTCCAGAGTGGTTGCACCAGCTTGCATTCCCACCAACAGTGTAGGAGGGTTCCCCTCTCTCCGCATCCTCGCCAGCATCTGTCATTTCTTGACTTGTTAATTTTAGCCATTCTGACTGGTGTGAGGTGGTATCTCATTGTGGTTTTGATTTGTATTTCCCTGATGCCGAGTGATGTGGAGCATTTTTTCATGTGTCTGTTGGCCATCTGGATGTCTTCCTTGCAGAAATGTCTGTTCATGTCCTCTGCCCATTTCTTGACTGGATTATTTGTTCTTTGGGTATTGAGTTTGATAAGCTCTTTATAGATTTTGGATACGAGCCCTTTATCTGATATGTCGTTTGCAAATATCTTCTCCCATTCTGTCAGTTGTCTTTTGGTTTTGTTAACTGTTTCCTTTGCTGTGCAAAAGCTTTTGATCTTGATGAAATCCCAATAGTTCATTTTTGCCCTTGCTTCTGTTGCCTTTGGCGATGTTCCTAGGAAGAAGTTGCTGCGGTGGAGGTCAAAGAGGTTGCTGCCTGCATTCTCCTCAAGGATTTTGATAGATTCCTTTCGCACATTGAGGTCCTTCATCCACTTTGAGTCTATTTTCGTGTGTGGTGTAAGGAAATAGTCCAATTTCATTTTTCTGCATGTGGCTGTCCAATTTTCCCAGCACCATTTGTTGAAGAGGCTGTCTTTTTTCCATTGGATATTCTTGCCTGCTTTGTCGAAGATTAGTTGACCATAGAGTTGAGGGTCTATTTCTGGGCTCTCTATTCTGTTCCATTGGTCTATATGTCTGTTTTTGTGCCAGTACCATACTGTCTTGATGATGACAGCTTTGTAATAGAGCTTGAAGTCTGGAATTGTGATACCACCGACTTTGGCTTTCTTTTTCAATATTCCTTTGGCTATTCGAGGTCTTTTCTGGTTCCATATAAATTTTAGGATTATTTGTTCTATTTCTTTAAAAAAAATGGATGGGATTTTGATAGGGATTGCATTAAATGTGTAGATTGCTTTAGGTAAAATAGACATTTTCACAATATTTGTTCTTCCAATCCATGAGCATGGAATATTTTTCCATTTCTTTGTGTCTTCCTCAATTTCTTTCATGAGTACTTTATAGTTTTCTGAGTATAGATTCTTTGCCTCTTTGGTTAGATTTATTCCTAGGTATCTTATGGTTTTGGGTGCGATTGTAAATGGGACTGACTCCTCAATTTCTCTTTCTTCTGTCTTGTTGTTAGTGTAAAGAAATGCGACTGATTTCTGTGCATTGACTTTATATCCTGACACTTTACTGAATTCCTGTATAAGTTCTAGCAGTTTTGGAGTGGAGCCTTTTGGGTTTTCCACATATAGTATCATATCATCTGCAAAGAGTGATAGTTTGACTTCTTCTTTGCCGATTTGGATGCCTTTAATTTCTTTTTGTTGTCTGATTGCTGAGGCTAGGACTTCTAGTACTATGTTGAACAGCAGTGGTGATAACGGACATCCCTGCCGTGTTCCTGACCTTAGCGGAAAAGCTTTCAGTTTTTCTCCATTGAGAATGATATTTGCGGTGGGTTTTTCATAGATGGCTTTGATAATATTGAGGTATGTGCCTTCTATCCCTACACTTTGAAGAGTTTTGATCAGGAAGGGATGCTGCACTTTGTCAAATGCTTTTTCAGCATCTATTGAGAGTATCATATGGTTCTTACTCTTTCTTTTATTAATGTATTGTATCACATTTATGGATTTGCGGACGTTGAACCAACCTTGCAGCCCTGGAATAAATCCCACTTGGTCGTGGTGAATAATCCTTTTAATGTACTGTTGGATCCTATTGGCCAGTATTTTGGTGAGAATTTTCGCATCTGTGTTCATCAAGGATATTGGTCTGTAATTCTCTTTTTTGGTGGGATCCTTGTCTGGTTTTGGGATCAAGGTGATGCTGGCCTCATAGAATGAGTTTGGAAGTTTTCCTTCCATTTCTATTTTTTGGAACAGTTTCAGGAGAATAGGAATTAATTCTTCTTTAAATGTTTGGTAGAATTCCCCTGGGAAGCCGTCTGGTCCTGGACTTTTGTTTGTTTGGAGATTTTTGATGACTGTTTCAATCTCCTTACTGGTTATGGGTCTGTTCAGGTTATCTATTTCTTCCTGGTTCAGTTGTGGTAGTTTATACATCTCTAGAAATGTATCCATTTCTTCCAGGTTGTCAAATTTGTTGCCATAGAGTTGCTCGTAGTATGTTCTTATAATTGTTTGTATTTCTTTGGTGTTGGTTGTGATCTCTCCTCTTTCATTCATGATTTTATTTATTTGCGTCCTTTCTCTTTTCTTTTTGATAAGTCTGGCCAGGGGCTTATCAATCTTATTAATTCTTTCAAAGAACCAGCTCCTAGTTTTGTTGATTTGTTCTATTGTTTTTTTAGTTTCTATTTCATTGATTTCTGCTCTGATCTTTATGATTTCTCTTCTCCTGCTGGGTTTAGGCTTTCTTTGTTGTTCTCTCTCCAGCTCCTTTAGGTGTAGGGTTAGGTTGTGTATTTGAGACCTTTCTTGTTTCTTGAGAAAGGCTTGCACTGCTATATATTTTCCTCTCAGGACTGCCTTTGTTGTGTCCCACAGATTTTGAACTGTTGTGTTTTCATTATCATTTGTTTCCATGAATTTTTTCAATTCTTCTTTAATTTCCTGGTTGACCCATTCATTTTTTAGAAGGATGCTGTTTAGTCTCCATGTATTTGCGTTCTTTCCAAATTTCCTCTTGTGATTGAGTTCGAGCTTCAGAGCATTGTGGTCTGAAAATATGCAGGGAATGATCTCGATCTTTTGGTACCGATTGAGACCTGATTTATGACCCAGGATGTGGTCTATTCTGGAGAATGTTCCATGTGCACTAGAGAAGAATGTATATTCTGTTGCTTTGGGATGGAATGTTCTGAATATATCTGTGATGTCCATCTGGTCCAGTGTGTCATTTAAGGCCTTTATTTCCTTGTTGATCTTTTGCTTAGATGATCTGTCCATTTCAGTGAGGGGAGTGTTAAAGTCCCCTGCTATTATTGTATTACTGTTGATGTATTTCTTTGATTTTGTTATTAATTGGTTTATATAGTTGGCTGCTCCCATGTTAGGGGCATAGATATTTAAGATTGTTAGATCTTCTTGTTGGACAGACCCTTTGAGTATGATATAGTGTCCTTCCTCATCTCTTATTATAGTCTTTGGCTTAAAATCTAATTGATCTGATATAAGGATTGCCACCCCAGCTTTCTTCTGATGTCCATTAGCATGGTACATTGTTTTCCACCCCCTCACTTTAAATCTGGAGGTGTCTTCGGGTCTAAAATGAGTTTCTTGTAGGCAGCATATGGATGGGTTTTGTTTTTTTATCCATTCTGATACCCTGTGTCTTTTGATTGGGGCATTTAGCCCATTAACATTCAGGGTAACTATTGAGAGATATGAATTTAGTGCCATTGTATTGCCTGTAAGATGATTGTTACTGTATATTGTTTCTGTTTCTTTCTGATCTACTACTTTTAGGGTCTCTCTTTGCTTAGAGGACCCCTTTCAATATTTCCTGTAGAGCTGGTTTGGTGTTTGCAAATTCTTTCAGCTTTTGTTTGTCCTGGAAGCTCTTTATCTCTCCTTCTATTTTCAATGATAGCCTAGCCGGATATAGTATTCTTGGCTGCATGTTTTTCTCGTTTAGTGCTCTGAATATATCATGCCAGTTTTTTCTGGCCTGCCAGGTCTCTGTGGATAGGTCCGCTGCCAATCTAATGTTTTTACCCTTGTATGTTACAGACTTCTTTTCCCGGGCTGCTTTCAGGATTTTCTCTTTGTCGCTAAGACTTGTAAATTTTACTATCAGGTGACGAGGTG
This sequence comes from Martes martes, assembly GCF_963455335.1. Taxonomy (NCBI): domain Eukaryota; kingdom Metazoa; phylum Chordata; class Mammalia; order Carnivora; family Mustelidae; genus Martes; species Martes martes. Next base: position 21,039,881 of record NC_137901.1, on the reverse strand, counting down.
TGGACCTATTTTTATTGATTTTGAGGGGCGTTCTTAGCATCTCCTGGATTTTGATGTTTGTTCCCTTTGCCATATTAGGGAAATTCTCTCCAATAATTGTCTCCAATATACCTTCTGCTCCCCTCTCTCTTTCTTCTTCTTCTGGAATCCCAATTATTCTAATGTTGTGTCGTCTTATGGTGTCACTTATCTCTCGAATCCTCTCCTCGTGTTCCAGTAGTTGTTTGTCTCTCTTTTGCTCAGCTTCTTTATTCTCTGTCATTTGGTCTTCTATGTCACTAATTCTTTCTTCTGCCTCATTTATCCTGGCAGTGAGAGCTTCCATTTTTGATTGCACCTCATGAATAGCTTTTTTGATTTCAACTTGGTTAGATTTTAGTTCTTTTATTTCTCCAGAAAGGGCTTTTATCTCTCCGGAGAGGGTTTCTCTAATATCTTCTATGCCTTTTTCGAGCCCGGCTAGAACCTTGAGAATTGTCATTCTGAACTCTAGATCTGTCATGCTACCTATGTCTGTATTGATTAGGTCTCCAGCCTTCGGTACGGCCTCTTGTTCTTTTTTTTGAGGTGAGTTTTTCCGCCTTGTCATTTTGTCCAGGTAGGATTTGCTTTCTCCTGCTGTGGAATTCCGCTGTTCTTGGTGACTGAAGTTGGTTTTGGATGGTTTCTTGTTGATCTTCTGGGGGAGGGGCCTGTTGTAGTGATTCTCAAGTGTCTTTGCCGCAGGCGGAATTGCACCGCCCTTGCCAGGGGCCAGGCTAAGTAATCCGCTCGGGTTCGCTTTCCGGAGCTTTTGTTCCCTGAGCGCTTTCCGTAGAGTTCCGGAGGACGGGAATGAAGATGGCGGCCTCCCAATCTCTCGGCCCGGAGGAGCCGAGAGCTTGGGGTTCCGCTCCTCAGTGCACTCTCAGAGCAAAGCGCCCAATAGCCCCGCCTCCCTGGCTTGCGGTCGCGCCTCGAGGAAAGCAGTCAATTGTTGGAGCTGGAGAAAAGCGCCGGGTCGCTTTTGTCTCCGTGGCCTCCGGCCGCGCTCCGAGCCCACCCAGCCTGCGACCGGCACAAGGTAACCCCGGGCTTAGAGCTCACTCCTCGGCTTTGTCGCTATAGCCGGCTTCCCCGCTCTAATACCTGCGAGCTCTGCGGCACTCAGACATCCCCAGTCCTTCTGTGACCCCGCGGGTCCTGGGGTTATGCTGACCCCGCCTGGGTTTCCCCCCAGTTTAGCCTCTGGAGCGATGTCTCCCAGTGGAGCCGACTTTTAAAAGTCCCGATTTTGTGCTCCGTCGCTCCGCCGCTTGCCGGGTGCCGGCCCCTCCCCCCGGGGTCTATCTTCCCGTCGCTTTGGATTCACTTCTCCGCAGGTCCTACCTTTCAGAAAGTGATCGATTTTCTGTTTCTGGGATTGTTGCTCTTCTTCTCTTCGATTTCCCGTTGGATTTATAGGTGTTCACAATGGTTAGATAAGCTATCTAGCTGATCTCCTGCTACCCGATGTCGTCTCAGCCTGCTACTTCTCCGCCATCTTGACTCCTCCCCCCTGACAAAGCATTTTATTCTTTCACATAATATGGCAAGGTATGCATTTTGTGATAAGGAGGCTAAAATAAGAGAAGTTAGATAACAAATTCAGGTCACCACCTTCTCCTCCCATTGACACTCTCTGTCACCATAGAAAACAGCTCAGAAGTACTCACTGTGCCATCTGTTAACTGTGTTAAATATTCCCTCGTAAGTTCCCTTCTTGCTCTACCTGGAAGTGAGTGGGTAAAGTTTTGCTCTGAAAATTAAGGGAGGTCTTAAGTTGCACAACATAATTTCTCTTTGACTTTGACTTTGGCTTTGCCTCTGTGAATGCAGTGCCGCATTCATGTGTAAGCTGATACGTAAAAAAAAGCTCCATTTTGAGGTTTTTGAAATTCTTTCTTATACCAGATGTCCAAGTTGCTCACTTACTTTGATTTGTTTTCATATCATTTCCTTGCTGGGCAGAGAAGACCTGAACCTGGTCATCCGCCAAAGACCAGCTCTATTGATTTCCCAAGAGAACATGGAAACATTTCTTCCTCCCAAAATGTAAGAAAACTCTACACAGGACCGAATTTATATGTATGCAGATTAAGCTACCATCTGTAAGAAGGGTTCTTCATTCTATAATACAATGTTTCCACCTCTTTACTGAAACCTAAGTCTCTTTACAAGAGCATGAAGGAGAGCTCTTCCCGAAGGACCATCTCCTTGTGCAAGTAGAAGAAGGCACTGCACTCAAAGACTATGGACACGGACCTTGTAATCAGGCCAGCTAAGGTCCATCACTGCTTTGCTGCTTAATTACTGCATAACTTTAAGCAAAATTGTATCATCAGAGTTTAATCAGGAAAAGCAAAGACATTCCAAGCATTTTAAGCAGGAAGGAATTAGGTTTAAAAATTATTAAAAGGGCTAGAGTAGTAGAAAAGAGGAGAAGAGGGAAGCTAGTGTTTTCCAACGCTCAAGAACAGTAGGAGGCCTGACACCATTGCCCAATCCCACCCTCAGCACAGCCACACTGATCCTAGTGTTCTCCCATGGTTATTACCAAAGTCAAAAGAAGAGCTCCTCCCTTCCTTCTACCTTCCCATCCCAAGTGAGAGCCTCCGGTTGGAAGAACATAAATCAAAGCCATGCTGGCAAGTGTGTCTAGGAGATGTAGTTTCTAGGTTTCGAGCTTCTAGCCCACAGAGGGAAGCAACACAAAATATCCATTACAACAAGTTATGTATTCTATTTGAGCTACAGCTTTCTCCTAAAATAAAAACTATGGTCTTGTGCTGGATTCACTTCTAAAAGTGCTTACTGTATGTTGGGCTACTATCTACTGGGTGTTGATCCAGGAACCGTGGATATAAATATTGTTTTAAAGTAGAGCCTCGGCTTTCATATGATTTCACAAGCATATACTTAAATAGATAATCACAATAACAGGTTGTTGTCAATTCTACTCCTTCTATTTGGGAGGACTGGAAAGAGTTTCTAAAGGAGACGATGCCTACTGGAGTCTTCAACTATGAGTAGAGTTAGCCAGACAATGGGTAGCAGAAGACTGGGGCTGGGGAGAATTCATCATTTCAGCAGAAAACAAAAGCAAATGCAAGAGAAAAGTAAAAACACCTTACAGTGTACAGCATAATAAAAGCAGTCTTAGATTGCTAGAGAATAAACTGCAAGGAAGGAAATGGGAAAAGAGAGATAGGCAGAAGCTAGATCAGCAAAAGTCTACTGTCCCTTATTTAAAAATTTAGATATAGGGGCACCTGGGTGGCTCAGTGGGTTAAGGCCTCTGCCTTCAGCTCAGGTCATGATCCCAGAGTCCTGGGATCGAGCCCCACATGGGGCTTTCTGCTCCGCGGGGAGCCTGCTTCCCTTCCTCTCTCTCTGCCTGCCTCTCTGCCTACTTGTGATCTCTCTCTGTCAAACAAATAAATAAAATCTTTAAAAAAAATTTGTGATGTCTAGTGGCTAGGAGGATAAATATAAGCAGAAAGGCCAGTTCAAAAATTTTCAATAGTTCTGGAATGAGTTAGTGGAAAGCTGAATCAGATGAATGCAAAGAAAGGGTGAGTCACTCAGACATACCCTATTACACTCACTGAAGTCCCAGCAGACCTGAAACAGGGTAGCACACCTTGTTTCCCAACCTCCTTTGGGGAGTGGAAGTGCATGCACTGAGAAGGAATTCTTTGACGACTGAAGTGGAAGCTAGGACTGCTCAGCTCCCGTGGGGTCATGAAGAGTGTAGGTTCAGTCAAGTGCAGACATTTTGTCTCGCTAGGCGGGGACACAAAGTTTGGGGCAGGGCTAGATGACTCTGAATAATAGAAGGGAGACTGATCCTATATCCACCAGGAGTCCTGTTCCCTGGCTAGATTAGTGAGAGCAGGAATAGAGCAAAAGAGATAGATTCTAGAAAGAAAGATAAAAATTGTCAGGACTTGATGGCTGGTTAATATGGAAGATGCCAAAGGCCAAGAATCAGAAATAGTTACTAGAGTGCATCATCACAACCCCTTATGGGAAATCTAGGTGGTCAGAAGTACTTCAAGTTGTGGAAAGTCTCAGATTTAATAAAAATAATATGGTATATGTACCATGTATAACAGAAGATAAGCAGGAAGATCTACATGAAGAGCTACACTCCAACATCTTAGTAGTTCTTCAGTGAAGTATATGAATATTCCTACAAGTGAGATAAATAAAACAATTAAGATAACTTCATTTCAGTCCAGTCGGGTTCACCTCAAATTGAGACAAGGTCGGGTTTCATTGCCAAGTAGATGATGAAAACTGGTTTTGGAGCTCTTTCAATTTCAGAACAGTGACACCCATATTTTGCTGGGACAGAGATAAGATTGTTGGGTTGGATTTAAGCAGGTGTACCCTCTATTTCTTCTTATCTCCAAAGGTGGGGACCTTCCTATCATGAACAGAGGTGGGAATATGGCTACCTCACCACATCTACTGATGGCTATGGGACTCAAGAACTCTGTGGAAAATCACCTGGCCTCAGCCATACGATTAGAACTTGTGATTTTTTTATGACCTTGGTGTGCCCCTAGGGGTCTGTTTTAGAGCAAGAGAAAAGGAAGACCCTGAGAGAACAACACTATGAGATGGCAAGAAATCTGGCCAAAATAGCCAGACTGGGGAGCACACTGTATACTGGGAACCTTGACCCAGACAGCAGCTCCAGGTAGAGTGACACTCTGCCTGGCTGTCTCCTGAGCTAGACACTCTCTCTTCACCCATACACAACTCCAGCAACAACCTAAAAAGACACATAAAAACTCTCTCAGTGAGGTGGTTATCCCAGCCAGAGGGAGAAGAACACAGGATGTGAGATGGAGAGATTGTGGCAATTCAGAGAGTGGCCCAGGGAGACTAGAGGTCTGAAGGATACCAGTAGGGACAACGGAGAACTAGAGAAGGTTATAGAGATCAACAGCAGAGCAAGAGCAACCCACAGAACAAAACAGGGCTCATGTGATAGACAGCAGACCATGGGGTCTGCAGAGCTGTAGAGTAAGGACTGATCACAATACCTACCCACAATCTCCTCAAGAGAATAATGGCAAAGTCAGACAACTAGGATGAATGAGTTTCTCGCTTAAAACAAGTAAGAGGTTGGTCTGTATTTGGAGCATTACTGTATATTTGATATCCTTCTGCTCAATAGCAAGAAACATGTGGAACACAGTGTTTTATATGACTCACAGGTTTAGAGCTGGATGATGGTGCCACCACCAACAACAAAAAAAATTTAAGTGATGTTTTAGAGGAAAGATGGTTAGTACATCTGGGGTCATACTCAGCTGGGGTGCTCATATATTACCAAGGTAGCAAGCTATAGGGTGTACAATCTCAAGTTGGTAGGAGATGTCTGTGCTGAAGATAATGATTTCAAGGTGTAAGTATAAAATAAAACCACAAGAATGTTGAAATTACTTAAGGAGATGAAAATATATTGATAGGTTGATGATACAACCCTGAAGAATACCGATATTTCAAAAATGAGTAGTGGAATAAAACCACTATTGGCAGAGAGAAAAATAACAGTAAAAAGTAAACAAGAAGAACCACTTTGTACAGAGTCAAGGCAGAATAAAGATTGATAAGGAGGCAATGGTTGTCAACTGAGAGGAAGAATAAAATGTATCCACAAAATCTGGAAAAAGAATGCCATAGGTGATAGGGTGATAGGGAGGGAACAATTTCCGTGCAGTGGTGGAGACCAACGGTAGGTTGTAGTAAACAGGTGGGAAGTAAGTATAGTAAAGTAAAGTAAGTAAGTAAAGCCTAAGTATAGAATATTCTTTCAAGGACTTTGGAAAAGACTAAATGAGGTAATTTTTTTAGTAGTATTTGGCAATTAACGGGGCCCATTGTGACACAAAGACTTCAAATCACATTAAAGTTTGAAGTGTGACATCCCGTCCTTTCCTGGGAAGGTATTTGTTGACAATTAAAAAGGCAATTGTTGATTCCCTGTTCTACTCTCACTGCCTCTATTTTGGCAAACCCAACCCTCCAGGCACCTGGCAAGAGAAGTGGGACAACCTGAACCGCAAATTTAGTGCAGGTGTGATGTTTGGCCTAGGAACCAGAAGGTGGGGGTCCAAACGGATTCACAGCAGTGGTTTGCTTTAGAAACTACATTGGTTTCCTGCCCTACAAGAGAAGAGATTTGATATGTTTACTTTGAAACTAATATATTCCTTGTCAAAATCCTTGACTTGCAACCAGCTGGATGGACCACCTTTAAAGTATTTTTTTATAGGATAGGACAGTTGACTTCAAAGCTACCCCAAGTATCATGTCTATTTGTCTAAAATCCTTGACAACTGTACTATTATTATTATTATTATTATTATTATACCTCTGTATCTTTGACATTTCAGAGATCCTTCCCATTTTCTTATGAGAGCAGAGGACTTTGCAAAATTGCCAAACCATTTTCCTATCACTCCATCTTATTTAACTTTTCCTACTTCCCTCACCATTCTAATCAAGGATGGCTGGTGGTACAGAAACCTCACTGACCAAAGTTAATTGTGAGAGATTCTGATTTTCAGGTTGGAAAATACCTTCCAAAACAGGTGATTACTGCCTTTTCTACAGCACCCATCATATTGAATGAAGTAAATGGCTAGTACAGGGTGGTCAAGACTTATTGACAAGAAGCTCAACCTCCTGGTTTTTAGTCCTCATGCCCTCACAATCATTTTTCCTTTGGGGAATAGAAGAGGCAGAAGTCCTTTTCTTTTTCTGTCTTCTTTATGGAAATATCCAGCTCCCATTTCTAAGGTTATTGCTGCCACTGTTTTGCTCCTGCTATCAGAATAGTTGTGAGAGAACATTCAGAGGTGATTCACTGGGTTCATTAGCATTCTATGTGCATTTCCTTATAGCCCAAATCTTCAGGCCCCTTTATTCTCAACCCTGTGCACTGATTCTAAACCAATTTATTCTGGTCATCAAAAAGCTACCTTTCACCTATCTAAAATTCCTTCCAGATGTCAGTACTGATGGACATGCAACAACATGATTGATGATTTAATTGTTTGTGATTCAACCAGTAAGAGAAATCAGGTCTGCAGTAACTCAAAGGTGATCTCAGGTGAGCAAGCTTGATTTAACCCTTTCGAACATAAACAAATTATTTAGCTCATGAACCACCTCCAAACTCCTCCCTAGACCATTTCCAAAGATGGTACTAATTAGACCACATATTGCTCTGTCTCTAATTATAATATATTTAATTAGCATGCATGATTTTTCCCCAATTAAACTGTCATTATCATAAGGTTAGGAACCCTCCTGCCAGGGCAAACTGGGTGGGAATATACACAATGCAACCTTCATTAAAATCCTAACTTAGATCAAATTCAACAATGTTCTTGGTTGCCACCACTAAAAAGTAAAAAGAATGTTAATTTATCTCTCTTGTCTGTCTCTCCAAAAATACATTAGTGACTTGTATATGTTTCCCTGAATTTACTGACCTCAATATTTCTACTCCTTGCTACCATAGCTTCTTCCAAAACCATAAATTTCCCTCTTGGATCCTCATTTTGGTCAATACTGCCCCCAAGAAAAGAGTACTGCAGAAGTAGGAACAGAGTCACCAAAAGTCTGTTCCACTGAGTGCTACTTTAAATTCCAACTACTTCAAGACTCAGCTCAAGTTATGCTTTCTCCATGAATTACTTTTTAAGCCTCCCAAACCTTTCTCTCCTCTGAAACTTCTCATTCTATGAATCTCATTGGGCATTTGCCCATGTTCTTTGTATTGTTAATTTATGGTCTTATGTATATTGACTTGCTGTGTAACTTCCTTCTAACATTAATTCCTTTGACAACCATTTACAAAGCAGTAACAGTGTTCCAGACACAGAGCTATATGGTAAAGTTTTTAAAGTGAATAAGAAAAAAAAAAAAAAAAAGAACTTGTCTTCAAGAGGTCAAAGTGCAATTAAAGAAGCACTGATTTGCGTACTATTTTGTCTCCCCAGGACACAAATGTTAAATTAAGAAAGCGATAATGACATCAACAGGATAAAATGATATCTAGATTTGTCCAGTGGCTAGAGACTCAGATCATTCTTCATAAAGCTGTCAGTCCTTCATTATCAACTTCCTTAAAGAATTCACAGCAATGACTTCGAAAGTGCCTTCTTAAGATTATGGGAATCTCTTTTCACTCTGGTATGCTGACCAACCTCAATTATCTCTGAAAAACTGTCTTAATAAAGGAACAGCATGGTTCTTCCCTGGAGTAGCTCTGAAAAAGAAATAGTCTCCATTCTCCTTCCACCTCCTCCACATTATGCCAGAAGTTATTTCCAGGCCCCATGATGTCAGTGAGGCAGTTAAATGATGATCTTAGAAAAACTAATCAATTATAGCTGCTTCTTGAAGGACTGATCCCATAAAGAATTAAGGAAATGTATCGTCATGATCCAAGACATATATCATAGGATATTGCTAGGTTCCAACAAATACAGCTGATTGTGACTTTAAAGTACTTTTTACTTGTGATTAATAAAAGGACTGAAAATCATGGGGATAATTTGGTTATTTGCTTAAGATTCAAAAAAATATATTGTATGCAAGTTTATTTTAACCCATTATTCTAGGTATCATAAAGCAGAAAAGACCATGTTGTAAATTGTCATGATCCTTTTGGGATGATGAGAACCCTATTTCTGACATCTTAGATAGTCCATCAACATTAGCTAGAAATTTGTATGATAACTTTCTTATTCTTCTTTATTGCCCAAATCACATAAACAGTCTGTGGTTAAAAAGCTCTGCCTGATCCTGGATAGTAAATGATTAACGAATACCGCTCTGAACAACTCTTACAGGGAGATGTTTAATATCACAAGAAAAGTCACTGCCTCATTCGTTCTGCTCAGTGTAGTAGCAATTTTTCCTAGGATCCCAATTAAAAAGGCACTCTCCTTTCCAAATAGTGAAAAGGATAAAACATTACTCCAATAAAAAACATTGCCAAGGATGTTATACATAAAGGAGAAGAATGCACCCCACGCGATAGCATAAGTCAACCCTCCAGATATCATTATGAGTAGATATCTAGACAGGATTTGCTTGACCTAAATATTGCAGTGCATTCAATGTTCTATAAACCAGGGGGCGTCTGGGTGGCTCAGTGAGTTGAGCCTCTGCCTTCAGCTCAGGTCACGGTTTCAGGGTCCTGGGATCAAGTCCCGCATCCTGCTCTCCACTCAGCAGGGAGCCTGCTTCCCCTTCTCTCTCTGCCTGCCTCTTTGCCTATTTGTGATCTCTCCGTCAGATAAATAAATAAAGTCTTCAAAAAAATATTCTATAAATGAAAAGAGACAAAAGCATGCTCTCAGTGCACTCAGAACATCATGTTCACCAAGATCACTTCTGACTGGGTCTCATACCTATTCATTCTAACTGCATGGTGTGAAACAGTGGTGAGGGTCCAGAAGGTACGCCTGACCTGGTATGACATTCTGTGACTAACAGCTCAGTCATCACTGTCCCATGGAGGCACACAGAAATTCTAGATTCTACTTTGTGTTTGCTAGGGCTGGCTCAAGTAGAAAGTATCACCATAATTCCATTTCTGCTTCATTTTATTTTTTTAAATTTATTTTTATTTATTTTTAACTTTTTTTAATCTACTGATTAACATATAGTGTATTATTAGTTTCAGGAATAGAGTTTAGTGATTCATCAGTTACATATAGCACACAGTTATATGTCAAATGTCCTCCTGAATGCCCATCACCCAGTTATCCCATTCCCCTACATACCTCCCCTCCAGCAACCCTCAGTTTGTTTACTAGAGTCTCTCATGGTTTGTCTCCCTCTCTAATTTCATCTTATTTTTTTTTTCCGTCCCTTCCCCTATGCTCATCTATTTTGTTTCTTAAATTCCACATATGACATTTCTGCCTCATGTTAACTACTTTGAAAGCCTGGCTTTTGTTTCTCACATGACCTCCATACTCTTCTTCTCCTACACCTCCTAAAATCTGCTCTCTGACCCTTTTCTCAGAGAGCAAAATTTGGGAATATCTTTGCATGATCCTTCCCAGGGATATTTGTGTCAATAGCTAAAATGAAATTTCCTCTGGCATCCGGCAAGAAGGAGGATCTTTCAGCAGGAAAACTAAATCGGGGCCCTCCTGAGGAGAATGTGAAGTCACAGCATGCACACGGTGGCCAAAGCCACTTGGGAAATGACTAGCCTGGAGTTAGGAACAAGGCTCTAGGGAAATTAAAGCTCTGATTGGCCCTGTTTCTTCCACATGATTGGTGCTCATTAAGTGTTACATATCTCTGACACCCTAAAATTTCACCATTATTTAAAGATTGAGGCTGTTAGGAAATCAGGATTCCTTAGCACTAGCTAAGACAGGGGGAAAGTTTGCCAAATAGTTATATAGAAAAAGACAGCTGAGCCTGAGCTATGTCTGTTTAAAGGTCAAATTAAGCATATCCATACCATTTCTGATTAATGGGACAAGTAAATACAAGCCTCTACCTCCCCTTACTTAAAGGAGATTTCACCATGACAAGTAGAGTGTCATTTATTAGGCTACTTTCAGACAAATCCACTCAAATTTACCTAATTACAGGATGTGCTCTGTCCAGAAGCTCCTTCAGCACAGTCCAGTGAAGAGAAACATCAGTAATTGTTCAAAATGTGTCAGATACACAGTCTTTCAAGTACAGAAGTCTCTGCAAATGCCATTTCACACAACAATGATTCTTGATAGAATACCAAGGAAATGTGAAGCCAAAGGGGTATCAAAGGAAATAATACACTCTGCTCAATGCATGTCCCTTCATTCCAACAGGGAGCATTTATGGGATTTTGAATGAGGTTACAGATGCCAAGGTAAGGTTTAATACCTCTGTCATAGACATAAATGTACAGAGATAGAGAAAGAGAACCTAAGTAGTTGGGACGGCGAGAATGCCAAACTAAATCATCAGTTACCTACATCCGCCACTTTGACTTTCCCCTCTTTCTACTTGATGGTTTGTGTGCCTAAAGAATGATAACAAACCTAGAGCAGGTGTGATTTGGAAGGCAGCAGGACCATGCTGAAAGAACTTCAGAGCCAGCACAGAGATAAGATGAAGCAGATAGAAGGCAATACTCAAGGAATTGTAAAACAAGAATAGGCAATAAAGGAAAAGGGACAATATGTACTTTCATCCCCCGTGTTCCTTTGCACAATCTTCTGTTAAGATCCCAAACCAGGAAACCACTGGAAATGGATCTTCTTTACTTCCAGTGATTCCTGGACATAAAAGTAGTATAGCACTTTTCATCTCAGGGACCACAATATCATTAAAAGCCTTTTAATACCATGAAGTCTGATACTAAGCTTTCAAGTGAGTCCCTTAAAGAATTTAGCCACAGGTAGCAAACCATCATTAGCTACGGAGTGAGGTCCTCCACTAGGCAGACATCCATGTGCTGGGTGCAGTGGAAAGGTCACTGAAGGAGACAGATGCCATGTCACCGTCTTGTGAAGTTCAGTCCAGTGAGTCAGGGACAAGGGGAGAGGGGAGGTAGGCAATGAATAAACAACTAGCCCCATAGGGCCAAATCTACCATTCTGGTGCTAAAAGTGGCATGGATCACTCCTACTTACTCCCCATGGGTGGGTCCATGACATCATCTTCAGATGAAAAGAGCCTCACTGTCTGGGTCTCTGAGTCACAGCCCTGAGAGGCCACTCAAGTTATAAGAAAGTTAGGATGAGAGGTCTTTTATTTCTGTTTATTTCCAATCCAAGTCATTGCACCAACCGTTTGAATGCCTCCAGGTGACTGAGTCATGAATGCTCTTGTCAGTGGCACTTGACATTAACTAGATTGATTGCACCAGAATAGAAATCAGCTGCATGATAAGTGATGATGGCTTCTCTGAACTGGAGGGGGTGGGAATCTTTTTACCTCCTTTCAAGACTTTCAAAGTCAGCAGCAGTGGAGGATAAAATTAATATCTTTTAATAGAAGGAGACTTATCACCTTCTCTTCCACTAATATCAATATACAAGGACCCACTTCATACCAACATTTTCCAATAAAACATTCTAACCAAACCGACTGGAACTGAACTTATACTTCATCTTCAGTAAGAATATTCGAACAGCTGGGGTGCCTGACTGGCTCAGTGGGTAGAGCAGGCAATGCTTGATCTCAGTCGTCATGAGTTCGAGCCTCACATTGGGCATAGAGCTTACTTAAAATTTAAAAAAAAAGAATTATTCTAACAGCTAAAAACATATCCACGTGGATTATCATTCTTTACATCAATTTATTACTTATATTCTTAATCTGACAATTATAAACTTCTTAGAGTATTTTTGTTAAGCATCTGCTTGTGTTCATACTGAGAAACAAAGACTTGAAACATAGTCTTAAGGATTTTATCACTTAGAGCAAGTAAATATGTATGAAATCATTTATAAATAAGCAAGTGCAACAGTATATGAAACAGTATTAACTCATAAATACTAAAACTGCAGTTAGAGGCCATTAGAGAACAGGATTATAATTCATACCATTTCATAAATTTCTAACTGTATCCTAGAATGAAATTAAGAAGCTAACGAGCAAGTAAGCTAATGTTTCATCAAAAAAGGGTAGGCTTCCCTGAGGGAGATGTGTGGATTACATATGGGTAGCCCAGTACAGAGCTGTCTATAAACAGAAACCACATCTTCTAAGTCTTGTGTACTGGCCCACCAGAGCCACCCTTAGGGTATTTGATATCCCTATGTAAATAAACAATTTTTTGTTATATCCCTATGTAAATAAACAATTTGATTTAGAAGTATATTGAAAAGTTTTGAGCCTCCTTGATATACAGTGATATCTTAATGAAGATTTAGAATCATGGGTAGAGAAGATTTACATGCATACTTGTTTAGTGTCCAATTGGTTAATGCAAAGATCCTTCATAATGTCTAGGCACCTTCCCTTCTTCAGATCCAGAAACTATTCTTTTGTGGTTTTTGTCTGGCATGCCATTCTTAGCTAATTTCTATCTCTCACCTTAATTAAAGAGGTAAAAAATGCTATCACTCAAAATTCCATGGCTCTTTGGAACCTATTTGTATGGAAACAATATTGATCTTGCCCAAGCCACACCATAATAACTTTTGTTTAATGCTGCTTACATCATTACTCGTGATGCTGCCTTATCTATTGAATACTGGCTTTGCATAATTCTCTCTCAGGTTATTATTCTAGTTGATGATGGACATAAATTCAAGTTTATCCAAAAAATGTAGATGTGAATAAGTCATTGTCTAGTTACAGTGAACTTATAGTTCAAAATTTCATAGTGTGACTGTAGAACAACACAACTTCCAGCCACATCATATTAACCAGTCATGATCACTTCATTCCTACGACCCCATCTCCTTTGAGTTAACTGCATCCCTGCCTTCCAGTTATCACTGCTGGACCCATGAATGGAAGGAGAAGATTGGTCTTATTCATGTAGCATGTCTAGTCCCTGTGGAGCACAGCATAAGATCAAGCCAGGAAAGCTCAATGTCACCACACTGATCTAGGCCACTCTGAGAAGACATTGTCTGAAGGGCCTGTTGGTCCTGAGGAACAATGGTATGGGAAACCTGTGAAGAAGATAGGGGCAGTCAGGCCCAGAGTACTACATGACATTGGCAAATAACCGGCAGAGGAGGTGGGTAACTGTCCTGCGTGGCAGTGCTGGGGACCTCACAGGATAAAGGATGGCTGCTGCTACTCCCACCATCTTCAGGTGCTCATACGTGGCACATGTGTGCATACACATATGTGCACACATGGCTTAAACCCACGGGTCATGAGTGGACCATTGGCACACCAGACCTCTGAACTCATCTGTGCCCAGTGTGAGTGGGAATCATCCAAAATCAGCATATCATCACCATCCTGCTAGTCCAGTCTCACAAGATTCTGTGAAAGAAATTCTGCACTGGCCAGCAAGAACAATCATCTTGCTGCCAAACTGCCCTCTTGGAACTGGGACTCATCGCAGAGCCCTAAGACAATCCCATTGGGCCATCATCTAGAGGATGAAGGCATATACTAGAAAGGAAAGATGAAGACCGAGGGCCACATGGGTTCAGGTACAGGTCCAGATACCTACTTTGATGGTACTGCCAGCCCTGGTCAGTCCTAGACACAAGAGCGAGATTCGCAAAATGTTGAAGTAGATGTTTTTAGTGACCAGGACCCACACACAACCAAGTCTGAGATTAGATGTCCCTGCCTAAATTGTAGTGCTGGAAGAAGCCCCTCCCATGCACTAGAAAAAGACTTCACAAATTTTAAGAAAGTTTCTCCAATATGAGTAACCATCCCAGGAACTGAGGTGTGTAACTGTATATACTGTATTATCAAATATTTCTGGCAGAAAGAACTTCTGAATGGACAAGGTGTAGATAAGAACCTAGGTGTTGATGAGAATCCTCCATTCATAATAATTTTATATATCAGATGACTTCCAGCTTCACATAGTTCAAGCTTTCTTTGTCTTCTACTATCTATGCATTTCCATTCCTACTATGATATGACCTCTAGTCTTTCACCTTTTAGCCATGACACTGGTTGAATTGGCATAGCTGGAGAGGGTTGGTAAGAATATTACTAGAAGGCGCTCTTTCACAGGGACAGCAATAATTTAACTGGATACATGGAATTCTTGGCTAACTATATACATATATCCCAGTAAGTCCAAACTGAGCATATTATCAGCACAACTTCCTCGTAGCCTGATCTCGAAATGCCTGTGACCAACCAGAGTCAACTGATATGAGGGTAAGTATAATAAATGGGAAGCTGGACTAGAAAGAAAATTGTTAAAGCTAAAATATCTTACTCTTGCAAACTTTGTAAAGCCATAAAATCATGTATACACATTACTAGGTCTCTTCCTTGGGCCTTGGAGTAGTCCACCACAGTGGAGGGTCTCTAGAGCTTAAGCTTCATTGGCTTCATGTAAAATCACCTCTTCTATAGAGACAAGCAACTTTCTATGACAGTGATTCCAAACATTTGAGTTTCTAGATTCATAAACTGATAGCAGGTTGTATGGGTTAAATGATTGGCAAAGGATACATTTCTAACATTTATGATTATTCTTTTTTGCTACTAAATTTTATAAATTTTAAAAGGAAAAGGTAAAAGAGCAACTCATGGACCTCTCTAACTTGCCTAGTTAGTTTCTATGAAAAGGTAGGCAGAAATTTGGAGTGGTTGAATAGAGATCCTGCTTCTTTCAAGAGAAGCCTGACTTCAACATGACATATCTTTTGGACTACTTCCCCTTGGCACTGAAATTAAACAATAGGAGCACCAGGGTGGCTCAGTTGGTTTTGGCTCACTTTTGGTTTTGGCTCAGGTCATGATCCCATGGGTTGGTGAGATTGAGCCCCACTTGAGATCTTCTCCCTCTGCCCCTACCCCAACTCATGTGCCTGCTCGCTCGCTTTCTCTCTCTCTCTCTCAAATAAACAAATAAATATTTTAAAAAAAGAAATTAAACAATAAACCACAGTTTTCTCTTACAGAATCTCTATTCTTCTGGGGCGCCTGGGTGGCTCAGTGGGTTAAAGCCTCTGCCTTCGGCTCAAGTCATGATCTCAGGGTCCTGGGATGGAGCCCAGCATTGGGCTCTCTGCTCATCAGGGAGCCTGCTTCCCCCTCTCACTCTGCCTGCCTCTCTGCCTACTTGTGATCTCTGTCTGTCAAATAAATAAATAAAATCTTTAAAAAAAAAAAAAAAGAATCTCTATTCTTCTGGATATACACAAATTAACTTTCCTCATGAAATCAGCAAGAAGTCTTTGGAATCAGGGAAAACCAGCTTCTATTCATTCCTCCTATCCATTTAAAGCAGAATTATATGACTTAACATATATAACTGCTTGCTTAATTATGTTTCTGGAATTGCCACCATGATTATATATGTTTAAACACTGTTACTTACATCATAATGGTCTTGCTATTCATCTGCTTGTGTTTCTGCATTATTGATGCCAGCTTTGCAAATGCCAAATTTGCTGAGATGTTTTTTAAAGAGTTCAATCCACCAGTAGGGACTACTTGGTTCTAAATTTTCCCATTTGACTACCAAAAACCATTCAGAGGAAGAGGGAAAATGGAAATAATCATCATTTTCAGTGGGACGAGTAAGCAGAGAAAACCCCAGACTCCAAATTAAAATAAGTGCTGCCAAAAACAGCTGGGACTTTGCCCCGCAGAGAGCCTCAGAGGAAACAGCAACAGAAAAGGCACAGCAAACAGGGAAAGTGGAGGATCTGGTGTGGTCAGCTGCAGAAATCACTAGCAAACACACAGGAAGCAGAAGAAAAAGGATGGGAGCTTCCCAGACAACACCCACATGATCACACCTTCAAAAGTGAAGGGAATCAACTTGGAATGCCAAATCTGTTTCCCTTGGCAGCAGGGGCCAGTAAAAGATAGCAGTGGAATGGACTGGTGGTAAAAATCCTCCCGAAAAAAGTTAGGTTTGGAGGAACCAAGAAGACATACCTAATGGAGGCATCATATATAAAAGAAATCATCTCTCATAAGAGCGACAGAAGAGAGATCCTATCATTTAAAAACCAGAAGGCCAACCGTCCCTGTCTCCTCCCTCTACTACCATTATACTTGTCTAAGAAATTTCAACTCATTTAGATACGGGGGGGAAAAATTCACATAGAATCCATGCAGAAAGAAAAATAAGTGTAAATGAGCATCAGAATTGTCCTCTTGGTGATGGGAACTCACCAAGGGGAGGAACCGTTGCCATGAAAAGGAACAAAATGGTAACAAGACATTCTACCATAAATTTTTAAAACATATTATAAAGCAATTACAGCTATGAAGAAAGATCACAAGAAGAGGTAACAGTCAGATATCAGAAGAAAATGAAATAGGAATAAACAGACATCAGGAAAAAAAAAAGAAGAAGAAAAGGAAAATTTTTCCAGATGTAAAGACAAAACTAGAATGTAAACTGGGAGAAGGAATTCTGTGGGGAGCTCATTAAGAGACATACAAGACGGAAATTGAAAAACCAAATGAAAGAAAATTTTTAAATGAAAATGGTTAAATAGAAAGTAACATATATTAATAGCATTCTATTTGGAGTATCTGAGAGACAAAAAATAACTATACTCAACAGGACACAAGTTTTAAGGTACAAGAAAATTTTCCTGGAATAAAAAGGACTTAATCTACAAATTGAAAGTATGTACTCTGCATCAGTGAAAATTTGTTCAGGTCAGTCAATATGAAAAAATATGCTGGTAAAGATACTATCATAATAAATGACTTAATTACATTAAAAAAAAAAAAAAAAGGCGAGGGGAGAAGAAGAAGAAAGAAAGAAAAGAGAAAAAAGAACTCTCTGGGAAGCCAGGCAAAACTTTCAAGCTACATATATAAGAAAAGGAAAATTAAGCAGGCATCAGGCTTCTACCCAGCAAATTCAACACCACAAGTCAAGGGAAGAAAACCTACAAAATACTTGAGAAAAGGAAGCATGAGTGAAGAAATTGATACACAGCCAAGGATTTTATATCCTTGAAAGTACAAGACACAAATTTTATCTTCAGCTTCTAGTTCATGAAGCATAAAGGCTGCTGACAGTTTTGAACATGTAATAAATCAGGAACTACTGTTTACATGAGCCCTTCTTGAGAAAATTGCCACTAGAGAGAAAACCCCAGCCAACCAAAATGGTGCGCAAATCTTTGGCAAAAGGCTTGTGGTGAAACTGAATATATTAAAATATAAAAGTAAGACAAAAACAAACGTGGGAAAAGAGGTCATAAAATGACCTAACAATGTAGGAATGATATAATTTATAAAAACTAAAAGAAAGGGCATAGAGGAGAGGTAAAATAAGCTTACTGCTCGTCTCATCTCCATGTAAATCGAGTCAAAGTGTGTCATTCAAATGTAAGACATCAATACTGGGAGAAAATGCATATTTCAAAATATGAAGCTAAATGCTCAACTTGACTAAAATTGGGTGATATAAGAAAGGGAGTATGGCCAAAGAAAAATTATGTAAACCAGTCAAATTATTGCTCATAGTGTGGAACTAAGTGAATCCATTAAAAAAACAAAACAAACAAAAAAACTAAAGCAGCAGCACCTGGATGGCTCAGTCAGTTAAGCATCTGACTCTTGATTTTGGGCTCAGGTCATGATCTCAAAGTCATGAGATCTGCCTTGGGCATGGAACCTGCTTAAAATTCTCTCTGCCTCTGCCTCTCCATCTACCACACGCGCTTGTGCTCTCGCTCTCTCACTCTCAAAACAAAACAAAAAACAAATAAACAAACAAAAAACCCTCAAAAAGCAGAAGGAACTAAGGCCGTTATATTAAGGTATATTTTTAAACACATATTTATTTATATTTAGAACAAAAAGAATCCTAAATATCAGAAAAATTAAAAGTGTCAAAAGCAACTAGGACAAACTACATAGTGTAAGACCTTTATATTATATAAAAATAAGCACATAGAATACATTCTGAACACATGTGCCATATCAATAAATGAAACAAGCATAACTCATCTTTTAAACAAATAGATTTTCAGATTAGATCACATTGGAAAACCCAACTCTGTGCTATACAACAACAGACACATTCAAAACAATGTGAGTCAGAAATGAAAAAAGGAAGGGTGGAAAAAAGTATTTAAAAAATATATATAAATGGAAAGAAGCAGAAGGTAGGGTATTAATTTCAGGCCAAATGAGATTCAGGTGGAAAAGCCCACAGGTAGACATTTTATAAATTGACTGATCATAAAATTCCCATGAGAAAATAAACAAACAAGGATCACCAAGGAAATTCTGGAAAAAGAAAAACAATAGTCTAAGACCTGCCCTACCACAGACACAAACATGTGATGTTAAAGCGTGTGGTAAAGCCTCCATAATTAAAACAGGGCAGCTCTGGTGTACGACTGGACAAACCAGTGATATAGATAAGAAGGTCCAGAAACAGATACAAAAACATAGAGGAATTAGTAAACATTAAGGTGGCATCTCAAATGAGTGGAGTTAACAGATATTATTTAATATAGGGTGTTGGGACAACTAAATTACCTTGGGAATAGAATCAGAGGCCAGAAGAGGAGGAAAAAAAGATAAACTGTGGTGGATCAAAGATTGAAATGTAACCAATTAAATCATTTAAAAAAAAAAACAACAACACTTGGCAAAAAAGTTGGGGGCAATTTTCTTTATAACCTTGGAGTAGAAGAGGTCTTTAACCATAATTTACAAATCTAAAAGCCCTGAAAAATAGATAAATGTGATGCTAAAAATAAAGACATAAAACAAATCTGAGGGTTTTTTTTAAAAAGAAGCAGAGTGAAAGGAAAAAAACAACCACCTGGGGTAGCATCCTCAGCTAATACCACCCAGGCTAATACCCATAAGGGAGGAAGAGCTTTTCAAATCAAAAAAGAAAATTTGATCCATTAGAAAAATGAGCAAATTATATGAGCAAATAATTCATAAGGAGAGAAATTTAATATCACTTAAACATACAAAAAGAAGCTGAATTTCCTTCAGAATAAGAGAAATGTAAATATATATATCTATATATATATAGATATATATATATTCTAGAAATTACATTATTCCTCTATCATTTTGACAAATATTCCAAAATTCAGCAATACTGTCTGTGACGCTATGGGGGAAGAGCATGCTTCTGCTTCTGCTTTGTTACTTACAGTGCAAAGTGGTACAACTACTACAGAAGAGAATTTGGCAACATCCCCCCAAATTATACCACAATCATAGTCTGAAAATTTATCCTTCAGGGATCGCTGGGCACACGCAAAATGGTGTGTATAAAATGGTGCGCGCCATTCCAAAGGTTGACAAAAACTTAAGTTTAAGTTTATAATGAGGGCAGCTCAAATAAATTATGATAAATTGATTAAAAACTGAAAACTGCCTCTGTTGAAAGAAATGAGAAAGTTCCCCATATCCTGAGATGGAAAGACCTTTAGGATATAAGAAATGGAAAGAGGCAAGTTTCAAAACAATGGATATGGTGTGCATTTGGTTATTCTCCTGTTAGCCCTAACCAGATCTATAATTCATAGTCCATGTATCTGGGCCTTGCTCTGTGCCCTCAAAGCTTGATCTGTGGGAATGGCATCAATAGGGCCCCCTTGCTGTCTCATTTCAGGTGGGTTGGTCATTGGAGCCACGGATACATGGGTGAGGGGAGAGAAGCCAGGGTGTTTCTTCCCCACTTCCTGTCTACCTTGCTACCCAGCTTCTATCAGGAGCTGCATCTAGCCTTGACTGTGACTGCAGCCTGCAAGGAAAGCCTCCTCCGTGGCTCCAGCTCTCACTTGGCTGTGGTAAACCTCTCTGATCCCTTTGCCCCTTCTGGTTCTTCTCCCTGAACACTACGGTTCAACGTCTTTAAAAATTTGTCTCATTAAATCTGTTCCGTTGAATTATCATAGTGGAATTCTATTTCCTGCTGGGACCCTGATTTATGTAGCATACTATCTTTTTCCTAAGAATGAAAGAGAAATAAGTTGATTAGTGTTTGTTTGCACTTGCATAAAGAAGTTGTGGAGGGAGACACAAGAAACCCGTCTAAATGCTGACCTTTAGGAGGTGATCGGGAAACAAAAGTAGGAGCAAGATTATTCATTAAACATCTTTTTGTGGTCTTTCAATTGTTAAACCATGGGAATGTATTATCTTCTTTAAAACATTAAAAAGAAGCAAAATGAGGAACATATACAAGATTATGTAGGGTGATACGCTAAATCAAGCTTGGTTGATTAGGGAAGAAGAATGAAACTGCTCTCTCTATATTAATACAGAGCAATCTCCTAAAATATATTAAGTGTAAAAAGTATAGAAAATGTGTATAAAGTGCTTCTATTTGTGAAGAAGGAAGGAAGGAAATGAGGGTGAAAGGGAGAGAGAAGGAGGGGGCGAACTGAATATGCATATAAATGCAGGTGTGTCTAGAAGACCTTAATGATACACAAGAAACTTGTAGCTGTGCATGCCTTGAAGAAAAGAATCAGGAGTCTGGGGGACAGGCATGGGAAGATGAATTACTCTTTACCTTATACCTTTTTGTACTTTTCAATATTTTTTACCAAAAATGTGTAAGTAGCACATGTTTATTTTAGATAAGGAAGAAAATATGAATACATTCATGACATCCCCAATAACCCTGGCAACTTTTGTTTTTCTTTTTGCTACCCTAATTTTTTTCCTTCTTTTGTAATGATCATGAACAGGCTAAGGATATTTTATACATTACAACTTTTGACAAGGCAATTTCACTTTTTGTAATTTATTATAAGAAAATAATCAAGGATGTGTGCAAAGATTTGTTTATAAGATGTTCATGGCAGTATTTTTTATAATAGTGAAAAATTGATAGCGACCTACATGTCAGAAGTAGGATATAAATTTTAATGAATTATGGTACATCCTACCACATGTATAGCCTAGTACTATTAAAAATGTTGCAGAAGACTACTGGTTGCTCTGGAAATATGTTGGTGCTCTACTATTTAATGTAAAATCAGGTTACAAAATACAACATGATTCAAGAATATTTATTTCTAAATTTCACAAAATTAATTCGGACTCTATTATATTAGGCATTCTACCAGTAGTCAGGGATGCAAAAGATTTGCCCCTCCCATTTTAGTCGATGACAGGGAAAAGCCAACCTACAATGACTATATAGTATAAGACTTGTTGATAGGGGCAGTAGAAAAGCAAAAGAAAGCTAACTAAGCCCAATTATAGCAGACAGAAGGGACAGGGAGTTAGAGGCTGGTTGATAGGGAATGATATTCAGAAATGCTTCCTTTGAAGAAAATGATTATATCAGCTAACTACTGCTGCCTAAGAAACCATTCCAAAATTCCGTGGCTTAAAATAAGTGATTTATTTTTCTGTGGGTTGGCAATCTGAGCAGTCCTTCTGAGGATCTATCCTGGAATTGCTCACATGACAATGGTAATCCAAGTTCCCCACTGAAAGATCTGAAATGGCCTCACTGATATATCTGACAAAAAGATGCTGGCTATTGACTGGGGTGCCTCAGGTCTCCGCATGGCCTCTCATTCTCCTGTAGATTAGACCAGGCCTCATAGAATGGTAGTCTCAGTATTCCAAGAGGCTGAAAGCAGAAGTTACAAAGCCTGCAACTCCTATTCTCTGAGGCTCACATAATGTCACTTCTGCCACATTCTATGGGTCAGAGAAAGCTACAAAACCTGCCAAGATTCAAGAGATTGGAGATATAAACACCGCCTCTTGATGGGAGGGATAGCAGCATTACATTGCAAAGATTATGGACATAGGCTTGACTCACCATTACTGTAATAATCTTTCACAGTGATGTAAATGAGAAATGAAAGACAGTAGAAAAGAGTTCCAGGAAGAGAAACCAGCTATCAAAGATCCCCATGGCAAGAGAAAACACAACGTGTCCAAGGAACATTCAGCTCAATGGAGATTGAGCCTAAAATTGATGAAAGGAGGGAAATCATGGGGAAAAAATTATAAAGGAACTTGTTTCAAAAATTAGACAAGCACTATGTCTGTATCTTTGGGGTAAATATCTAGTAGTGCAATTTCTGGGTCATAGGGTAGCTCTATTTTTAACATCTTGAGGAACCTCTATACTGTTTTCCAGAGTGTCTGTACCAGTTTGCAATCCAACCAACAGTTTAAGAGGGTTCCCCTTTCTCCACATCCTTGCCAAAACTTGTTTCCTGTCTTGTTAACTTTAGCCATTCTAACTGGTGTAAGGTGGTATCTCATTGTGGTTTTGATTTGTATTTCCCTGATGGCTAGTGATGTTGAACATTTTTTCACATGTCTGTTAACCATTGATATGTCTTCTTTGAAGAAGTGTCTATTCATGTCTTCTACCTGTTTCTTGATTGGATTATTTATTTTTTGGGTGTTGAGTTTGATAAGTTCTTTATAGATCTTGGATTCCAGCCCTTTATCCATAATGTCATTTGCAAATATCTTCTCCCATTCCATGGGTTGCCCTAGCAGCAATGGCCACAATAGCCAAACCGTGGAAGGAGGCTGAGATGTCCTTCAGCAGAAAAATGGATAAAGAAAATGTGGTTTGGGGCACCTGGGTGGCTCAGTGGGTTAAAGCCTCTGCCTTCAACTCAGATCATGATCCCAGGGTCCTGAGATCAAGCCCCGCGTCAGGCTCTCTGCTCAGTGGGGAGCCTGCTTCCTCCTCTCTCTCTCTCCCTGCCTCTCTGCCTACTTGTGATCTCTGTCTGTTAGATAAATAAATAAAATCTTAAAAAAAAAAAAGAAGAAGAAGAAGAAGAAGAAGATGTGTTTCATATATACGATGGAATATTACTTAGCTATGAGAAAGGATGAACACCCACCATTTGCATTGACAGCTTTATGGCACTGTAACTATATCATTGTAACTTAATGAGTGTCTTAGTGGCTAGAAGTAGATTGGCTCTATCAAAGAGTATGTAAAACTTACTTTCAGAAAAGTTCAACCAATTTATACTTCTAGAAGTAATACATGAATAACTATTTTCCCTAGTCTTTCTCAATAGTGAAGTCTTTTTTTTTTTTTTTTTTTTCCAATAGTGAAGTCTTAAAAGAGTCTTGGTTAGCATGAAAGGCTGAAAATGTAGTATTACGTTGTTTTAATATTTCTGTTTTTATCTTAGTGAAGTTTAATTTTTTCCATGTTTATTGGCTGTTAGTATTTCATTAGAAAAATCCCTGTTTGTACTTTTGCCCATTTTACTATGAAAATGTTATTGATATGAAGGGATATTCCATATACTAGCCCAATGTCATAAGTATCATGTGTTTGTGGAAACAAATCTCTTCAGTCTATTTTACGAAGTAGGGAATTTATAGCTAGGAAAAGGAATAACCTCATAGAATGCAAAACCAGAAAGTAGAACGAGATCTCCCAAGGACTAACCAGAAAGTTGTCAGGAAGCTAGCTGTTCTTGCTTTCTACACTCTTCTACTTCTCTCTTCATATCTGTCCCTTTCTTCTTTTCATAGATTAGTTTGCTTGACAAGACTTCCTTTATATATTCACGGAGTTATGCATTCATGAGACTGCAGGTTGCTGTAGCACTGATGCTGACCCCAATTCTACAGGTAAGTAGAGCATGAATGTTCTCTGGCCTGTACTATAATCAGCTACACTATCTGCTTTTCCACATTCAAATGTGTGAGGCTGAGAACCTGACTCCTAAACTGTCTTGCTTTGATCTAGATGCACATCCCCTGTTAGATCAGACATGACTAGGGAATTTGAGGGGTCAGGGCAAGAAGTTCATATGGCCTCTGCCAATTTGTTTTCTTTTCAGAGAAGGAGATGTGGGCAGCCACACAAATCAACTGATAAACATCCTATACCATCTGGTTCTCACATAGGTTACAAATATGTCTCTTAGCCCATTTTAATTTACTTTATATTCCAGTGTTTTTGACAATTGAGAGTAAAAGTTTTGTTGTGGTCATGCCTATCAATCTTCTCTTTAGCCAATCAAAAGTCATTATTTTCACACATTTAGCTGGTTATATCATTACATTTGTTGAAAAATGCATCAGTTCCCCCCGACTGGAAATGACAGTTTTTCATATGTGAATATTTATATATACTTACACCTTTTCTACTCTGTTCATTGATGTGACTCTTCTACATCTAGCTATGCAAATATTCCCACCTTGTTATTCTGTCAATATTTTCTTAACTATTCTCAACCACTTTCTTACAGACAAATTTCACAACATGGTCACTATAAGCAGAATAATTATTTCATTGGAAGTAACAATTATTCCAATTCTTAAGAAAAACTGGATCCTGTTGAACATACTGAAAGTCATCCTGTATATTGGTTTCAAACTTAATCCCTTCCTAAGTTACTGTCAAGGGTAATTTTAAATATAATCATTTTCTCCCCATGCATCAAAGCCCACACAAGCGTGGTTCCACTATTCAGAAGTATGTATTTTTAAACTTTAGAATCACAATCAACAGAGAAGTTGTTCATAATTTAATAAGAATGCAGTAAAAGAAACAGCAAAGAAACAACTGGCTGTGTCTCTCAACTCAAACTCTTGGCACTGGGTAAAATAAATAGCAATATTCCAATTGTTATTGTCTCTCTTTTTGCTAAACATATAGAGCTGAAGTCACATGATTTAAAAACTTGTTTGATAAGCTTCTTCTGTGTTGGTTATTCTTTCATCTAGTCTTATTGGACTTACTAAAATTTTCAGAGTAATATTAAAGAATAAGTCCTCTCTAGAGGACATCCTTCTAATGTTTGCAGAGGCAGTTTTGATGTGAATGAAATTATCTGTTTATAGCAGCATTATCACCAATACTCAAACTATGGAGAGGGCCCAAGTGTCCATTGACTGATGAATGGATAAAGAAGATATAGATATATAGATAAATAGATATAGATATATATACAATGGAATATTACTCAGCCATCAAAAAGAATGAAGTCTTGTCATTTGCAATGACATGGATGGAGCAAGAGTGTATTATTCTAAGTGAAATAAGTTAGAGAAAGACAAATACTATATGATCTCACTCATACGTGGAATTTAAGAAAGAAAACTGGTAAACATATGGGAAGGGGGAAAAGAAAAAAAAAAAAAAGAGAGAGGGAAATAAACCATAAGAGACTCTTAACAACAGAGAACAAAATGAGGGTTGATCAAGGGAGGTGGGCAAGGGATGGGATAGATGGGTGAAGGGTATTAAGGAGGACACTTGTTATCATGAGCACTGAGTGTTGTATGTAAGCGATGAAGACCTGAATTTTATTCCAGAAACCAATATTGTACTGTATGTTAAATACCTAAGAATAAATTTAAAAACAAAGAAAACAAACAAAATACAATGCAGAACTAAAGCTCAATTAAAATGTAACATTATTATTGTTAATATTATGTGTTTCTCCAAATATGCTTAAAAATAAAATAAAACATCATTTATTCTTATTTTATTATAGCTACTTATTAAAAATATCTTATTATGAAGTAGTGAGCAGAAAGTCACCCTGCCCAGGCTAAATGTCAATTTCAACAAAGTTTTTACAGTTGTTTTTAATATGACCTTGGCCTTTTTAAGCTATAATAGAGAAAGGAGTCAGAATTTCACTTCTCATATATATTCCACAATTGTATATTGTCCCCAAAATAAAATTAGTCTTTATCTTACGAGATGTTTCTTCTTAACACCTAAAAAATATATATAACTAAGTCTTAGTTATGTCCTTGAACAGAAAGAATCCCGAAAGAAAAAATTTCCAGTTCTTTTCTTTTTGCCTTTGCTTGAGACAGCCAGCCCGGGTTTATGAAATGCACAGGTGACCCATTTACTGAGCAGGATGGATATGATAGAACAAAAAGAAAAAACACACTTTCCTCTTTTTCACAATTGCCCTTCAGACAAGCCAGACCAGCTCTCCTTTCCCAGCCACTGAAGAAAGTCTCTCGAGCCAATTCTTTAACTTTTTCTGTCACTATCAAGATTTGGGGTAGTCTCCTTTTCAGGTTCTAAAAAGTTCAGTCAGATCTACATCAGAAGTATCCACCTTACATCCTAAAGGTTTCCCACAGAAACCTGCAGGAGGGAAGGGGTCGACTCTTCTTCTCCTTGTTCAAACTCACCAGCTGTTCCTTCTCGCTGCTCCTTCTAGTTATCTATTGCTGTGTAACAAATTATCCCAAATTCAGAAGCTTAGCACAACAGTCTTTTGTTTTGCTTACAAATATGCCACCACTCCTCCCCGTGGCACCACCAAAGGTAACTCAAAAGCTGGCGAATGACTCGAAGATTGAAGACTGGAATGATCTGGAGGCTTCTTCACTCAGACATCTGGAGGTTAATGCTGGCCCTTGGCTGGGATCAAAGCTGGCCTATAGCTTGGACACCCACACAAGCCCTCTCCATGTGTCTGCTTGGCTTTCTCACAGCATGGTGGCCAGGTTCCAAGAGCAAGTATCTTCAGGAACGGAAGTAGAAGCTGTCAGTTTCTAGTGGCTTAGCCCAGAAACTGGAGCACTTTTACCATATTAATATCAAGCATTTGTGTGTCCTAATTCAAGGAAGGGAACTGAGACCCCAGCTTCTGATAGGAGATAGATCAGAGAATGTTGGGTCATGTTTTATTTTTTTTTAATTTTTTAATTAACATATAATGTATTATTAGCCCCAGGGGTACAGGTCTGTGAATCGCCAGGTTTACACACTTCACAGCACTCACCATAGCACATACCTCCCACAATGTCCATAACCCCACCACCCTCTCGCTTACCCCCCTCCTCCCAGCAACCCTCAGTTTGTTTTGTGACATTAAGAGTCTCTTATGGTTTGTCTCCCTCCCAATCCCATCTTGTTTCATTTATTCTCTTCCTACCCCCCAAACACACCCCTCCATTGCATCTCCACTTCCTCATATCAGGGAGATCATAAGATAGTTGTCTTTCTCCGATTAACTTATTTCACTAAGCATAATACCCTCTAGTTCCATCCATGTCATCGCAAATGGCAAGATTTCATTTCTTTTGATGGCTGCATAGTATTCCATTGTGTATACACACCACATCTTCTTTATCCATTCATCTGTTGATGGACATCTAGGTTCTTTCCATAGTTTGGCTATTGTAGACATTGCTGCTATAAACATTCGGGTGCACAAGCCCCTTTGGATCACTACATTGGTATCTTTAATATTGTGTCATTTTTAAAACTGACACATTCTGCCACACTTCTCCAGAGTCAAGGCAGGAAAAGTAAGGGGCAAAATCGTCTTGATTATAACCTATTCTCAGTGACTTCTTTGTGACAGATGCCCCAATGCTAATTCTCTGGCTGATGGGTTCTCAGAGCCCCTTCACATTAGGAATCCCCCCCTTATCCCTCTGCCTGGGCCAAATGATATCCTCCCCAGATGATCCTCTATGACATACCTTTCAGTCCCCATATCCAATGGTACAGCATGCAAGGCTTCTTTCTGCTGGGCTTGTCATGTCCCATAGGCAAACAAACTTCATGGGCAGGTCATTTCTGAATGTCCAGAAAATCCTTCCATGGTCTACACTGGCCCCCATACTCTTGCCCTATCAAACACTGGGAACATAGACCACTCTCTCTGAGCATGCTGTCCTTATTCTGTCCTCAGACAGATCCTCAGGCCAAACCTTCACCTTTACATGATTTTTAAAGTGAAAGGTAAACACTGATCTTTTCCCCCACCCTCCTCCCTAAACTCCAGGAGATGGCTCTAACATTCTCCTAAGCACTCACTCAGCACACCCCGCTCTGAGCCCATAGGGGTGCTAGACCCCTGAGTATCATCAGCTCGGCAACATTCAACCCAGAAGATGACAGGGAGAGTAGAGATATTAGTGTCCTCCCCAGTGTGTGTGTGTGTGTGTGTGTGTCCCCACAAGACAGCACCCTCTCACTTCGTGAGTGGTCATCCTAAAGCCTTCTCTTTGGGTTTGCGGCATGAGAAAGGGAAATGCAGCACTCTCAAAATTTGTTTCAAAGAAATCTTTACTCCGCCTCTCAGTGAATCCTTGGTATTCTCCTCTACACCCTGGGGTCAGTGAAGGTTTGCGGCCACCTCTCACACGCAACCCTTCTTTTCAGAAGGCGGGAAACTTGTTTCCTAGGGTGCCTAGTTTGGGGTCCCAGTCTTCATAGCTCTAAATTTGTGGAAATAGTTCACTAAACATCTTATTCCATGAGCATCAACAATTACAACAACAATAAAGTTGTAACTATCATGATAGGCATAAAGGACTTCTGGAGAAATAATCACAAAGCAATTTTCTTCCTCAGGCTGTATTCAGATAGAGTTAACATATAATATTGCATTAATTTAAGGTGTACTACATAATAATGATATAATATATATATATATTTATAGTAATATATATTATATATAGTAAATATATATACTGAAATATATATATAGTAAAATGATTACCACATAAGTTTAGTTAACAGCCATCATCTCATATAGTTGCAATTTTTTTGTATGATGTGATAACTTTTAAAATCTACTCTCAGCAACTTTCAAATGTATAATACAGTATTGTTAACTATAATAAAAGTTTTTTTTTTCTCTCCTATGGTCCCTTTAAAAGTATTCCATGAGGTCCTGATCTTCCGTTGGCCCCATGTGAAAATTCAAGCCATCTCGTGACTTTTTTTCTTTAGAAATGGAAGACCCTCAAATCTGTAATTAATGGCTCTATCACACAGAGTCAGAATTATTTCTTCCTTTTCCCAATTTAACTGTGCAGCATTGGGTGGAAGGGCATTTGGCTGATTCTTTTCCCTGTGTTTTTTCACCTCACTTTTCTTTCTAACCCAGCTTCTGACCCCTCCAGATCATAAAGAGTAGAAACAGGGTAGCATTGTGCTTTCTTAGCCTCATACGTGTTGGAATCTGACTTTTTCTGATAGGCAGAGTTAGCAGATAAAAATCCAAGACACCCAGTTAGATTTGAGCTTCAGAAAAACATTCATTGTTTATCTGAAATTCAAGTTTAACCAGGCACTCTGTATTTATTTTTGTCTTTTCATTCACTAAATCTACTGATGCTCCAGTGGGTACAGTACTTACAGGGGTTCTCAGAGGCATTCCTCCTGCCTGAGTCACTAGGATTCTCTTACTCAGCTTTCCCTTGCTAAGAGTGGTTGCCTCTGTATTCTAGCTGGTCTCTTACTCTTCCCAAAGAACTTCCTCTGTCCTGTGGTCTGCTCACCCCAACAGGAGGCCCTCTTGGGTAGGATCTATGCTGCCTCTCTACACTTGGGAACTCATCTGGCCCAGCAAAACCCATGGCAGGAGGTCCACTCCAAGGAGACTAAAGGGCTCCTTGATCTGCTAATGTGGCAATCAACTCTTTTGGCCTAAAGGCAATGGGTCACATATAAAGTTCTCTAAGTGTTCTTCTGGGAAGCCCATTTTCCTGGCCTTGAGATCAGGAGCAGGCACACTTCACTTTAAATTCTGAGACTCTTGAACTCACACACACACACACACACACACACACACACACACACACACACACACTTCAGCCTGGGCTCAGAAAAATAGAAATGATAACTGAAGTAATCCATTAACAATACATAATGCACACTTGTGAATAATCAAAACCTAAATAATACTTGTTTGCAAAGCTACATTTTACTTCACCTGGTTCTACAGAAGCAGAGAACAGAAGAACTGACAAACCAGGTTTTTATTCCAATTCACTTAATGAGCTAAAAAAAAAATCTCTGGATGTAAATTAGTAGCGAGATGTCTGATTAAACTGGATCCGTGACAGCACTTAGCTGGCGTGTGGGTCCACCCTGCCTGCTTAGAGCATTTTCTTGGCAGGAGCCACGGGGGAGGTTGGGCTGTTGACAAGATAGAATTTGTGTACTTCAAATGTCTGCACATCTACTCTATGTGGTCACACTTTTGTAGCTGCAGAGAAGTGAGGCTGTGAGATATCACTATCTTTAATTCCAGCCTACATGCTTCATAAAAGGCAACTTTATACAAAGAACTGGAAAGCATACTCACAAAACTGAAATCTAATCAGAGAGAGAAAATTCAAGACATTATTTCTGCTTCAAGCCAAATAGGGTTGCAATGCAGAAGGTGAGTGTTTCTTTTGTATTTTTTTTTCCATTTTAATAATGATGTCCAGAGATGTTGTAAAATAAAAGGAACGCTTATGGAGGTCTTGGTGCTTGTGGCCAAGAGACTAGAACCTCAGGTTACTGGACTGCAAAATGACATCTCAAGAACACAGCTTGGCCGAGCCAATCCCAAGGCATAATGGCATGAATAGGAGACCACCTTCATCCTTAGTCTATTTGCCTTCCTGGGGCCCACATATACCCTTCTAATGGCAATCAGCTCTTAGTACTGGAGCTTCTAAGTACCCAGGGCTCAGGAACCCACAAACTATTGGCCTGCCTCATTGTGCCTCCCTGACCTAATTAAAACCTATACTTACGATGTTTCATTGCAGGAAGGCACTATTGCAAGAATGCCTAGCTGTTCTAACAAGCTAACCACAGTGAAGGTAAATGAAAACCACATCTTGTTCTACCCTCACTTTTTGTCCAAGATACCTTTTTTATTTTCATAACTTCTTGAAGCCTTTGATTTTTTTTGAAAGTTTGGAGCAGAGGGATTCACTGTTAAGCCTTAAGTCACTCAGCATTCCTGATCATTACCTCTGTTCACACTAGTGGCCTAGGGTCTCTAGAGTACACCAGGGTGACCCCACACATGGGATGGTGACCACCACATTAGCTTTGTGAAAATATTAACTGTGGCATGTTCAACCTTTCAAGAGTTTCTTTGAGCAGTGCCAAATCAAAAGTGATGAGGCGCACTCTACCATAGGAGCTAGGGGAGGGGGCTTTATGGAGAAAACACACAAGCAAAGCAAGGAAATTACTTGTTGGGTTTGGACCTAAGCAGTTGCCTTATTTGAGTAAGCCTAGTTGGCTGTTTGTGACTGTGAAGTTTCATTTTCTGGGATATGAGTACAATGACTCTGGCTCAGGTTTTGGTTTGCTTAGAAGACGTTCAAGGCATTGGAGCCACCCCAGTCTAATGGCTTCTTATTTGATTATATTAAGAGTTCCATCAAATTTTTTCTTTTAATAAATAATTCATTGCAGTTAAAAGCATCAAGCACTTTTTTTAAAAATATATTTTTATTTACTCATTTGAGAGAGAGAATGAGACTGAGATCATGAGAGGGGGGAAGGTCAGAGGGAGTAGCAGACTCCCTGCCAAGCAGGGAGCCCCATGCAGGACTCGATTCCAGGAATCCAGGATCATGACCTGAGCAGAAAGCAGTTACCCAACCAACTGAGCAACCCAGGCACCAAAGTACTTTTTCTTTTAAAGTAAACATGAGGGGAACCTGGGTGGCTCAGTGGGTTAAAGCCTCTGCCTTCAGTTCAGGTCATGATCCCGGGGTCCTGGGATCAAGCCCCGCATCGGGCTCTCTGCTCAGCAGGGTGCCTGCTTCCTCCTCTCTCTCTCTGCCTGCCTTTCTGCCTACTTGTGATCTCTCTCTGTCAAATAAATAAATAAAATCTTTAAAAAAATTTTTTTTAAATAAAATAAAATAAAGTAAACATGAGGGGCCCCTGGCTGGCTGAGTTCTTTGAGCATCCAACTCTTAGTTTCAGCTCAGGTCATGATCTCAAGGTAGTGAGTTGGAGCCCCGTGTTGGGCTCTGTGCTCTGCAGGGAGTCTGCTGGAGGTTCTCTCTCCCTCTTCCTCTCTCTCTGCTCCTCCCCCAACTCACACATGCACATGATTTCTCTCTCTCTCTCTAAAATAAATAAGTCTTTAAAAAAAAAATAAACATGAACCCAGTCTTTGAGAAACACACTGGGTTATAGGACTGCATGGGTTGGAGGTGTGAGGTGATTCTCATGGCTACAACAATTCCACCAACAATATTGTCAGGCATTTTTCTCTGAATGAGACATTCTGGTCTGTCTGACTGGGTCCCGGGCAGACTCTGCTCTCAGAAATGATTTTCTTCTCCCTTCATCAGAAACAGCTTTGTGTACTGAACAGATGGGGTAGACAGTAACTGTGATACCAAAACATATGGTTTTTACAACAGATAGGAGTAGTCATTCCAAATATTAATACAGTTTCTTTCAGGTTTTCATGCAAGTAACACACATGAATGTCAATAGACAAAAATAACAGATAACATTTTCAATCATCTCAAAACCTTCTTGGCTAACATCAAAATTACAGCTCAGTTGGCTTCCATTCCTAAAGTAAGCTTTGCCGTCTGTATTGCTAATTTGATGATTAGGTTGGGCCTAATAGAAACCAGATTCTTCATTCATTCATTCAACAAATATATACTGAGCACCAAATATATGGCAAATGCTGATGGATTTAGGAAATAAAACAATAAACAGTTTACTGTTCTTGTTCTGAAGGAGTTTATGATCTAATGAAGAGATATATATCCATGTAGAAAGATAGAGGATGATAGATAGATAGATAGATAGATAGACAGATAGACTGAGAATTCCAGTACAGTATGACAAAGTTCCAAGATAAAGAGCATAAGACACCCTGGAAACCTACACAAAGACAACTCATCCCAACCTGAAGTGGGTCATCTGCCAAGACCGCTGAGAAGTGGTCTCAAAGCTGAAACATGAATTAACATGTAGCAATTAGCCAGACAAAGAGCAAGTGGGAAGGGAGGGGGTAGAGAGGAGAAGACTTCATGCCTGTCAACAATGTGGAAAAGAAAAGGAGACAGAGACAGTGATACTGACTTTAAAACAGACTGCCAGAACAGAACCTTGGATAAAAAAAGAATAGAATAAACTCTATCATTGCTACTCATTAACCAAAAATCTATTAATCAGAATTTAGCATTACCCCAGATCCTGATCTAAGGTGAAAGAAACGAGTCGGAACAGATCATCTCTGAATTACATAATACATTCCGTGAATATATTTGAGGTACAAGAATACCAGTTTGAGATACCCAAAATAGATTTTATGCATACACATACAAACACAATTACATATACCATCCATACATGCTTGTATATAGAAACATATAGAAATGTGAAATATATAGAATATATATATATGCATTTAGTGTCTAAATAATATGACTAAAATGTTTCATACCTTGAAGTATTTCTTTAATGCCACAGAACATTGAAAATTGTTGCTTTCCAAAGGAAACACTTCTGAGAGCAATTGTGCACACACCAGCAGTCAAGCTGTTAATTAGACTAGGAGTGATTGATTTCAGGATCACTTTTTCAAAAATATTTAATGAAAGGTGAAGACAGTATAAAGGTAGAAAATATGTAGCCCTACTAAAACTATGCAAATACTCTTGGCAAACACATCCATGCACTTATAAATTTCAAAGATGGCCTGCAAGGCCAGAGCTGATATTCTCCTAGTACATCTTCCATAATAAAGGGCTGTAGTGGGTTTATCATAACTTGGAATTCTCCTGCTTTATCCTGAGGGAACTGTGAGGTTCAAACTCTTGTTCAAACCATCTATGGCTGAACACAAAACAATAATAATTATGATTTTATTTTTTTTTTCAAAAATGAGCTTTTAAGACAAAGCCAACAGCTGAGAATATAAGAATACACACACACACACACACACACACACACACACACACACACAAATGGTTTAGAAAGAGGAAAGTGTCTAAGTCCATTAGTGAAATCTAGGTTTGAGAAAACCTACTAAAAATTCAGAGACAAATAAATGAGTAAATTGTTTTACTATGTTCTAAATATTCTTCATACAATTGATGATCAAGAAGGAGAGGCCTCAACTATTTTCAGCGCTGGACAATATTCCATCGTTTGTATAAAGCACAGTTTATCCATTTACCTACTGAAGGACATCTTAGTTGCATCCAAGTTTTGACACTTGTGAATAAAACTACTATAAGCACCCACTCATGTGCAGTTCTTGTGTGAACATAAGATACTCAATTCACTTGAGTAAATATCA
Source organism: Martes martes (assembly GCF_963455335.1). NCBI lineage: Eukaryota > Metazoa > Chordata > Mammalia > Carnivora > Mustelidae > Martes > Martes martes. Next base: position 21,005,181 of record NC_137901.1, on the reverse strand, counting down.
ATGAGCACAATTGCTGTATCCTATAAGAGTATGTTTAGTTCTGTAAGAAATTGCCAAAATATCTTCCAAAGTGGCTGTACCATTTGACATTCACACAGCAGTGAACGGCAGTTCTTGTTGCTTCAAATCCTCACCAGCATTTAGTGTTTTCAGTGTTCTGGATCTTGGTAGTTCCAATAAGTGCATAGGGGTAACTCATTGCTATTTTATTATTTTTTATTATGTTACATTAGACACCATACAGTACATTATTAGTTTTTGATGTAGTGTTCCATGATTCATTGTTTGAGTAAAACACCCAGTGCTCCAAGCAATACATGCCCTCCTTAATACCCATCACCAGACTAACCCATCCCACCACCCCACTCCCCTCTAAAACCCTCAATTTGTTTCCCGGTGTCCATAGTCTCTCGTGGTTCATCTCACCCTCTTATATTGCCCCCTTCATTTTTCCCTTCCTTCTCCTAATGTCCCCCCCTGCTATTGCTTATGTTCCACAAATATGTGAAACCATATGATAATTGATTTTCTCCGCTTGACTTATTTCATTTAGTATGATCTCCTCCAGTTGCATCCATGTTGGCAAATACTGGGTGTTCATCCTTTCTGATGGCTGAGTAATATTCCATTGTATGTATGGACCACATCTTCTTTATCCATTCATCTGCTGAAGGACATCTTGGCTCCTTCCACAGTTTGGCTACTGTGGACATTGCTGCTATGAACATTGGGGTGCAGATGCCCCTTCTTTTCACTACGTCTGTATCTTTGGGGTAAATACCCAGTAGTGCAATTGCTGGGTCGTAGAGTAGCTCCATTTCTTACTTTTTGAGGAAGCTCCACACTGTTTTCCTTAGTGGCTGTACCAGCTTGCATTCCCACCAATAGTGTAAGAGGGTTTTCCTTCCTCTACAACCTCTACAACATCTGTTGTTTCCTGCCATGTTAATTTTTGCCATTCTAACTGGTGTAGGTGGTACCTCAACGTGGTTTTGATTTGAATTTCCCTAATGGCTAAGGTAATGTTCAACCTCATTGCTATTTTAATTTGTATTTCCTTAATGGCCTATGGTATAGAACAACTCATATGCTTATTTGCCATCTGTATATCTTTTTTCTGAGAAGTCTGTTCAGATGATTTTCTCATTTTTTAATTAGCTTGTTTGTTTTCTTATTTTTGCATTTGAAGGGGTTTTTCCCTATATTTTGGATAATAGCCCATTATAAAGACAAGTGTTCTGAAAATATTTGCTCCCAACCTGTGGCTTATCTTCTCATTCTCTTAACACTGTCTTTGACAGTGCAGGAGTTTTTAATTTAAATGAAGTTCAGCTTAAGAACTATTCCTTTCATGAATCACACCTTTGGGGTTGTACTTAAAAAGTCATCACCATCGGTAAGGTCAGTTGTCTTTTCTGCCATGTTATTTTCTAGGAGATTTATACTTCTGTATTTTACACGTAGATCTATGACCCATTTTGAGTTAACTTTAGCGAAGGCTGTAAAGGCTGTTTAGATTTTTTTTTTTTTTTTTTTTTTTTTTTTTGCATAGGGATGCTCTAATATTCCTGCACCATTTCTTGAAAGGACTATCTTTGCTCTTTGTCAAAGATCAGCTGGCTATATTTGTGTGGATTTATTCCTGAGCTCTCTATTCTGTTCCACTGATCTGTCCATCTGTTCTTTCACCAACACCACACTGTCTGGATTACTGTAGCTTTATAGTAAGTCTTGAGGTGGGTCATGTCAGTCCTCTGACCCTGTAAGGACCAGGTAGAGTTCCTGGAACTGAAACTCCATAACGTGTAGGCCCTCCATAGCTGGGTTCCCCTGCAGGTTTTATTTCTCAGAGTTGTCCTCTCTGAGCCCCCAGCAATTTGTCAAATACAGATGAGATTTTCCTAGCCCAGCATCAACTCCTGTGGAAGTCTTTCTCTGTCTGTAAGATGTGATTATCTGTATTCATCTGTCAGTCTCTCCAGGTTGGGGAGCACTGTTTACCCCATGATCTCACTCCTCAACAGATCTAAGAAGAGTTGTTGATTTTTCTGTTTGTTCAGCTTTTTCCTTAATGCGACTTCAGCATGGCAACTTCTAAGCACTTTACGTGCCAGACCTGAAACCGGAAGTCTGTTGTTAAATTTAATCTCAATTCTTAGTGATCTCAGCCAGAGATGGTAGAATTAAAGAGGGGATGTGGCTCTGAGCACATTCAAATGGGCAGCTACCATGAATACAACCATTACACTCGGCAGAAAGGAACCAAGTTCTGGAAATTGTCTTAAAATTCTAGACCTACTTCAGTGGCAACAAATTTTACAGTAAACTTCTCCCGAGTTTGTGGATCCTCTCTTCTCTGCCCAACCTTTGCTTCCTTATTTTTTTTTTTAATCCATCACTACCACTTTGGTGGGCTTTTCCCCGGGGCAGCCTTTTGCTCATAGCCCTGACACCGACACTAAGCACTACTGTGAGAGCTGATGCGCAGTTTCCTACAAAGCAGAATATCCGAGTCCTTTGGGGATCTTAAAGTATAGGGCCCTTTATGACTGGTGAGATTCAGTGGGGTCTTTCCTAATCTCTTCTGGTACTCGATCTAGAATGGTAGTAAAGAACACAAACTCTGGAGCCAGACTGCTAGAGTTCCAGTTCCTGTTCTATCATTATAAGCAATTTGGACAAGTTCTTCAGTCTCTTTATACCTCAGCTATTTGGAAATGATAATAATTTACATAGGTCATAGGTTTTGTTAAAATTAAATAAGCTATAGAAAGCTCCTAGAACAGTGCCTGGTACATACTAAGTATTACATAGTGTTAATTCTAATGAGACGTTTTCGATAAACCATTCCAGAAGCATAAAACTCTGGTGGATTGGGAAGGAGCTGCAGTAATGCCCATGATGCTGAGCCCTTAGCCCTACAGGTGGCCAGCAGGGACACAGACCAATCATCTCTGGCCAAAAGCAACCAGATAGGCCATTAAAATAATTTTAAATTTCTCTGTGTGTCAAGATATGAAAGCGGGTTGGGAAGCACTACCTTTTTCTGTTTCCCACCAGGGTAGCGTACATTATTATAGGCCCATAATATCTCCTCTATTCTATTTCATTTTACTGTAAAGAAAATATCCTGGGAAATAGCCTCTGACTTTTTCATTCTAACATACTATTACCAGAGAGTCTGTGCTGATTACCCAACCATAGCTTTAAAAAACTGAATAATTTTACACTGTACTTGTTGCTTCCTTAGGGTTTAGATTTTTGTGTGGGAATGACATTGAAATTCATCACGGGTCATTTAGGCCAAACTCTGGAGAATTTACATTTATTCCAGAAAATTCTTCTGTCTCCCGCTAAGATGGCAAGTATCTGGTAAGTGTTGCTGTGAGTTAGGAATTATCTGCACTGACCCCTTTCAGAACGACATACTTTTTGGATGTCTTGGGTTGAAAGTTGACTTCCTGGACCCTAGGTGAAGTTCGAGAGCTCCAGTTAAGTGCCCTGATCTAGTGGGAATTGCCCATACTCTCCCCTCAGAATAAATGTGGCACCACATTACATGACATCATAAATGTATCATGCTGTTTCCATGTTGCTTTGCAATTTTCCTTAATATCAGAGACTTTTATAAATACATAGGGGACCTTTATCATGTTGAGGTTATTTGAGTAATTTATCCCTCATGTCTCTTAGAAGGAAACAAATTCAAATTTGGTTTGTTTTAATTATATGTAAACACCACACACAAGTGTGCACATATACAGTATCACTGAGACTTTGCAAGTTCTATTAAATTATTTTTATTCAGACATTTTTCTAGTTTATGAGCAATTACACCAGGTAATAATGGAATTGCTCCTACTTATAAATAGTCTGAGAATGTGATCAATACCATCATGCTGTTTAATTATTGTTATTGTCATTTTGAAAAGTGAATGAAAGGGGACATCCATTAAGAGAAACAAAGGAGTAGAGTAAATGTTTTCTAAATTTTGTTATTGCTGTTGTTACTTATCCCAAGGAAGAATATACTGAAATTTTCCGGAGTTACTTGGTAAACATGAAATAAATTCCAGGCAATTCTTTTGAAAGAAAGTATTATATAAGGTAGATAATTCAAAGCCAGCTCAACCTAACTCCATTGTAATGCTTTTAGACCTCCTTTGGTTCCCATTTTGTGGACTTTCAGGATCTCAATGCCCTTTTTCAACATCTCAGTATAATATAAGTGCATTAAATGGAACCTGGGCCCCATTCAGAAATAGAAAAGAATAAGGTCTTCCTGATTTTGAGATTTTGTATCTTAACACATTAGGTTGGCTGACATATTCATCAGGAAGAGAAATCATCAAGGAAACATTTCTGGCCTCTTTTTAAGAATTCGTCTACATAAGGACACAAAAATACATCAAAACTTTTTGTACAATAGAGTCTTTATCCTAGAGCTTGTTTTGGGTGTGAAAATATTTTATCTCAGGCTTGGCCTACTCCACAAACTTCAGTATTTTTTAATCATGTTAGCAGAATCGAAATGTTTTGATTGTAGATGATGTTCCCTCTGGCTCACAGCTTGTACAGTGTTTGGTTAGTGTCTAAGGCCAACAAATAGAGCCAGCAAATGAAAACTATAAGCCGACTTCACCTGCACCATTTTTTAATAAAGAGTATTGGTAACTACATAAAACCAAAACTCCTTTATAACATTTGTTTTCTCATCTTTTCCTTCATGAAGTTTGTTTTCTTGTCTTTAAAATAGAGAGGTTAAATTTAATGACTGTTGGAAATTTTGGCCCTACCCTTGCCCTACCTCCAGGGAGGAGAAAGGGGCTAGAGATGGAGTTCAATCACCAATGGCCAGTGATTTATTCATTCATGCCTACATAATGAAACCTCCATAAAAACCCTTAAACAAAGAGGTTTTGGAAGTTTCCAAACACATCAGGGTACTGGGAGGGTGGTGTGACCAGAAAGGGCATGCAAGATCTGCACCACTCCCTCTCAACCTTGCCCTGTGTACCTCTTTCGTTTGGCTGAGCCTGAGGTGTATCCTTTATAATAAACTGGTAAATATAAGTAAAGTGTTCGTCTGAGTTCTGTGAGTCATCCTAGCATGATATTAATTCTGAGGAGGGGGCTTTGGAAACCCCTAAGTTTGTCCTTGGATAGGCAAAGATAGGCAAAGTGTGGGCAGTCTGGGTACCCTACTTGTGGCCGGCATCTGAAGTGGGAATTCTTGTGGGACTGAACCACTTAATTTGTGGGATTTGCACTAACTCTGGGTAGGTAGTGTCAGAATTTAATTAAATTGTCAGACAACCAGTTAGTGTCTGGGAATCAGAGAGCTGGAGAATGGTGTTGGAAAAGACACCATGGACCTGGGATCAGGGACAAAAATGCAACACCCATGTTCCTAGGACCCATCTTTACTGCAGCACTATTTACAAAAGCCAAAAGGTGGAGGCAACCCAAATGTGGATCAATAGATGAACAGCTGACAAAACGTAGTATATACATACAACGGAATATTATTCAGCCATAAAAAGGAAGGAAAGTCTGACTCATGCCACAACCTAAATGAACCTTGAGGATATTTCTAAGTGAGAGAAATCAGTCACAAAAAGACAAATACTGCATGATTCCACTTATACTAAGTACCTTGGATAGATACAGAAAGTAGAATGGTGGTAACCAGGGCCTTGGGGAAGGAGAAATGAGGACCTGTAGTTCAACTGCTAGATAATTTCAGTTTTCACGATGAAAATCTGGAGATTGGTTGCACAACAACATGGATTACTTAAACTACCAAACTGTGCTCAAAAATGATTGAGATGGTAAATTTAAGCAGGTAGGCTGACCCCGGGGATGAAAGAAGAGGTCAGAATTCAACTTCAGCTCCTACCAAGGTAGAAATGCTAACACAAAGTCCCTTGCAAAGGACTGAGATCCTCAAAGACTCTACTCTGAAATGGAGTTATGGATTTAGAAGACTCAGGGGATTATCTATAGAGGTGACCAGCAGAAACCCAAGCCTTGTTCATAGACTGTTAGCACCCTCAGCTTCCTGGAAGAGGCAATAAAAAGTCCTCTCTGGAGAAAGACAGTATCACTCTAGGTATCAGATTACTTACATTTGTGACTTCTTAAATGTATGTCCAGGAAACAAAGAATTGTTCCCCTTTGGACAAAACATGAGTCATAATCAACAGAAAGAAGGGACAAAAGAAATTGTGTTTTGGAATCCAGACATTAGAATAATTTGATTCAAACTATAAAAAATACTGTGCTTATTATGCTCATAAGTATAAAGGCAAAACACTAAAATGTCAATAAGGAATCAGAAGCCATACAAGTAGCATCACCAAGCTATAAAATAATCAGTTTGAATTTACAAAATGGGAAAAAAAAAAAAAACAGAACTAACAACTCATTGGATGGGCTTCAGACACAAGACACAAGAAAAGAGAAAAGTGATGAACTTTAAGACAGGTCAAAGGAGATTATTCATATTTTAAAAAAACAACAACAATAACAAAGTAAAGTCATAATGGAAGGTGGATATATAGTTGATGTAGTGAGATGATATATCAGTGTTTAATTTGAGTCCTAGAGAGTCAAGAAGGGGGTAATATTTGAAGACAAAATGATTGGAAATTCCCCATACTGATAAAATACATAAATCCAGTGACTCAAGAAGCCCCTAAAACCTCTTGCCTATATGAAACTACCAAAACAACAACAACAACAACAACAACAAAAACTGAAGACAAAAATAAAATATTAAGGCAGCCAGAGAATAAAAGTCACCTTCATTGGAGCAAGAATCTGAGAACTAGTTGAATTCTTAACAGCAACAGTGGAAGCTAGAAAACAGTGAGAAATACCTAAAAGAAAACCAGCTGTCAATCTAGAATTTGGTATAAAGAGAAAATTTCAATCCAGGAGGGATACAGAATAAAGACATGTTCAGACAAATAAAATCTGAGAAAATGTGTCACTTATAGACTCATCTAAAATCAATTTTTAATGGTAGTTCTTAATGGTTTAATTTCTTTAGACTAAAACAAACAAACCAAAAAACAGATGGTGCCTCTGGGACTCAGACAGATTAGAAAGCAGTGAACTTGGTAAATACATGGGTAAATCAAATGAATTTTAGATTACAAAAAATTGTTATAACAATAGAAAAGATTATTTTTAAAATTCTGCTAGCCTCGTAACTATGGTCATATTTCTAACATTTAAAAGCTTCTAAGTTGTGATCAACTAGTAAATTCTCTTTCAAAATCTTACCACATGTTCAATTGAGAATGGAGTGGATGGAAGAGTTGACATTATGAAAAGCTCCACTGACTCATTTTCAGGACATAAATGACTGAGCTCTAGAATCATCCATGAGATTTGTTTCCTAGGAAACCCATTTCACCCAGAGTTCAAGTGGAGATTCCTTTGGGAAGAAAGGGTTGCTTGTTCTCAATGTTTTTTCTAAGGAGAATAAAACACATAACTGCAGATATAAGCTCTTCCATGTGACAGCTTTAGTTACATGTCACCTGTTAGGCAGACAAACTAATCTTTTTAGCAGCTTAAAGTGTTTAGAACAGCTAGATCCAACCATATGGCAGCAGAAGACAGCCGTCTAGGACTACACTTCCCTCCCCCCAATTTTTCCAAATGTTTTTTTCTTCCCATCTTGATAAATCTGCAAAGTTAACATTTAATGCTTCATTTTATTGGCTTTACTTCAGGATGGAATTTTTCATTACAATCAAGATGGAACCCCAAATATTAGGTCCAGTCTTGTTCTTGATTTCTCCATCATTTCTCCTACACAAAACTGGGGCAAACTCATCTCCACCTTGTTCCCTTTCCATTTCCAATACCAGCAGTGACCCCCATGAGACAGGTTCTGTTTGTTCACCTTAGTCACTTTCCTTTAAAATTCAGCCTCAAGTCACTAGTTGCTGCTAGTCCCAATGCGACCTTTTGACCAGTACTTATAACTGGGTGTCTGCTCCAGGGTTCCTTTTCAACAGTCCATCCTTACTCCAGATCCTTCACTAAAATTATGGTGACAATTCTAACATCAGATAAGAAAACTCTGAGGCCAGGATTTAGTAGGATTTCTGTACACATAATCTTAAACATCCAGGGCTCCTGCTCATGGCTCTCCTCTTCATGTGACACTGGAGGTGTGGTCCACCTCCAGCATCAGCGTCACCTGGATGTTTCTCATAAATGTGCACTGAATCAGAAGGTCTACATCTAAAGTTAAGCCGAAGAGCCTTATTTTAATAAGCTCCAGGTGATGTGTATGCACATTCATGTTTGGAAAGCATTGTTTTCGGGGGTGACTGCTCTGGCCCTACTGTGATTGAGGCCCTCACAACCAAGTCCATCGAGTAGTGGGGATTGCCCCCTGAAAGCCTGTGTTCCCCTTCCAGGACCCACTCCCACTCACAGGACATAGGAAATTTGCACCCAAAGGGGTCTTCTTCTAGGGCCTGCCCCTCCTCCCCAGCCATTCTTCCGAGGTTGACAAGGCCACCAGAAGGATGACCGGGGGGCAACTCTCTGAGCAGGTAAGAGTGGAGCAAAGACTTGGGAGCAGTATTATCCACGTGCATAGGCAGGAGTCCCCTACAGCACAGGATCAGACTGAAGGCCATAGAAAAAGTGAAGAGGCTTCCACGGGTACCTTTTCCTGAGGGATGTAAGGAGTGCCCCCTTTGTTTCTTGGTTTGCCCACAAGGAGAGGGGGGTTTGTGGCCCTGTCTCCTTCCTCACACATTTTATCGAATTCCCCAAGTAGTGCCAAGTTTGATGACATCTTTATTGGCTTATTGGAGCTTTCACTATAAATGTTAAGATCCTCAGGTGTCAGTCTTTTGCTTCTCTCCTGCTTCCCTGAGGGCAGGCGTGTTTAAAAGGCAGACAGCTCTTCCTCCGGTCATAGGAAGCTCTCTCTCCTGCCCATGACTACACAGACAACTCTCTCTTTTCTCTCTCTCTTCTTCTTCAACCTCCTTGTTTGTGCTCTCTTACTGCTCTCCCACATCAAACACATGCATGCGTGCATGCACACACAGACATGTGCCCGGCTAGGTCTGACCTGAACTCTGCCTCTACTCTAGTACCATCCTTCTGCTCTGTACAACCAGCAGTCTTTTAGCAGGACAACCTGCACACAGTCCTGGGGAAAGCTACATTTGCTTTATGCCCTCCACTCAGTCAGGTCAAATATGGTGAGAGGCATGTGCAGGCTCAGCCCTACCTACCTGAGCCCAGGGCCAGCAGGTTCTCTCCTATTCTATTACAAAGTTGGAAAGAACATGACATCTGGGCCCTGACTGCCTGGACTCAAACCAGTTCCACCACGAACGAGCTGTGTATTCATGAACGTCTCTCCTAAACTTTGGGTACTTAAAGTTTCCTCATCTGGAGAATAGGAGTCTCATAGTGCTTAAATCAAAAGCTCTGAATTCAAACATGAATATATAACATATGGATTAATAAAGGTAAATCACTTAAAACTGTCAAATGCTATTTAAGTGTTAGCTGTCAATATTACTCTGAGTTGTGAAATTCTGGCTTGGTCACTGGGATGAAAATAGAGCAGGCCTTCTGGCTGAATTGAATTCAAGTCCTGGCTGAAATGAACTCAGTCTCCTGCTGAAGACTTTCCTAACACTAGAAGAGAGAAGGGATGGATCACCCAGCTCGTCCAGATTCACTCACTGGATACAAGGGCTCGAAGCCAAAGCATCATTCACTTATTCTTTAGTACAGTCAATATGTATTGTGCACATGTTATGTTCCTGGCCCCACTGTCGGTCATAAATGATGCAGAAGTCCTGCCTTCACGGAGCTTACGTTCTTGCTGGTACCAGTGCATGCCTGCTTGCTTTGCCTTGGTTTACCCTAGAGAAGAGAAGCTGAAAGCAGGACTCAGTTAACCCAGTGCTTCTGGGCCAAATGATATCTTTAATACCATCTTTTAGTAAAATCCCCAAAATACCATCATTTTCAGCCTCCACTTCTTGAGACCTCCTCCACTTTGTTCTTGGCCTCTCATATGAGCCCCTTTTTAAACAGCTCTTTTGAGTTTCACCTTTGAAGTACACTGAAAGAATTCAGGATTTGGACTTGGGATAATCCTGCCTTTAAAATTTAATTGTTGCGTGGGTATACTAATTCATTTCTGCTATTACAAATAATACAAATAATTCGTTGCTGCTATAACACATTTAGTGTCTTCAAACAACAAAAATGCACTAACGTTCCGGTCGAGAGGGCAGAAGTTCAACATGGGTGTCACTGGGCTAAAATCAAGGTGTCAGTAGGGCCAATTCCTTCTAGAATCGATTTCTTTGCCTTTTCCAGCTTCTGGAGTTCACCTTCATTCTTTGGTCTGTGGTCCCTCCTCCTCTTCAACATCAGCAGCATAACATCTTCAAATCTCTCTGTTGCTTTGACCCTCCCTTTTCCACCTTAAGGGACCCTTGTGACTATAGTGCCCCTCAAGATAATCTCATCTTAAGCTCAGTTGATGAGCAACCTTAATTCCACCTGTAACCTTAATTCTCCTTTGTCACATAATATAACAAACATATTCACAGATTGTAGGAATCAGCACAAAGACATCTTTGAGAGACCATTATTCTTTTGCCAAGAATGAGTTTTCTAATCTCATTGAGACGTGTTTTCTTCATCTATGAAATGAGGATTATATTACTATGAAAGATAATAGACATTATTATAAGCATTTTTTAAAAAATTGTAGATATTGGGGTGCCTGGGTGGCTCAGTCGGTTAAATGTCTGCATTCAGCTCAGGTCATGATCCCAGGGTCCTGGGATCAAGCCCCGCATTGGGCTCCCTGCTCAGTGGGAGCCTTCTTCTCCCTCTCCTGCTCCCCTTGCTTGTGCTCTCTGTCTCTCTCTGACAAATAAAAAAATAAAATCTTTTAAAAAAATCATAGATATTTAATTATTTATCTGACACAGTGAGCTCACTTCCTTCAGCACCTATAGATCACATCACCTCTCCTCCTCAACTCCACACAATTTATTTCCCAAAGCCAGGCTGGCAAGATCTGATGGAGGGGCCTCATAACATGGGTGCTCTTTTAAGGACAGAATCAGAACTAAGAGACCAAGAAGTACCCGTTAGACTTCAACAGTCATTTACATAAATGACTGCTTGGTATAAATTAGGTTTTATGAAATTGTCATTTCATAAATTATCATGAGAATAATTATCATGAAGGTGAAGGAAATGGAAAGTGAGGGTCCTAAAGCCTTCCCTGCTCTGCAATTGCCCAAGGATGGTCTTGGTGAAAATATTTTTTCAGAGGGCCCAGATCCCAGAAGCACAAAAATGATATTCCTTGTCAGGCTTTAAGTTATTTCACTGCATAATCATTCACAATGAATACAGTCCCCTTAAGGAATATAATCTTTGAGGTGATAAGTACAGAGAGTGTATCTTGTTTCACATTGGATTCCAGTTTTACAAGAAAAGGTTGGTGCTTATTTTGATGGACCTAATATTTTTAAAACAACTGAAAAACAGATATAATGAAATAGACAAAAATGGAAATTTTTTTTTCTCCTCAAAACTAATGTTTATGACATTCTGCTGCTTGCATGCAAAGAGAATAAAATTTGGTGGCAGAAGAAAAATCTGTTGCTTCATTGTAAAAGGCTCCTGTCATGATCTGAAATGGGAGTCTCTCTCCAAATGAATTGAGATGGATACTAGTCATTTTTTCTGAACATTTTCTCGAAGATTCTGTCATTCTTCCAGCATCTGAGCCACTTCCTCTGTTTGGAAAATTTTCCATCTACTGAGTCTTGGTGGAAGACACAGGCTTCTTCCTCCTTCAGAAACTAAAGCAGCAAGATATCACTTTCCCAGACTCCTTTGCAGCTAGGGCATGACCATATAACCTAAGTTTCACCAATCAGAGCACCTGATTCTAACCATTAATTAGAAGTCAATGACCAGGTAGAATCTTTTCTGACAATAAGTAGAGGCAATGCTGGCAACCACATCCAGTATGAGAGCCTGCAGTGGCTACATCCAGCGTCCAAGAGCATAGCATCAGCAGAGTAAACTGTGGGAACCAGTGCTCAGAAGCAACATTAGAATATCACTAGACCAGTAATTTGAAGTATTGTCTCAACTATGTAGCCCCAAGTCTTGTTCTTTAACTATCCCAGCAATTTTACTAGATCTCTAAACTTCTTTTAATAATTTCTCCACTGCTTAAATCAACCATACGGATTTTTATAACTTGTGACCAGAACCTCAAATCTTCTGGAGAGATTAGTGTTTTATGCACCCAAAAAAGTATTAATGTCTCTGAGGAAATTGGCCTTGCCACAGTCCCTCTTAGTATCTGAATAATTCAGTTAAAATGTCAGGAAAAGATATTAAAGATTATCTAATTAAAGATTATCTAATTTTTGTATTTTACATCTGAGAAACCCAGGCCTAGAGAGGCAAGTTAAAAGTTAAGTCCACACAGCACAACAAGCAACTATGAGATGCTCCTGGGGCAGTAGCAACCTTGACTTAATTCAGTCCTCAATTCTTTTGATGGGCTATTTAATTTCTTAATTAAAATTTTCTTTGTTTGTTTGATGTCCCATGCATGAAATTCAATCACCAGCCACCATATTGGCCTCCCTAGCAAACGAGCCCTATCTATCCAGTGATTACACTGAATAACGATAGGACTGCACATTTTCTAACTTAAGAAATCCATAGTGAGAAGGAAACTCCATTTATTTGGCTTTTTTTTTTTTTTTATTCATAGCAACCTTTGGAAAGGAATTATAGTTAAACAGGAAAAAATATAGCCTAGGATAATCCTGCCTTGCAACTATATCAAGCCATAACTGGACAGATGAGTGCAACTCTTTCAGGAAAAATGCGGTGGAGATAGTTCTGGATTGGTCACCCTTATCTCTCCTCACTCAGAAAAACTGTTCTTGAGTTTGTAATTCAAACAGTAGGAGTCTTTCTTCTATGTCTGGTTTGATTATCTCTCAAGAGAGATCTGAAGACACAGAGCACTTGTCCTCATTACTTTTGTTATTGTTATTATTAGCACACCTATTAGGTAAGTCTTAGCATGTCCGCAGTAGAGATATGAATCAAAGGTACAGAGAGCTAACTTGTCAAGGACTGGAGAGTGGATAAGGTGTAGAGCAAGCATTGAAACCTATTCTCTCTAACCACAAAGTCCAGGCTCCTTCCACTCTCCTTGGTTACCTTCTCGCTCCTGACTACAGTGTATTAGACAGCAGCCTCTGAAACTGACACGTCAACAAGATAACTCCAGGTGAATTTGGCGTACCCAGAATGCTTCTCACTCTCTCTTCCTTGCTCTTTCACTCTCTCCCAGGAAAAAGGGACAAGCCGAAACATCTCAAGTATTTCCTGTCACAGCAAGGCAATGTGACCAGTTTGAACACAAGATTAGGTCAGACTGGACTTCCAGAAGAACCAGTACGGCAGAACATGCTGAGCTAGAAGTCACCGTGGGGTGACTGATTTATCTCCAGAGTTGGAGGCCCCTTTGAGCAGTCATTTGCAAGAGAACTTGTAACAAAGGAGAGTGTTGGTGATCCTGAGCTGAAGCTTAAGGAGCTTGCTGAGGAACAGACCACACCTGTAGAGTTTCCCTGTTCCTTGACACTGATGCCAACTTGTGCATTAAATTCTTCATTATCTTTGGCCAGTCAGATGCTGGCACTGTTGTGATGATTCTGTCTCAAGTCTCACAACAAACTTCTCTCCCTGTCGGGGTTTACCATGTTATCGTCATGTGCCTGATTCAAGGGCATTGAAGCAAGTTTAAGAATTTTAGGATTTCCAAATCCTTCAGATTCACTCGCTGAGCCTCCTTGGCCAGATTATATTTAGACATCAGTGTGGCTTGATTTCTGAACATATGAGAGTTTACTAAAAGCAAGAAGTTTAAAGTCATTCACACCAGAAGATTATCCAGCCTTACTCTGATGTTTGGCTGTCACAGATGTTTCTGGTACCTGCCCACATGCCTTCTGTACTCATCATGCTGTATATAGTCATTCCTCACCTTGTCTAGGAAGGGATACATTCGAAGACTCCCAGTGGACGCCTGAAACCCCAGATAAGACTGAACCCTATTTATACTGTTTTTCCTATACATACATAGCTGTGATAAAGTTTAACATATAAATTAGACACAGTGTCCTATTTTTCTTATAAATCCAAAAAATAGGACAAACATAACAATATACTGTAATAAGGCTTATGAGAATGTGCTTGTTTGCTCTTCTTGTGATGACAATAAAATGCCTACATGATGAGATGAAGTGAGGTGAGTAATGTAGGCATTGTGACGTAGCATTCGGCTCCTACTGACCTTCTGACAATATGTCAGAAGAGGATCATTCTACTTCCAGTCTCCAGTTGACCATTGGGTCTCTGAATCAGAAAAACAAGAAATGGCAGACAATGGGGGGACTACTGCATACCTAACGCAGGCCTCTAAGAACAAATGCCAGCAAATAAACTCTTCCTTGAATTGAACAGACCAGAAGCTCCAAAGAATAACGTCCCTGGGAGTAGTTCTCATCAGTGATTGCCAAGCATTAGGATAGTGATGCAGGTAATGCTTCTTATCCACGCAGGATTACTAATAGTGCCTCCCTTCATTCTTAGCAGCACACTGCCAATAAGATACATGGCCCCCTTGGTCACTGGTGACTTTGAAAAGAGCTGTTTCAGTAGGGCAGTAGAGGTGAAAACTAGACTAGAGTATCAATAGGAGGTGAGAAAACGGAGTCCGCTTGTGTAGACGAGTGTTTTGAGAAGGTTTTGAAAGGAATCGCAAGGTGAGTCAGCTGGAGGATGCTCTGGTGACAAGGAAGGGCTTTTTTCAGTATGTTTTAGGTGTATGATTATGGGAGCAATCCTCTAATGAGCATAAGATTAATGATGAAGGAAAGAAAAGAGAAAACTAAAGAACCAAAGTTCTTGGGGGGGGGGGGGTGGAGGGGATTCAATCTAGACAAGCAATTGCTTTTAACTACAACTCTATTGCCTGATATAGTAGGTGTCAAAGAACCATGATTTTTAGTTATAAATAATGTACATCAAATTCTACTTTGTTTTAGCTGTTCTTTTTGATATTTATCAACACAAGTTGATCATTTAATGCTCAGGATGATTGTTTCATTAACATACTATAATGGCTTCTAAGAACATGATTCTTAGATTATTCACCTAATAAGAGTAACTTAGATCAGCATTTCCAGAATTGTGACCTATAGATGCCAGCACCTCAGAAATTATTAAGAGTACTCAGGGTAGGAGGAGAAAAAAGGTGGTGGAGGAGTAGGAGACCCTATTTCAACCGGTCCCCTGAATTGAGCTGGATATCTACCAGACCATTCTGAACACCCATGAAATCAGCCTGAGATGTAAGAAGATATATCTGGATCTCCACAAACAGAATATCTCTGGCAGTTGGTCTTGAGGTATGAAACGGGGAGCTGTAATTCCACAGGCAGATATTGGAACATAAATGGAAGGGGGAGGAAGCTGCCAAAAGCCCTTGAGACAGAAAGGTGAAATAACACAGGAGCACAATAGCATCCCATGCTGGGGACTAGGCACAGACTCATAGACCAGTAGCAGCAGGGAAGGAACGTTAGGGCAGCCTCCCAGACTGAAAGCTGGAGCTACAGGGGCATGCACATAAACTGGGGGCAGCTGACAGTTTTAAAAGCACAAAGGCAGAGATGTGCCCAGACCAGGAAGCCAGGACTGGGAGTACTGCTGTGGGGTGCACAACCCAGGACACTGCAGTTTTTAACAACACAGATAGAAATGGAGACAGTGTGGCCCGGAGAGCTCAGTGAAGATCAGACTATAATCTCTGTTCTGAGACAGAGGTTTGGATATGGTCATTTCTGCCCTGACTCTCAGAAAAGATGTGGAAAGCCACCAGGGAAAGCCACCAGAGAACAAAAGCCCTGAAAAACCAATTTTCACCAAGCCCATCCCGCCACCCCCCACAGGGTAGGGCAACTCTGCCCAAACAGGGTTGCTTGAGTAATAGCATGGCAGGCCCCTCCCCCAGAAGACAGGCTGGAAGAACAAGAGGCCAACAACCCTAAGGTCCCTATAAAACAGGTGCATCTTGCTTGGGTTGTGGTCAATAGTTTGGACTCTCTACATTCACTTAACCACCCCTCAACAGGACTAAGAGGAGGAGCCCCCAACAAAGGAAAGAACCAGATAATGTGGCCTCTACCACAGAACTAATGGATATGGATATAACCAAAATGTCAGAAATTGACTTCAGAGTAACAATTATCACAGCAATATCTAGGCTTGAAAAAAACATTAACAACAATATAGAAGCTCTAAGGGCAGAAATGAGATCTAATCAGGTTGAACTTAAAAATGCTATGAATGAAACAAGATGGGATCAGGAGGGAGACAAACCACAAGAGACTCTTAATCTCATGAAACAAACTAAGGGTTCCTGAGGGATGTGAGGGGAGGGATAGGGTGGCTAGGTTATGGACGTTGGGGAGGATATGTGCTATGGTGAGTGCTTTGACATGTTAAAGCCTAATGATTCACAGACCTGTACCCCTGGGGCAAATAATAAATTATGTGTTAATTTTAAAAATGCTATGAATGAAATGCAATTTAAGCTGAATACGCTGACCGCCAGGGTAAACAGGGCAGTAGAACGCATTAGTGAAACAGAGAATAAGATTATAGAAAATAAAGAAAATGAGGTAGTATGGGGGAAAAAAAATTAAAACCCAAGGAATCAAACTGAGAGAGATTAGTGACAGAATGAAATATTCCAATATCAGACTTATTGGGATCTGTGATGAGGTGGAGAGAGAGAGAGGTCTAGAACATATATTTGAGCAAGTAGTACCTAAGAACTTCCCTAATCTGGGGAGGGAAACAAGCATACCTGTCCAAGAGGTAAAGAGGGCCATTCCCAAGGTCAGTGAGAACAGACTGACACTGCATTATATAATAGTACAATTTGCAAATCTTAGATCCGAGGAAACAATCTGGAAAGTGGCAAGAGGGAAGAGATGTCTTACGTATAAAGGGAGGAACATCAGAATAGCATCAGACCTGTCCACAGAGACATGGCAAGCCAGAAAGGGCTGACAAGACATATTTAGGATACTAAATGGGAAGAAGATGCAGCCAAGGATACTTTATCCAGCAAGGCTGTCATTCAGAATGGATGGAGAGACAAGGAGCTTCCAAGACAGGCAGAAACTGAAAGAATACGTGACCACCAAGCTGGCCCTGCAAGAAATATTAAGGGGGGTTCTATAAAAAGAGAAAGACCCCAAGAGTGATATAGAACAGAAACTTACAGAGATAATCTATAGAAACAAGCACTTCACAGGCAACATGATGACAATAAAATCATATCTTTCAATAATCATTCTCAACATGAATGGCTTAAATGTTCCCATGAAACAACATAGGGTTGTAGATTGGATAAAAAGACAAGATCTATCCATATGCTGTCTACAAGAGACTCATTTTAAACTTTCCACTTTCAGTCTGGAAGTGAAGGGATGGAGAAACAATTTTTATGCCAACAGACCTCAAAAGAAAGTTGGGATAGCCATTCTCACATCAGACAAATTAGATTTTAAGCTAAAGACTATAGTTTAGAGATATAGAAGGACAATATATCATGCTTAAAGGGTCTATCTAACAAGAGGATCTAACCATTGTAAATATCTATGCCCCCAACATGGAAGCAGAAAACTACATAAGCCAACTGTTAACCAAAATAAAGAGACATATTAATAATAATATGCTAATAGTAGGAGACCTCGACACTCCACTCTCAGCAATAGACAGATCATCTAAGCAGAAAATCAACAAAGAAACAAGAGCTTTGAATGACACACTGGACCAGATGGACCTCATAGATATATACAGAACATTCCACCCTAAAACAACAGAATACTCATTCTTCTCCAATGCACATGGAACTTTCTCCAGAATAGACTACACACTGAGTCACAAATCAGCTCTCAACCAATACCAAAAGATTGAGATTATTCCTTGCATATTCTCAAACCATAATGTCTTGAAACTGGAACCCAATCACAAGAAAAAATCTGGTAGAAATTTAAACACTTGGAAGCTAAAGACCATCCTGCCTAAGAATGTTTGGGTCAACCAGGAAGTCAAACTCTCTTCACAGATGACATACTTTATGTGGAAAACCCAAAAGACTCCACCCCTAAATTACTAGAACTCATACAGCAATTCAGTAATGTGTCAGGATAAAAAAATCAACACATAGAAATCAGTCACTTTCCTATACACTAACAATGTAACTGTAGAAAGAGAAATTAGGGAATTGATTCCATTTGTAATAGCACCAAAAACCTTAAGATACCTTGGGATAAACCTAACCAAAGAGGTAAAGGATCTATACTCTGGAAACTAAAGAACACTTATGAAGGAAATTGAAGAAGACACAAAAAGATGGAAAAACATTCCATGCTCATGGGTTGGAAGAATAAATATTGTTAAAGTGTCTATGCTGCCCAGAGCAATCTATACATTCCATGTCATCTTGATCAAAATACCAATGGCATTTTTCAAAATGCTGGAACAAACAATCCTAAAATTTGTATGCAACCAGGAAAGACTCCAAATTGCCAAGGAAATGTTGAAAAAGAAAAAACAAACCTGGGGGTATCACATTGCCTGATTTCAAGTTATATTACTAAGTTTTGATTACTAAGACAGCATGGTACTGGCACAAAAACAGACACATAGACCAATGTAACAGAGTAGAGAGCCCAATATGGACCCTCAACTCTATGGTCATCTAATCTTCAACAAAGCAGGAAAAAATATCCAATGGAAAAGATAGTCTCTTCATTAAATGGTCCTGGTAAAATTGGACAGCTATATACAGAAGAGTGAAACCCGACTATTCTTTTATACCATACAAAAAGATAAAGTCCAAATGGATGAAAGATCTCAGTGTGAGACAGGAATCCATCAAAATCCTAGAGGAGAATGTAGGCAGTAACCTTTTCAACATTGCCCACAGCAACTTCTTTCAAAACATGTCTCCAAAGACAAGGGAAACAAAAGTAAAAATGAACTTCTGGGATCTCATCAAGATAAAAAGCTTTCAAAGGAAACAGTCAACAAAACAAATAGACAACCCACAGAATGGGAGAACATATTTGCAAATGACACTACAGATAAATGGCTGGTATTCAAGATCTATAAAGAACTTCTCAAACTCAACACCCGAAAAACAAATAATCAAGTCAAAAAATGGATAGAAGACATGAACACACACTTCTCCAAAGACATACAAATGGCTAACTAACATGAAAAAAATGTTCAACATCATTAGCCATCAGGGAAATTCAAATCAAATCTACATTGAGGTACCACCTACACCAGTTAGAATGGCAAAAATTGACAAGAAACAACAAATGTTGGAGCGATTGTGGAGAAAGGGGAACCCTCTTACACTGTTGGTGGGAATGTTAAGTTGGTGCAGCCACTTTGGAAAACAGTGTGGAGGTTCTTCAAAAAGTTAAAAATGGAGCTACACTATGACCAAGCAATTGCACTACTGGGTATTTACCACAAAGATACAGATGTAGTGAAAAGAAGGGCCATATGTACCCCCAATGTTCATAGCAGCAATGTCCACAATAGCCAAACTGTGGAAGGAGCTGAGACGCCCTTCAACAGACGAATGAATAAAGAAGATGTGGTTCATATATACAATGGAATATTACTCAGCCATCAGAAAGGATAAAAACCCAATATTTGCATCAACATGGATGGAACTGGAGATTATGCTAAGTGAAATAAGTCAAACAGAGAAAGACAATTGTCACATGGTTTCACTTATTTGTAGAACATAAGGAACATCATGGAGGACATTAGGAGAAGGAAGGGGAAAATGAAAGGGGGAACCAGAGGGGGAGACGAACCACGAGAGACAACGGACTCTAGGAATCAAACTGAGGTCTTTGGGGAGGGGGGCTGGGTGAGTCCGGTGATGGGTATTAAAGAGGGCATATATTACATGGAGCATTGGGTGTTATACTCAAAAAATGAATCATGGAACACTATATCAAAAACCAGCAATGTACAGTATGGTGACTAACATAATAAAAAATGATAAAAAAATAAATAAAAGAGTGCATAAAAATACAAAACAAAACAAAACAAAACACCAAAAACAAAAAAAAACAAACAACAAAAAAGCATACTCAGAGGTAAAAGAGTTCTATGATCAAGTAAATTTGAGAAACACTAGATACTCTAACTGTACTCAGATATTGACAAGGCTCTACACTATAAACTTCAGTTTAATTTTATTTAACCAAGAATTTCCTCAGAATGAGAAGTGAGAATTTATGCTAAAACATATTCCTTTATAAGTATCCATAAATACTCTTCTGTCAATTTTCTTAGCATTCATGTAGCCTCAAAAAATACCCAAACTAATTTGGAATCTGGAAGATATTACCTTCAAAGTTTACCCACTTACTCAAGAGATCATTACCCCTAATTTATTGTAGAACTGAGGTCTATAAATTCATGTTTGTCTCTCAGAGAGGAAAATTATTATTTTCCTTTACTGTTCTCCTTCCTATACTTTAAGCTGGTTGCCACTATTGCCGAAATAACCTAGGCAATGCTAGTGACTCAACTTTTAATAAGTTCTTCATGCAAATATTGTCAAAGGTCTCAGAAAGTCTAAATATATTTCATTCATATGTTTCTTTTTATCTACATGCATATTTATTCCCTTGTAGAACTCTAGAAGATCAAAAAGCAGTGCCAATTTGAGAAGGAAAAAAATTGCAGTGCTAAAGAAAAAGCCAGAGGCTGTTCTTTCATAGAGCTGAAAATAAAAGTGGAATAAAATTAAATGGAAAATTTCTTCCCATCGCATGTTCCCAACAACTTTGGACAACTTTTTGCAACTTGAACATGGGTTTGAATACTTTAAACATGAAAAAAAAAATTTGTGGGAGGAAAACAGGACAGTGGTACTTACTCTGGCATAAGAATAGAATGATTTTATTGTGTAAATATGAAAAGTTTTCTCCCTCATCTTCAAAAATGTTTCAGAGAAACTTAAAACAATTTGTAGACCATGAAATTCATATAACACACAACTTTCATCCATCATGCAAATAAGGTTTGATTTTCAGTATTGAAGTGAAATTAGCCCCAAATTTTATATTATATGAGAAAATTAGTTGTAAATACTTCAGCAAACTGAATCCAACCTTAAACATTACCAGAGCAATCATTGTTTCTAGGTAGCCGATACTGTTATAGAGCATTAACATGACTTTCAACTCATGGGTCCTTTGTGGAGCTAAAATTTCCCACGGCAAACATACTGAACATTAAAATAAAACAGGATCAATACCCTTGAGTAAAATTCACCTTTGATAATAAGTATTAGGGCAAAATTAAAATCCCAGAGCCTCTTTATCTAGTTATTTAAACATATTCTGGAGGATTTGCAACTTAGTTCCATTAATAGCTATGTAAAGTCAAACATCGTTTAATTAAGAGCCAGGTCTAATTATCTATAATGTTTCTGCAATACCTTTGACTGATGCTGTCCAAGGACATGAAATTGAACAAGTCACATGCCATGTTTATTGTATTGCTTTAGAATATTAACATAATAGTAAGGCGGCCTTATTCCCATAACAATGTCAGAGGTCAAAAGACTACATCACAAGTGTTCATAGCAGCCCCAAATGCCATGTTTGCACACAGTCCGTGTTCATTCTGATAATCACTCATTGTTTTAAGTAAAGATAAGATAGGAGAAGTCTACTGTATTGGTTCACACCAATCAATTAATAAGTAGGAACTGAATACCTACTAACATGATACATGATACAAAAAATAAAAACAATGTCCTTGAAATATAACTGATGACCTCTAACACTAGGTAGCATAAGGTCTTGCACACAGTAGGTACTCAAATTTATTGCTCTGAATGTCTGAAAAATAGCAAATAATTCGAGATGACACACAATTTCACCCTAAAATATTTGGTATACACCAGTGGTTCTCAAAGCATCAGCATCACTTGAGAATTTATTAGAAATGCAAATTCTCAGACTCCACCTCATACCGAATCCAATCTGAAACTCTAGGGTAGGGCCCAGCAATTTCTATCTTAATAAGCTTTTTAGGTGATACCGATGCACATAAAGTTTGGGGACCACCAGTATGGACTGCAGATGCTGCCTGTTTTAGAGAGTCGAAAAGAACACTGAGGAAGGAGAGACCAGGACATGCTTCATCAGGAGGCAGCAGAGGGAGACTTCCTGTTCTCTCAATACAGTTAAGATAACCAGAGAACCGAAATCACGTTTTGATATCACCCATGGGATTCAACATACAAACCCGAAGTCTGTGTTTATTCTGACATCATTCAAGTAAGAGAAATGACGGTGCGTGCAGTTGATCTAGATAAAGAAAACAAGAGTGAAAGAACCCTTTGAGGAGCAAAAATAATGTCAAAGTATGCTCAGGTTTGTGAGATGAGAACAGAGTACAACATGGGGGACACCCGGGTGGGTCAGTGGGTTAAAGCCTCTGCCTCCAGATCGGGCCCTGATCTCAGGGTCCTGGGATCGAGCCCCGTGTCGGGCTCTCTGCTCAGCGGGGAGTCTGCTTCCCTCTCTCTCTCTCTGTCAAATAAATAAAGAAAATCTCAAAAAAAAAAAAAAAAAAGAAAGAAAGAAAGAAAGAATACAACATGGAAAGGACCACTCTCTGGGAGAATCCGGCCGCCGCTTCCTGGATGCTTATTAATAACACAGGAAGACCGTACTGCTAGGCCTCCCTGTGTTTAGACTGGGACCTTGTAACTGGGATCTAGTCAACATAATATAAGTTACAGAGATATTTGCTACATCTAGGACTTAAAACGAATCCTGTCTGTGATGCTGGCGCTCTCTTGCCCCTGGAGAGAATGAAGGTCTGAGAGTGGCATTACTGCACCATTGAAAGAGCCTAGATCCTCACATCACTGCTTGCAGAAATGCTGCCCAGGAAAGCGACCTCAGCAACTGTAGACCAGCAGTAGCAGGAGTGAAAAATAAGCCTGTATTGAGTCAAACACCTGAAATTTGGGGGTTATTTGTAACTGCAACATAGCCTAACTTACTCTGATTAAAACACTCTACAAATAACAACAACAACAACAAAAAAAAATGGCAATGGCATGGCCATGACATTCAAAGGCAAGATTCAGCCAAGCCAAAGAGAAGCCAGAAGATTCCACTTTTCTAAGCAGTGGGGCCAATCAAATTCCCAAAGCCAGACCACTGCCTTTTTAATTTGCAATTTTGCCCAATGGCCCTCTTTCCCCTTCATTTACAACTAGAATTCAAAAGACATGGACAATGAGTTCTTCCCATCCAGACAAGTAACACTTAGAATAGTACCTCCTCAAGAGGCTTAGCCTTCTGAATGTATAATGCAGCAGAGTATTTCCTCTCAAGGCCTTTCCGATTGGGTTAGATTTGATAAATACTTCCACTCCAGCAGTAAAAGAGACAGTAATGGTTTCACAATTGTCGGAGTTGAAGGATAATTTTGACCATCACCACATGATCTTTCTTAGTCTTTCTACAAGTAATCAAGTCTTTGTATCATGATACAAGATAATAAAATGATGCAGTCAGGGTTTGGTCAGAAATATAGAAGCCGCTCCAAGTATATCTATTAAGAAAAAAATAAACACAGGAAATTGTAGGCTTCCAAAGCATTGGGAGGGCTGCAAGGACAATGGTCAGGAGGGCTGATAGTTTTCAGGAAGACAGAAAAGTCGGGAATCAGAGGGTAGCCTGTGATTTCAGCTACCTAGACTCCAGTAAGCAGTCTTTGGGCAGATCCCTAGAAACAGCAGGAAGCCGCCACGGATGAGGTCAGTTGCCTGCCCTATGGAAGTGACTTCCAGGAGGACCCCAAAACCACTCACAAAAACTCACATCTGCCACCTGCCGACATCCACACATCTTTCCATAGCTGATGTTAGAGAGGAATGACTTCAACCTTCCAGATGTCGTCCGGACCTCATCAAAGTGACCCTCATTTACTGAATCTAACTGGAACCCTGCTGATTAGGAGTTTGAGAAATCTAATTTCCAGGCTTTTAAGCCCAGAATGCAAAGAAAAGGAAAAGAAGAAGAGCAGGGGTAGTGCTGCTAACAGGCACTATTTAACACAAATAATGAGTTATGTAAACGAAGAAGATGAGAGTGGACAAGAGGCCGGTTAAGCAATCTTCATAAACAACCCGTGGGATTGTATTTGAGACTTGGACAATGCCAATGTAGAGCACTGGCCATGGAAGTTTAGGCAGCTGTCTCCAAATTCCATGCTTTTCCAAAGTATTGGCTGAGATTCTACTGGTAGCAACTAATGAGAACTAATTCTAGTTAACCTGAGGAAAATTTAAAAAGTTCTACTACTTGGTTGGTCACTTGATCTTTGTGGTGCTGATCAGTTCATAAGAGAAACCCAACGGAGGCTAGCTCAAACAGAAAGGCTATTTCTTAGGTCCTACATCTGGGAAATTCAGGTGTTGAACAGACCTTAGTCAGGACTAGAGATGCAGGAATTCAGGAGGGTGGGTCCAAGCCATTTCTCTTTTTCCATCTCCTAGCTCTGTTTTTAATTATTGGCTTGACATTCCAGAGAAGCCCCCTATGTTGCAGGCAAACTGGCCATGACAGGCTTTACCCTGCTCCAGTTTAGCAACCTCAATGGAAAAAGAGCTTGTTTCTTTACAACCAATCCCAAGGGAGACTTCGATCATTCTGTTTATGTCAATTGGTCACACATCCATCTCTGAGCCAAACTCTGGCCAGAGGGTTGGGTTCCTCTGATCCACCATCCTACAAAAAGTGGGTTCCAATGACTGACCGTCTCCCTAGTACTACGGGGAGTGCAGAAGGTGCCCCTCCGCCAAAGAAACAGACAAAACCCAGGAAACCATTCTGAGAGAACAGTTTGCTTCAGTGGGGCTGGCCAATGATTATGACAGACAATGGGGAGAGGTGACAAACTAGAAAAGCCAAGAGAGGGCAGATTTATGCACGTGATAAATGATGAGGAAGTTACGGAGAAGGAAAGAGGTGGGAGGAGAAAGGAGACTACAAAAGTGGGGGCAGAGGAGTGAGGGAGAAGAGAAAGAAAAGAAAAAACAGAACAGAAGCTCAGGTCTCTTTTCCTTTTTTGTTTCCTTTCCTCTCTCTTTCGCCTCTTCCTTTTCTCCTTTCCCTGTCAGACACTTCCTCACTTCTCTTTCCCCTCTGGGACCTCAGTAGCCCAAGCCCCAGGACCCTCCCAGGGGCTATAAAGATTACTCATTTCTTGGGCGCCTGGGTGGCTCAGTGGGTTAAAGCCTCTGCCTTCAGCTCGGGTCACGATCCCACGGTCCTGGGATCGAGCCCCATGTCTGGCTCTCTGCTCAGCGAGGAGCCTGCTTCCCTTGCTCTCTCTCTGCCTGCCTCTCTGCCTACTTGTGATCTCTGTCTGTCAAATAAATAAATAAAATCTTTAAAAAAAAAAAAAAGATTACTCATTTCTTAACCAATAATCCTCTCGTAGATTATGAACTTCAGTTTATAAAGGAAAGATTCATATTTCCCCAATGGTGGCCAGGTGTCCGGCTCACAACAATCCATCAGCCACATTCTGGTGGGCAAGGCAAGGCCTGACAGAGACCTAACCCTCTGTTTCCAGAGGCACAATCCTGAGACACTAATGCACCCTAGTGCGCCACAGTTTAACCAATCACATGGGTCTTGTCTGTGCTGCCACTGTTCTCCAGAGCTTTCCGTATCAAAGAATTGTGTATAGGTGCTCCCAAGGGGCTCAGTCAGTTGAACATCCAACTCTTGATTTCAGCTCAGGTCACGATGTCAGGGTCATGGGACTGAGCCCCACACTGGGCTCCGAGCTCAGCAAGGAGTCTATCTGGGATTTTCCCTCTCCCTCTGCCCCGCCCCCAACCATGCTTGTGCTTGCGCTCTTTCTCTGTCTCTCTCTGCAAAATAAATAAATAAATCTTTTTAAAAACCTGTGTACAAAGCATGGAAGTAACGGTTGAGGAAAGTGAGTGTAGGCCACTGTTATTGTTGCCCTTCTCCTGTGTATATAAACATTTTGACTTTTGAAATGTGGCTCAGATAAAAGTAGGAAGAGAACGGGACAAATGGCAAACTCTGGATTGGGGGTCAGCAAGAGGATAATGGAAAAGTGCTACATAATGGAAAAGTGCTACATAGAAGGTATTTCTGCCAAAAGGGAGATTCCTGTTCAGCTAAGACTTCAGTCTGACCCCAGAACAAATTTTAAAAGCCACCTCCATGACCAAAGCACAGGAAATACCACCCACAGGAGCAGAGAGCAAACAATGTGCACATGTGAGGACTGTACAGGCAGAACAGGAAATCATTCACAGGGAAGAAAGACTGGCAGGAGAATTCTTTATGGCACAGTGTTCCTGGGCTTCCCACCGGCAGTGGTCCTCAAGGAACAGGACCCGCCACGCCCACCCCTTCACCCGCTTGCCACGAGATTCCAAAATTTCAAAAGAGTGCTCATCAGACTTAAGTGTACATATTGGTCAGTTCCACACTCCTCTGTGAGCCAGGAAATAGAAAAAGGGCTTACTAAGAGCCAGGCCCCTATCCCAAGACAGAGAACTAATCAGACTCCTGCTCCTCTTTCCCATAATGCATCACCTCTCTGGGCCACATGCCTTGTGGCTCACCCTGTATGTCTCCCCCACAGCACAACCATCTTTGTTTCCTCAGACTCGACCTGAGGACTAAAGGGCTTACCCCTCTTCCCAATTTGCCCCTCCCTTCCTCCTCCCGCCCCCCCCACCCCAAGAACCTAGGGTTTGTTTGTTTGTTTCCTATTCTATTCTAACTATTCTATTCTATTCTAACTTGGGATTTAGGTAAGTTGAAGTCTGTTAAAGAATTTAAGACGGAGTGGCAGGGATAAATTCAATCACTCTTTAGCTCACTCTAAATCTCACTCTTTAGCTCAGATTCAGAAAACACCAAAGCGTACAGGGAAGGAGCTCTCAGAATATGCCAAAATCTCACTGTGTATTAAAATTATTTATGCACGTGTCTGATTCCTCCACTAGGCGAAACCCCTGACCCAGAGGAACTTTATCTTACTTGCCCTTGTGTCTTTAAGAGTACCTGGCACAACGCTTGATTTAAATACACAAACAGTTTGCTGAATGGACTAGTCCCTGACACAAAAAAGCACAATGGATGAGCTGAATGAACATGTGTTCGTCTACTGGTTCAAGTGGAAAATTCCACTCCGAAAGGCTGAGCAGCAACATATAGCAACAGAGCCAAATGGAAACCATACTACCATTTGTTCGTGAAGATTCTCCAGGATTAACTGAAACCACCTGGTCAAGTTTCCCTCCCTCCCCAGCATCCGGTTTGACATCTCATAGACCAGGTCTCTGGCTTGGCTACCTTAGCTTCGCAACTGAAAATGAGAGAACTCTTACTTTTACTGGCCTCTTCACAGGTGTCGAGTGAGGCTTGAGAGTGTTCCAGATGCATACGCTGCTCCATGTTCTTTTCCTGCTCACGTCAGTGAAAAGGGAATAAACTGCTCCCTCGAAACCCGTTCCCATTCCTTCTGGTGTCTTGAATACCAGTGGCTGTCCTGGATAGTTGTTCCCTGAAAGAGTTAAGGTGACTCCTTTTAAAAACAATCATAGAGGAGCAGATGGCACATTTGCTAACTGAGAAGATGTTGCTCTCACTTGGGTCTAAATTCCCTCCCTCCACCTGGCGTCCCGGACAGCTGTGTCAGCTCCATCTGCCCGCCTAGAATTCATCAGGTGAATGCTCCATTTCCCTAATTGAGGTTAAGCTAACCCAAGTAATCAGAGACAGGTATGGAATGTTCCCTGTCAAAACCATGCCTCTGATTATGTGACACTAACAACTATGATTGCACTCAGCTACACTTCAGTCCATGAAAAGCTTAGAACGGTGAATGAAGAGATAGGTAAACATGACAGGCAGGCCACTTTTCAAGGACTCATGAGCAGACTCCAGATGTCATTCTTCCTCTTTAAGGTAAATACTCTGGGAAAGCTTCCACTTGCCCTGAAGAAAACGGATAGGTAACATTTCCTGAATCCTGCCTGGGAAGTCCAAGGCCACCCTCACACCACATAAGTCTTCCGGGAGTTAATGAGTTTTCTCAGAGGGAAAACTAAGGGACCCTGCTGCCATATGAGGGCCTCTCTGGGGGGCAGCTGGTGCCAAGCCTCCAGATCCTGGCCATCACCTGTGTTCATTTATTGAGTGCTCCATTGATCTGGGCACCAGGAGTACGATGGAAGTAAGACTGACAAAGTTGCTGGTCTCATAGTGCTTACATTTTAGGGGAGAGACAGATAACTAATAGGTACAAACAAATGAATTTTACAATTCAATTGGTGACAATAATTCTGAAGAAGACAGATTAATACAGTGCTTGGACAAGACAGTTGTAGGGGAGTAAGCAAGGTCCAGTGGGGAGCTGGGTAACAGGTTGTGTGGTAAAGAGTAAGACAATCCTATTCTGAGGGCTGTGGCTCCCTAAGCAAGTGCCATTTTAGAATAAAACTTTGCTGCTTTGGTCACCAGACTCTACTCGTAAAGTTGCTTGAAACCATGATGGTAGGTCATACATATGTAGCTGGCTAGTATAAATGGTCTCCCCCCACCCCACAAATACCTATGGAATAATAATAAAAGTAATTATAGATTAGTCCAAAATGAAAAAAAAATTATATAGCAACAGTCACCAAACTGAAAAAGAAAAAAAAAAAAAAGAAAAAGCGATCTCTTTTCTCTCTCAGAAGAGTGAAGAGACTAGATAAGTAAATAGAGGCAAAGATCTACTCTCAACAGAGACAAATTATTGAGTGTGTTCGCTGGGGAAACTGGCTAGAGCACCCATCTGTAAGAAGAGGCCACACTTCCCTATAATAGCCTGCAAATGTGGTGCTATTAACTCCAGATTCCAGATGTGACTTCATATGCTAAAGGTAAATTGCACTAAACACATGCTCACTCATGTTCAATACATAAATAAAGGCCTTGGTTTAAATTTCAGCAGATTAGGGAAAAAACAGTTCTTATTGCTTATAATTCCCCACTGCCTTCTAAGGAAGGTGGGTCCCGATACCTGGAGAATTTACTAAATGCAAATTTCATTCTCAGTGTAGTTGCCTTTGGAAAAACTTGGAAAAATATTAAACATTGACAGAGGGAGGAGATTGCAAGTAAAAAAAAAGAGTAGAATGTTTGTTTGTTTGTTTGTTTTAAAGATTTTATTTACTTATTTGACAGACAGAGATCACAAGTAGGTGGAGGGACAGGCAGAGAGAGAGGAAGCAGGCTCCCCGCCGAGCAGAGAGCCCAATGCGGGGCTCGATCCCAGGACCCTGGGATCATGACCCCAGCCAAAGGCAGAGGCCTGAACCCACTGAGCCACCCAGGTGCCCCAAGAGTAGAATGTTTAAATAGTAAGTTCTCTCACATATGTGGGATATACATTGACCTCCAAAATGATATCTGTTCCAGATGATTTTAAAGATGAGACATATGCTACTTAATTTTTCCAAAGCATGAAAAAAAAAAGATAGAAATATTTCCAAGGAATTCTCAAGGCTAACATTTTCCTGAAACCAAAATAAAATAATAGTAATACAAAAAAAATACAGAATCATCTTATAAATCCTAAATAAGTCAATAAATTTATTGTATGAAAAGAATAATAAAGCCCAAGCAAGTATATTTTATTCTAGGAGGGTGAGAACAAATCAACATTATGGAATTCATTAATATTATTTACTGCATGGAGTAAAGAAGAAAAACTGTATTATCCTTTCAACAAACAATAGAAAAACATTTGATAAAATTCCATATCTATTTCTTACTTTTAAAGAAACTTTTAATAAAGTAAAAAGAAAAGGAAATTTCCTTGAGGTATCAACCTATAACAAATTTCATATACTGAAATTTTAGAAGTATTGCCACTAAAGTTAGAACAAAACAAGAATGATCAGAATCATCAGAATTACTCAGCTATGTCCTGAAAGACCTAGCCAATGCTATAAGACATGGAAAGAAAATAAGAGATATGAACATTTAAAAAGAGAGAAAACTTAATTGGCACATGATATAATTTTCCATTTAGAAAATTTATTGGGCCCCTTTCTTCCACTTGACATAAAAATGAATTATATATATTTAAATACCTAAAATTTATAATACAATTATAATATTATAATTTTCAGATAGATAACTAAATCACAAACTAATTCACTTACAATTTTATAACCTAAGCCTCTCAGGAACTACAAAATCCATAAAGGAAAAGATTAACAAGTTAACCACTGAAAATTTTAAACTTCTTAATAAATGAATTCAGTAAAATTGCAGGATAGAAAATTCATATCCAGAAATTGATAGCATTTCTATACACAGTAACAAAGTAGCAGAAAGAGAAATTAAGAAAACAAGCCCATTTACAATTGCACTAATAAAATACCTAGGAATAAACTTAACCATGGAGATGAAAGACCTATACTCTAAAAACTATAAAGTGTTGTTGAAAAGAAATTAAAGACAACATGAACAAATGGAAAGATATTCCATGCTCATGGATTGGAAGAATTAATATAGTTTAAATGCCTATTCTACCCAAAGCCTATACTAGCCAAAGATTCAGTGCAATCTCTATCAAAATATTTTTCACAGAACTAGAACAAATAATACTGAAATTTCCATGAAACCACAAAAGACCCTGAATAGCCAAAGCAATCTTGAAAAAAAGAACAAACCGGAAGGTACCATAATTCCAGATTTCAAGATACACAACAAAGCTATAGTAATCAAAACCCTAGGTATTGGCATAAAAATGGACACATAGAACAGAGACCCCAGAAATATATCCACACTTATATGGTCAATTAATCTAGGACAAAGGAGCAAGAATACACAATGGGAAAAAGACAGTTACTTCAATAAATGGTACTGGAAAAATTGGACAACTATATTACTTTTTTTCTAGGAGCCTCCCTGGACTTTCAGAACAAGTTATGGTCATGCTCCAGGTTTCCCAAAGAACTGCCTTCTTGTCCTTGGACTGCAATTGCGTCTGCATCATCCATGCTACTTTACCGAACTCCTCAATTTAACTAAAATTTCCTAGAAGGTGGGTGTGCCAGGAGTCCCCAGATCTCCCTACAGGTTCCATGGTTTGCTACAAGGACTCACAGAATTCAGAAAGAGTGTTATACTTGTGGCTGAGGTTTATTACAAGGAAAGTGTAGAGATTAAAATCAACAATGCAAAAGCACATAGCCAAAGTCCAGCAGAAACGAGATGTGAGCTTCGTGTAACTTCTCTCAATGATGTTTCATGGATGGTATTTAATTCTCCTAGCATGTGTGACAATAGGTGCAAAGTTTTGCTAACTAGGGTACATTACACAAGCCTTGGTGTCAACGGTAATGTAGGTATGGAGAACCCACGTGACCTTGATGACTTAGTCTCCAGCCATGGCCCTACCCCCAAGGGCAAAATGATGCAGATGGCTCAGGACCCCAGGCAAACAGAAACAGTCATTTACCATAAATCACATTTTTAGCACAGACTACCTAATTTGGCTCAAGGTCTCAGATATACAAAGTTGCTTATCTGGCAGGATGTTCCAAGGGCTCCGAGGTTATCTCCCAGAAGTTACTCAAGGTCTAGTCTTTTCTTTGGAATGTGTAAAAGTCAAGCACTCCAAACCTGCTGAATTAACCCTTTACTGCATAGCACATACTGTTTCTTGTTTACTATAAAACACCCAAAGAATAATGCTTCCCAGAGCACATGAGGGGCTTACTGAGTTAAGCTGAATTAAATCAAGAAAAATCATTTTAACTGTCCACATGCACAATTTTTCTCCAACATTTTATTTGGTAAAATGTGAAACCTAATACATAATTTTAAAAACAGCACAGTCAATCCTTGTAGAACCTTCACCTTTATTTCTCCATCACTAATTACTAATTTACTACCTCACCAAGTTCCCAATATTTGCATTGTCTGTGCCTATGTATGTGCACATACTAATGTTTGCTAAACCAATGAAGTGAGTTGTAGACTTCACAGCCTTTCACTCCTAAGTACTTAAGCATTTATCTCCAAAAAAAAGAGCATTCTTCTATATAACTACAATACCAAAGACATCTAACATTGAAAGAATAATATTATATATCATGTAATCATGTCCAGATTCCTATAAATTGTCCTCCAAATGCTCTTACAGTGATTTTCTTTAAGCAATGGGTTATGTATTAAATCTGGTTAGCTTATCATCTTAACATTTCCTCCACCTTTGTTTTTCTTCTATGACACTGACATTGGCATTTGAAGAAAGGAGGCTGGTTGTCTTGTAGCCTGTGCAAAAATCTGGATTTATCTGTTTCTTCATGATTTGATGCAGGTTAAACATGTTGGCAGAAATGTTACATCAGTACCATTGTCTACAGCTACATCCCAGGGCATCACATCTGATGCTACATATCAGTTCATCTCATTATTGGGACAAATATCATTTCAATGTCAAAGATCAATATCAACTGCGATATAAGTTTGATCCCTTCCATAAGGTAGTATCTAACAAATTGCACCATTGTAAAAGTGTTTCCTCCCCCTAGGAAATTGATATGTAATCTGTGAGGATAGGAGGGAGGCTGGTGGGTATCTTACCCATTGGTTTTAGCAACAACTGATGATCCCATCCTGTGTATATTGATCACTATACTGGTGGCTATAAAATAGGGCTTTCTAAATCTATTGCTCTTTTCTCATTTATTAACTGGAATTAATCTATAAAGAAGAGTTTTGCCTCATACTCCTTAATTTAACTATCACTATGGACACATGTATTTATAATATGTTTCATAATCCATCTACTATCATTATTTTTGTGCTCAAATTAGAAGAAAAGTATGTTTATATAATAAAGCTATGAAGATGGCTATGAAAGTTGATTTCATTTTTAATTACAGTATAATATACATATGACATTCACAGAAATGTCCAGATTGATGAATATTCATAAATTGATGATCCTCATGTAACAATCACTGAGACCAAGCAATAGATATTACCATCACCCACAGAGGCTCCCCATGTGTCCTTCCAGACACTATTCACCAAGAGGTATCCTGAACTCTAATATAGACCGAGGGGTTTTTTTGGTTTGTTTTTTTTTTTAAGATTTTATTTATTTATTTAACACAGAGAGATCACAGGTAGGCAGAGAAGCAGGCAGAGAGAGAAGGGGAAGCAGGCTTCTTGCTGAGCAGAAAGCCTGATATGGGGCTCGATCCCAGGACTCCAAGATCATGACCTGAGCCGAAGGCAGAGGCTTAACCCACTGAGCCACCCAGGCACCCCTTTTAAATTATTTTTACACGTTATATAAATGGAATCATACAACATATACTTTTGTGTCTGTCTTCTCTTCTCAAAATTACATTTGTGAGATTTACCTGAATTATTATGCATAGCTGTAGATAATTTTTTCTTGTTGCTATACAGAAATCCAGAGTGTGACTATATCATAACTTATTTATTCATTTTACTATTGATGGCCATTTCAGTAGTTTTAAGCTTGGGGCTATGAACATCTTAGTGTGCGTCTTCTGATGAACAGATATATGCCTTTCTATTGGCTGTATAACAAAGAGTAGAATCTCTAGATCATAGTGCATGCATATATTCAGCTTTAGTAGATAGTGCCAACAGAGCAACCATTATTTAAAAAGAAAAATTCCATCTACTATGAAACTAAGTGATAAGATATTTCCCATGAACTCCAAAATAAGAGCAGGTGAAAAAAAACCAGTAACAGTTACAAGATCCACACAGTTTTAACTTAAAATTAAAATGAAATAAATGACCCCAACTATGAATATATCTGGGGGCAAAACCATGGAAAATTTATGTCAAAATTAGAAAACAAGTAATTTGACTATACCCCCTGGTGGCATGTACCCTAAGGACAAAAACAACTATTAGATGTCTTCGACAGTTTTCATTAATCATTGGAAGTGGGATTGATATTGTTATTCTGAGACTGTTATGAACGGTAATGTGAGACGAAGCAAATGAATAATACTGGCAGAGTCATTGAAAAAATGGGAATTTAGGCAGGGCTGGAAGAAGATTTAGATGTAACTCAATGAGGTTAAGTAAAAACCCTGTAGTCCTGAATTAGATTTGGAAGTTTCAATACAAACTCATAATGAATTTTCTTTTAAAAAATATATCAGATCATTCTCCACTGAAAAGGCATATAAAAATGACCAATCCAACAGTATAGTCTAGTTCCTACATTATGTTCCCTAAATATAATTTCTCACTAAAAGAAACCAAAGCTCTTTGAAGAAGTGGTTGATTTCTAACTCTGGAACAGGAAATGTTCATGAGGCTAGAATAAACATTATGACCGAAAAGATTACTAGCATGGTATCAAAAGGACTCAGGAACCACTTGAATATGCTTCTACTGACCTAAGGGGGGACAATTTGAATGACAATTTGGATAATAATTCCAAAAGATTGAAAATCATCCAGTATGTTTAAATCCATGAATTTGTAATGATACTAAAAATTTATTCATTCTACTTCGAGAATGCTTAGGAATTACCTCAAAATGACCATAATCAATGAGGGAAATTTTCTCTTTATAGAATGATTTTAGCTTATGATTTCAGAATAATAAACAAAGAGGTGATTAAATTAAAAGATTATTATTCTATATCACTTAATGAATTAACTAATGATCATCAATGGTTACTAGCATTACAAAAGCAAGACAATTTGCCATTATTTTCCTCCTGTTGGAAGCACACATCACTATCTACAAAGTTTTGCCAAAACTAACCCTTAATCTGTTTAACCCTTTAGACTAAACTACTAATTTTCATGAAATACAGAGGACAATGGAACAAGTTACAACACACAACATGGACACAATAAGTTCATTACTGGGAAACTATATGACAAAGGACTTAGAGTCTACAACAAAATATAAATAAAAGAGAGGAAAGAAAATGGACCAGAAATTCAGATTTAAAAAATACTCAAGAGACCTTGTTTAGGTTCAGTTTTCAAATAAACTGCAAATAATAAGCCCTGACTGGCTCTTCAGTGCTGTCAAAGAAATTATTGTTGTTTTTAGGAATTACATAATGACAGTATTTTCATTATGTTTAAGAAGGAGAGGGGTGCCTGGGTGATTTAGTGGGTTAAGCCTCTGCCTTCGGCTCAGGTCATGATCCCGGGGTCCCGGGATCGAGCCCCACATCAGGCTCTCTGCTCAGCGGGGAGCCTGCTTCCTCCTCTCTCTCTGCCTGCCTCTCTGCCTGCTTGTGATC
This sequence comes from Martes martes, assembly GCF_963455335.1. Taxonomy (NCBI): domain Eukaryota; kingdom Metazoa; phylum Chordata; class Mammalia; order Carnivora; family Mustelidae; genus Martes; species Martes martes. Next base: position 20,969,598 of record NC_137901.1, on the reverse strand, counting down.
ACTCTGTGTGTCAAATAAATAAAAAAATCTTAAAAAAAAAAAAAGGAGAGTTCTGGTCTCTTAGAGATATATCCTGTAATATTCACATGTAAAAATAATACGATATCTAGAATTTGCTCCCAAAACACCAGGAGGGGATATGGAGTAGCAGGTAAAAGTATAGTGTGGTCAAAATAACAATTAAGTCTGGGAGATATGGGGTGCCTGGGTGGCTCAGTCCATTAAGCATCTGCCTTCAGCTTGGGTCATGATCCCATGGTCCTGGGGTTGAGCCCAACATCGGGCTCCCTGCTCAGAGGGGAGTCTACTTCTCTCTCTCTCCCTCTGCCTGCTGCTCTGCCTACCTGTGCTCTATCTCTCTGTCAAATAAATAAATAAAATCTTAAAAAAAAAACTTTAAAAAAATCCGGGAGATATATGATATGGGGGTTTATTATACTGTTCCATTTTTTGGATATGTTTAAAATTCTTTGTAAGAGTTCGAAAATACTAAGCTTACATTAACGAAGTGAGTTTGAGTTGACCCTAAAGAATAGGATGTTTAGTCCCCAGTTTTCATTCTCTATTGTTCTTCCAGGAAAAATAATCTTATGTTTTTAACTTGTCCCATCGTTCTTTTCCCAAGTCTCTGAATTTGTGAGGTTTCACTTTCAATTTGTTTTCTCACAAAAAAAAAAAACGATAGTAAGTAACTTGACAGACTCTTTCAAGTCCCTTTCCCAACTCAGACACAGTCTCAACATCAGGAAGTTCAGAAAGTATCCCTTTTGGGTATTTTCCTCTATTAACTGGTTCTTTTGGGTCAAGACACACATTCATCATTGGTTCACACATGTTCACTTGCTTTAGTTATTTTTAACAATGTCATAAGGGCTTATAGACCCATCACCCAAAACAAAAACTGGAACCTTGAAGATAATCTACAACTAGTCATGTCTTATCTCAATCAAATTCCTGCCTTCCTCCATACCTGCCCAAAGTAACCATGGTCCTAAATTCCACACCCATCATTCTTCACTTGCCTTTTTATACAGTTTACTTGTACCCATTTTAGTTGTTTTCAAGTTAATAAAAAGGATATCCGGCTGGGGCCCCTGTGTGGCTCAGGTGGTTGAGTGACTGACTCTTGATTTCAACTCAGGTCATGATCTCAAGGTCCTGGGTTCAAGTCCCACATCAGCCTCTGCACTCAGTGGGAGGGTCTGCTTGGGATTCTCTCTCTCTCCCCCCTTCTCTCTCCGCCCTTCCCCCTACTCTTGTTCTCTCTCTCTCTCTCTCTCTCTCTCTCAAAACAAATAATAAATAAATCTTAAAATAAAAAGGATATCATACCATAATATATTGGGACCTACCATTTTGGGGTTTTTTTTGTTTTTGTTTTTGTTTGTTTGTTTCTATTTGACAGAGATCACAAGTAGGCAGAGAGGCAGGCAGAGAGAGGTGGGGGACCTACCGTTTTCACTTAATAGTACAACACCAAGATCTACCCTTATTTTAGGGTTACCCTGTAGTTTGTTTTGACTTTGTATGAATAAGCCCCATGGATTTGTTTCTAAAGTTGTTCTGTGATCAAAGATGCTATGAACCACCTTGTATGTATCTCTGGTTATACCAGCTTGAGAGTTTCTCTTGGGGATAGTCTGAAGGATGAAACTGCTGAGTGATGAGGGATGGGGATGCTTCCCCCTCACTTTCCATCTGAAGACTCTTTCCTGGGGAAACACAGCCTCATTCTTGAATCAGGAAGGTAACCCCACTCTGCTTTGGTATGGTTTGTCACTGGCTCTCTTTTCCACCTCTTGTTTTTCCAGCTCCTTAGTAATCGAAGAGATTTGTTTTCACATTTAGTGCTTCAGAATAATTGAAGAAAAAGTACTAGCAAAAACATTCTGAGCTTGGAGGGCTTCAGGCATCTTTAATTGGCACAACTTTTTTAGTAAAAGCAAAGGAAATTAAGCTGACTGCTAACTATCTGCATTTCTTTTGGGTGTTGTAATCAAGGAAAACAAATGACCTCCGTCTCCATATACAGAGACATCAAATCTATTCCAACTTTCATTTTAAAAACACAATATTGAAACAAATTTATCTTGATCTTTTTTTCTGTTGTGTTTACTGTTCCCTCCTGCTTTTTTCTTTTGAGAGGAGGATTTTTAAAATCAGTAACTCTTGGGGAGCTACTGACATTTGTGAATCTCTTAAAGCTAAATTCTTCTCATATTTTATGACATGAGCAAAACTACTTGAGGAAATTAATAATTTGCTCCCTGACTTGAATGAGAAATTGACTAAGGAATGTAGGCTTTTTCCACCCATTTGCAGAATGTCTATACCATATGCTCACCTTAAGTTAACTACCACCTCGAGAATCAGGTGCTGGCTGGCTGTCGTGGGGAAATATTTTTTTTTTTTTTTTTTTAATCAGGGAAAGAGAACATGAGTACTTGAAAATTCATAATATTAACAGTCTAATTAGAGTTTCTTAAATGCTGTTTTAAATTAGGATAATTTTAAATTATTGGATGTGACAACTATATAAACATAAAATGCTTTAATTAGGGACTTGTTTGTGTGAGAAAAAAATCTACTCAAAGCATCAATCTGTCACTCTGCATTAACTTCCAACAGCCACAGATTCCCACCGGACCCCTGAATCTTAGCAATGAGTCTATACCCATCATCCACTCTCTACATTCTAATCCTCTCTTGTTTGTAGCAAGGTCTCTGCTCTTTAAAGAAAAAACTCAGGGCAACAAATTCAAGTTGAATTCTCATTCAAATTCATAGCAACTCCTAGTGTTTCTGAATTTGCTTAATGTTTTCACTGAGCACAGTTCTTCTGGGCCTTCATAAATATCATGCCATGTTACTGATGAAAAAAAGCTGTGTGAGTAGCTCCGTCTTAAAGGGTGATAAAACAAACAAAAATAAAATCTCAGAGTCTCCCTCAAGTACTTATTAACTTTTTAGAATCACTTTCTCCTTTCAGAGTCTGATGAAAGCTAAGAGCTCTTTCCCATCATCACAGAAAAAAAAAAAATCTATAATCACAAAAATGTTTGCATATAAATTCAGAGAATTTATGCAGCTCCTGATGGCCACATCTATCTGCCATCTTTTAATTCAGATTCCAACTCTGGTGAGATAAAATATTCATTAATCAGTACCTATGTGTAGAATACCTACTATGTACCTGACACTGTTCTAGACAGTGCGAGTATAGTGGAGGATACGGCTTGGCCTGGTCCTTGTCCTCACAAGGCTCACAGTCTCATGGAGGTAACAGTTATTAACTGAGTGACCATACCAACAAATGTTGAGTAGGAGTTTTGTGAGACGTACAAAAGAAGAAGGACTGAGTCCTATCAAAGCCAAAGATGGGGATTTGGCCAGATCAGGGAGCTTTTAGAAAAATTCCCTGAGGTTAGGACAACATGCTAAGGTCCGAGTTAACAGGTGGAGCGATAGAAAGGACACTTGAAGGAGAGGAACAGCAGGTGCAAAGGCCCTGTAGTAAGAGGGAACATGGTATGTAAGAGTGGCCAATCACAGAGAGACCAGGAGAGTGAGGCCAAAGACAGGGTTGAAGAGATAGCCAAGGAAAAACCATGCAGATCTTTACTGTCTTGTTTGAAGACACTTTTTTCTTTATTTTAGAGCAATAGGAAGCATTAGACAGTTCTAAACTGCGAGGTAGGCAACATAATTGGTTTTAAATACTGGAAGGTTCATTTTGCATGCAATGTGGAGAGTAGATTGGCAGAGGACCGCAATGGATGCTGAAAGATCAGTGGAGAGGTCATTACAGGAGTCTAGAGAGAACAACACTAGATAAAGATAATGACGGCAGGGATGAGCATGGTTGAACTCAAGAGACATTTAGTTGGGATTATTAACAAGATGCCACAAAACACTGGTTCTTTCATCACGTGCCAATACATCGAACAACGTCAGCCACATGCTATGCTGGTGCTCCACAAATACATATTGGGTGAATAAATGAATGTATGCATGGAGTGAACATAAGAAAACATAAAAATATAAATAGATCAAAGATTTTTATGTAGTCGTAATCACTGAAAGAACGTGGGGTACAGAAGTTGCTAAGGTGGAAATGGTTACATATGAACATAATGTGTGAAAGAAGAATTCTAGTTAATTTGACCCTGAATGGGGGTAAGATGGTATGGAAGGGTCTGGTTTGACTTGTACAAGTTCTATAAAGTGACAATGAGTGGGTAAATTATTGAGAACAGAAGTCAGATGAAAAACAATGAGAGAGATTCACTTTTGCTTGATATCAACCTTCTGTGAATGTGTAATTGCCTCAGGATGTGCCAAATTGATAATGATTTGGGATGAAGATTTGCTAGAACATAAGCACAGCTTTAATAGCCAGTCCCGTACACCTCCCAACAGTCCCCAGATCACTCAATTTGGTAAGCTCTTTTATTTCAAACACCAGAAAAGCAGACTGTTGTGTGGAAATGCCCACACTTCAGATATTTTAGAAAACTAGCAATCGATGTGGAAATAAGACTCCTGAGTTTCATGACTCTGACACAACCATGGCCACTGGAGTCCAACCTGGAAGATCCTTAATAAATCACTGTGGATATTGGCTATTTATAAACCCAAATCATTCACCTTGATTCCACTGCATGGAAACAGCATGTGCACAAAGAAACAGAACAAGCTCTACATTTCTGTTTCCCAACCTGACTGTATAGAAAAATTCCCATAAGATTCTGTTCTGTTAATAAGAATGCAAATGAATGCACACATAAGGGAGATTCATTTTCACTTCTAGATTCTGTGTGCATTGAACAATTTGGATCTTTATTACCTTTGACTCTAGCTCTTAGACGAAAAGTTAAATTAATGGCCACATTTGCTGTATATTTTGAAACCCACCTTTCAAATTTTTAGAAAGGGGATGGATTATGTGCAGGCTTCATCCTTTCAATAGAGCTTTCTATCAGAAGCTGCTGTTTAGCGAAGATTACAGGTTTAAGGACAGTCTCATCAATAAAGCTAGAGGTACAAAAGAGCCTCTGAATGTTTTAGAAGAGGAGTGAGGGATTCAGCATCCACTGAACATTTTCACGGAGAGGTGGTATCTCTAGTATTAGGATGAGAAATACATTGTAACCAGATTTTCCCGCATCACCATCCAGGCTTGGATTTCTTAACAGTTCTGTGAATAGGTGCCGTTTCTAATTTCCCCTACAGTCTTGTGATTTATGGGGTATGACTTGGTAACTAACTATGTGGCTGGAGAAAAAATATAGAAATTGAAATTTCTGAATAAAGATGAATGTAAGGCATTACTTTGAACAAATAAGGGAAAGGAGGGACACTGACAAATTTTCTGTCATCATCTCTGACCACTGATGGCTTGACTAAAGTAGTTGACTTGTAACTGTACTAAATAAAACCTTGTTGTCCATTGACCAACTAGTTGGAGATTCCCTGAACTAAGTTTCTTCAGAAATATAGTGCCAATTCTTAGCACCCAGATAGCATCCTTTGCCACCACTTCTCCCATCTTCACAAATGACTTCATCCTCAGAGTTGGTCCAACCCCACTTACAGCAAATGTTTGAAACATTCCTTCATTCATCCACCACCACAAAGATGTCTAACTCCAAATATATGATGTATGCTGTGTCAAAGACGGGTGCTAATAAATGGCTCTATTTAGATAAGAGGAAGACTAAAATTATCATTTGTATATACCCAACTCTTAATTATCCACATTAATAAAGGAATCAAGGAGATAAATAGTCCAAAATAAAGGATAATGCAAAAGCAATTTATATTTGGCTTCAGTGTTCATTATGTGATTTTGAGGGTGAGCAAATTAACTTTCTAATTATGACTTGGCTTTTCAAAATGAGTTTGTATTCTCAACTGGCTTATGTTGAAACCCAGCTAGTTGTGTGCTAGAAGCCAAGAGAATTTGACCTGGAATTTGTAATTTTCAGCAAATGACTCATGCATATAATCAAAAGTTGATTTGTTCTGCCATTTGGAGAAGGTCTATATCATTCCAATAGTCTCTGGAGAACAATGGTGTAATGTAAATTGCATAGATACAGTACCAGCCATAACAGACTTCAAGACAAGATTACTAGAGATAGTCATTTCAAGAGGAAGACACAACAATCCTAAATATACATCTAATAGTATAACCCCAAAATATGTAAAGCAAAAAGTTCTCAAAACTGAAAGAAATAGACAAATATTCAGTCATAATTGGAGAAGTTAGCACACTTTGACTCAGTAAGTGAGAGAATAAGCAGACAACAAATTACTAAGGATATTAAATTTTTGAATAACCTATAAAACAACCAGACGTAATTGAAATTATGGGAGACTACAATTCAACAACAGCAGAATACATGTTTCTTTTGTGTTCCTACAGAACATTTATCCAAGCTTGAATTCTAGATCCCATCCTAACATATAATCTAAGGTAGGTCACTTTGCTTCCGTAAACTTCCATTTTCTTTAATTTATTATAAAGAATTGCTGGGGAGATTAACAGAGAAATATAAATTAAAAAAGAATGTAAAAATGAAAAGTGCCATATTCATAACAGTTACCAAAGCAATACAGGATCAAGAATGTCTAAATAGGGGACGCCTGGGTGGCTCAGTTGGTTAAGCGGCTGCCTTCGGCTCAGGTCATGATCCCAGCGTCCTGGGATCGAGTCCCACATCGGGCTCCTTGCTCCGCAGGGAGCCTGCTTCTCCCTCTGCCACTCTGTCTGCCTGTGCTCACTCTCTCTCTCTCTCTCTCTGACAAATAAATAAATAAAATCGTTAAAAAAAAAAAAAAAAAAAGAATGTCTAAATAGGAAGACCTTAAACTGCAATAAGTTGAAAGAGTGTATTAGGGAGTTTGTTTCAGTGCTGGCATTTGCATATGTCAGTGCCATACTGTTTAACTTAGCATGTAAGTTTCTTGAGAGTGGTTGGGAATGGAACTATTGATGGAAATAATGGGCCATTTTACAAATGCTGCTTTTCCTACCTCCATTTGCATTCATGAAACAATCAGATAGTACTTCAAATTAATTATCTTTTTCATTTTCTCCAGTTCACATCTACTTAGCTACTACCATTTGTTGAAATGAACACAAAAAAGTCAAATGCCTTCATACCACAGGTTCTTGCATTCGAAAAATCTACAAAAGACAATATTGTTAGAGTCTAAACTGAGTTAGCTTGGACAATAAATATGAAAAGTTCTTTCTTGATATTTTTCTTTATTTTAATCTTTAATAAGCAAGTAATTACACTCTTAAAGTGTATCTGTATTGCTAACCAATAATATGCAGGGAACTATTGTGAGAACAGAATGAGATGCTATGAGACAGAACTAAGGATCCCATAGTACTCTACTCAGTATGCAAGGGATTGTTACTGTTTTTCATCTGAGTTATTGAGGGTCGATTCGATCAGCCCCTCTCTTCAACACACATGCACACACACAAATGCTTTGTAGAGAGGGAGCCACATAAAGTAGAAAACGTCCAGAAATGATTGAATAGAATAAAGGTTAAGGAGATGACATCCAGAAGTCCTAGATAGAAGTGGACATTGTAGACAAGTTACTATAATTACTCAACTCATTCTATTTGATCTCAAAAACCAAATACCAAAATTATTTGACTAAATGGAGCAGCCAAATTTGATCAAGGTAGAGATACAGTCTACGAGATACTGAAGAGGAATAACTGGACGGGGAACAGCTGCTAAAGCAGAACAAGGCTAAACAATGGCTCGGGATTTACTCAGAGTGTCTGAGCACCGGCAGGCCCAGCACAGTGGTGGGATCACAACGAGTCCTCAAGAAATATTCGTGCATTTGTATTGCAATCAAAACCTTCTCAGAGTCAATTTGCTCTCCCTAGGCAATCAATGTTCTAGCAAAGTTAGGAGAATTTTATCACTCTCAGTAATGTAAAGTTGTTGTCCAAGAGCTGATGTTAAAGCAAGTTCTACTTTGATCATTCGTAAAACATGATGGGCTTGAGGGGGCTTTAGGATGGATTTGACACTTATTTCAAAGAACTCTGATGATCTTCCTAAACTTCTACAAGTCTCACATAAACTATGTCTAATCTCTGTCCTCACCCAATAAACTATATTTGTAGCAGTAGTTAAAAATAAGTATATACATAAAGAAATCATACCTGATTTATATGTTCAAATAGAATTGTGACACTTAACATCTTTATGATGATTTATAATTTATAGATTTCTTACTATTATAACTTCTTACCTTTCATTATGTTCTTATTTCCTGATTTTGTACACAAACCATACACCAAAATAGGCCTGATTATTCCCAAAATACGTATTTAAAAGTGAGGCTGAGTGACTCAATGGAGGCAGTTCTTCTCAAAATTTTATGACAGAAACATCCCTAAAGTCAGAGGAAGATTAACCCTCAGAGTCTTAGAGTTAAAAGCAGTCTAACAAGGTAAAAATTATCCTTCAGGTCTCTTATTTTATCTTTATATTTTCTCCCAACTTCTGGATCTGAGTAGAATGTAGGAGTGGAAGCAGGTCCACTACAATAACCAGGCAAAAATAAATAAATAAATAAATAAATAAAAGCAGGCTATCATTCCCATTGCAAAATCATATTATTGAAGAAATTAAGTACATATTGAAGCAAAGAGGACTAAATGAATTTAATACAACAAAGGATAGAGTCCTTCCTATATAAGCTAATATTGATGTCTATTTCTACCTTGAAGTCACTTGCTGAGATTAAGTATTGATTATGAATTGGGCTTGCTTTTGAAGAAAGAGTCTTTAGGAAAGGAGGGGGAAAAAAAACAAACAAAGGTTTTCATGACACTCCATGGGCTGGCATATTGACTTAGAATCTAGAGGATCCCAAGACCATGTCTCGGTTTTCTAAGTGACAAAATTACGAGTCTTGGGGTATCTTGGGAGGTAGCAGAGCTCAGATAAAAAAGCAAAGTAAAAGCACCCACAGCATCTTGTGCTTTAGAAACAAAATTCTACTAGAAGGAGAAACCTACAACAAACATTCAACGAATCTTGTTCTTCAGACATTAAGAAGCAAAGGAAAACAGATTATAACCAAAGCATCCAGTGTTAAGCCAGACCTGGCTAAATTGAAATTGCTCGCCCATTATCCCTTCTAGAGAAAAAAAATCAATTTTAGATTTATTTTTCTTTAATATGTGATGTCCTGTATTTAACAAAAAAAAATTTTCAGGAAACATGTGAATAGATAAGGAATGTGACTGACAGTTAAGAGAAAACATAAACGTTACAACCAAACCCACAGTTGATACACATATCAGTTATAAGGAAAGGATTTTAAACATAAACATGTTAAAAAAAAAAAAACAGAGAAGCAATGATTAAAATGAATGAAAACACAGACCATTTCAATAGATAATTGGAATCTGTAAAAAAAAAAAAAAAGAATCAAATACACATTCTAGAACTGAGAAATGGAATATAAAAATTAAAAATTCATTAGACATGTTAACAGCAGATTTGACAAAGCAGGAAACAGGATTAGTAAACTCAAAGACAAATCAATAAAAAATATTCAAATTAAAACACAAATTTTTAAAAAGGAAAAAATAGAACAGAGGGTAAGAGACATATGGAACACAAATGGTCTGACATATATGTAATTGGAGTCCCCAAAGGAAAGGAGAAAGTAAAGAAACTGAAGTAGTAGTTACAGAGATGATGGCTGAAAATTTCCAAAACTGATAAAAATATAAAGCCAACAGATTTCAGATGTGTCAGGAACACTAAGTGGGATAAATATAAAGTAAATCACACCTAGGCATATCATAGTATAACTGAAGAAGACCAAAGATAAATTTAATTTTTATTAAGTAAACCATGCCCAACATGCAGCTTGAACTCACAACCCTGTTATCAATAGGCACATGCTCTATCCACTAAGCCAGTCAGTCACCCCACCAAAGATAAATTTTAAAGACGTGAGAGAAAAAAATGATACAACACACTGAAATAATAAAATAATTTTGTGACTGATTTTTCAACAGAAACTTGGAAGCAAGAAGACAATAAAACGATGGCTTTAAGATGCTACAGGAAGGGGTACCTGGGTGACTTGGTCGTTAAGTGTCTGCCTTTGACTCAGGTCATGATCCCAAGATCCTGGGATTGAGCCCTACATTGGGCTCCCTGCTCAGTGGGAAGACTGCTTCTCCCTCTTCCACTCCCCCTGCTTATGTTCCCTCTCTTGCTGTCTCTCTCTCTCTCAAATAAATAAATAAAATCTTAAAAAAAAAAAAAAAAAGGCAGGAATCTGCCATCATGACCCATGGGCCAAATCTGGCTACCAACTTGTTCTTGTAAATTAATGTTTACTGACACACAGCCTTGCCTATTTGGTTAAGTTTTATCTATGGCATCTTTTATATGATATTTGTAGGGGTAAGTAGTTTCTACAGAAGTCATATGACCCTCAAAGCTAAAAATATTTACCATACGGCTCTTTTCAGAAAAAGTTTGCATACCCCTACATAAGATAACAATTAAAGAAGGAAAAATGCTTAACTCAAGAGCTAACAGGGAAGATAAAATAGAACAAAAATATTGGATTACCATCAAAGAGGCAGGAAAGAAACAATACAGAAACAAAGATCATCCTCAATGGGGAAAAGCTGACAGCCTTCCCTTTGAGATCAGGAACACGACAAGGATGGCCACTCTCACCACTCTTATTCAACATAGTACTAGAAGTCCTAGTAACAGCAATCAGACAACAAAAAGAAATAAAAGGTACTCAAACTAGCAATGAGGAAGTCAAACTCTCTCTCTTCACAGATGACATGAAACTTTATATGGAAAACCCAAAAGACTCGACCCCCAAACTACTAGAACTCATACAGCAATTTGGTAATATGGAAACATACAAAATCTATGTACAGAAATCAGTTGCTTTCTTATACAATAACAATGAAAATATAGAAAGGGAAATTAGAGAATAGATTCCATTTACTATAGCACCAAGAACCATAAGATATCTGGGAATAAACCTAACCAAAGAGGTAAAGGATCTGTACTCAAGAAACGACAGAACACTCATGAAAGAAATTAAAGAAGACACAAAAAGATGGAAGAGCATTCCATGTTCATGGATCAGAAGAATAAACATTGTTAAAATGTATATACTGCCTACAGCCATCTATACTTTCATTGCCATCCCAATCAAAATTCCACTGGTATTTTTCAAAGAGCTGGAACAAACAATCCTAAAATTCGTATGGAACCAGAAGAGACCCTGAATTGCTAAGGAAATGTTGAAAAAGAAAAAAGAAAAAACTGGAGGCATCACATTGCCTGATTTCAAGCTTTACTACAAAGCTGTGATCACCAAGACAGCATGGTACTGGCACAAAAACACATAGATCAATGTAACAGAGTAGAGAGCCCAGATATGGACCCTCAACTCTATGGTCAAATCATCTTCAACAAAACAGGAAAAAATATACAGTGGGGAAAAAGACAGTCTCTTCAATAAATGGTGCTGGGAAAATTGGACAGCTATGTGTAGAAGAATGAAATTCGACCATTCTCCTACACCATACACAAAGATAAACTCAAAATGGATAAAAAGCCTCAATGTGAGGCAAGAATCTATCAAAATCCTAGAGGAGAACATAGGCAGTAACCTCTTCGACATTGCAAAGCAAAAGAAACAGTCAACAAAACAAAGAGGCAACTCATGGAATGGGAGAAGATATTCACAAATGGCACTACGGATAAAGGGCTGATATCCAAGATCTATAAAGAACTCCTCAAACTCAACACACAAAAACAGATAATCACGTCAAAAAATGGGCAGAAGACATAAACAGACACTTCTCCAAGACATACAAATGGCTAACAGACACATGAAAAAATGTTCATCATCATTAGCCATCAGGGAGATTCAAATCAAAACCATATTGAGATACTACCTTACACCAGTTAGAATGGCCAAAATTAACAAGACAGTAAACAACAAGTGTTGGAGAGGATGTGGAGAAAGGGGAACCCTCTTACACTGTTGGTGGGAATGCAAAGTTGGTGCAGCCCCTTTGGAAAACAGTGTGGAGATTCCTTAAGACATTAAAAACAGAGCTGCCCTATGACCCTGCAATTGCACTACTGGGTATTTACCCCAAAGATACAGATGTAGTAAAAAGAAGGGCCATCTAGGGTGGAGAGGGGTATGTACATTGGGGTGGTTGGGTTATGTACATTGGGGAGGGTATGTGATATGGTGAGTGCTGTGAAGTGTGTAAGCCTGACAATTCACAGACCTGTACCCCTGGGGCAAATAATACATTATATATTAATAAAAATAATTTTTTAAAAAAGAAGGGCCATCTGTACCCCAATATTCATAGCAGCAATGGCCACAGTCACCAAACTGCGGAAAGAGTCAAGATGTCCCTCAACAGACAAATGGATAAGGAAGATGTGGTCCATATATACAATGAAGTATTACATGCCTCCATCAGAAAGGATGAATACCCAACTTTTGTATAAATATGGACGGGACTGGAGGAGATTATGCTGAGTAAAATAAGCCAAGCAGAGAGAGTCAATTATCATATGGTTTCACTTACTTGTGGAGCATAAGGAATAACATGGAGGACATTGGGAGATGGAGCAGAGAAGTGAGTTGGAGGAAATTGGAGGCAGAGACAAATCATGAAAGACTGTGGACTCTGAGAAACAAACTGAGGGTTTTGGGGGGGAGGGGGTTGGGTGAGCTTGGTAGTGGGTATTATGGAGGGCACGTATTACATGGAGCACTGGGTATGGTGCATAAATAATGAATTTTGGAACACTGAAAAAAATTCAATTAAATTAAATTTTACAAAAGGAAACAAACTAAAAATAAAATAAATGGTAAAATGATAGGCTTGCACCTAACTTTAACAATAATGAACTCAATACTTCAATTAAAAGACAGAGATTTTTCAGTCTGGATTAAAAACATAAAGGATAGGGGTGCCTGGGTGGCTCAGTGGGTTAAAGCCTCTGCCTTTGGCTCAGGTCATGATCCCGGGGTCCTGGGATCGAGCCCCGCATCAGGCTCTCCACTCAGCAGGGAGACTGCTTCCTCCTCTCTCTTTCTGCCTGCCTCTCTGCCTACTTGTGATCTGTCAAATAAATAGATAAAATCTTTTAAAAAAACAAACAAACAAACATAAAGGATAAAAGAGTTACATTAAATATAAGAAAACAGATCATTTGAAAGGATGGAGAAAGACTTACCATGCAGGCACATACCAAAAGAAAGCCAGTAAGCTGATAGTAGTAATATGTGATGACGTCCAAATGAAGCCTGACCCTGAGGCTTGGGTGAGCTTCCTGGATTGGTAATACACTATACATGATGTCTCATGTCAGTTCTGGGAAGTACTGCATCCTGACTTCACAGGTAGAAGAAAACAGAAGCTCCACATCTGGAACCTCCCTGGTCTCTGCCCTATACATCTTTTCTGGCTAATTCTAATCTATTTATGGTAATAAAACATAACCATGAGTATAGCAGCTTTCAGTGAGGTCTGTGAGTCTTTATTGAAAATTATTGAGCTGAAGGGTGGTTTGGGAAACCCACAAACTTGCACTTGATGTTGGAAATTGAGGGCGATCTTAGGAACTGTGCCCTCTAAACATTGTAGTTAACCTAAACTCCTCAGACAGGGGTATGTTTTGACTGATTTTGCTACTGTTCTACTCCCAATTCTTAGTGAAAGGCAAAATTAGAGTTGTCGCATAGCATGGTTTCATGGCTATTCGTTTACCCTTCCATCTTTTCTATTGCTCCAGACATGATTTACAATATTACCATCAAATTGTATGCTCTGTTTCAATCTGGATCCCTATGATTTTTATGGCTAAATATGAAAACTTTCCCAAAGGAGGAAAAAAAAAAAAAAAAAAACAGAAAACTGAAACTTTCCGTGGTTCTCCAGGTCCCTACAATCTTGACATACACAGCTGATATAACTCCTTTCCCTCCCAGACCTTGGGCTGTATTTATTTTTTTTTTTAAGATTTTTTTTATTTATTCATTTGACAGACAGAGATCACAAGTAGGCAGAGAGGCAGGCAGAGAGAGAGGAGGAAGCGGGCCCCCTGCTGAGCAGAGAGCCCCATGCGGGGCTTGATCCCAGAACCCTGAGATCATGACCTGAGCTGAAGGCAGAGGCTTTAACCCACTGAGCCACCCAGGCGCCCCCCTTGGGCTGTATTTAGACCAGTCTCCTTCTTGCCCTTCCATATCCTTTGCTTGTTCAGGTGTCTGTAACTTTATGTACATAATTCATTTACCTGGAGGATCTCCTTCCATCTCCTCTTTCTTGTCAATGCCAACCTCCTTCAGCAACACTACTTAAGTCACTGCTTCTCCATGAAGTTCTGTCAGTGATGGCTCTGACCTCATCAGGTGGACGGGGACATTCAATGAGGTGATATTTTGAAAGGACTCAAGATATTGCCTGACACACATTAGCATTAGCTGCTGTCACTATTACTATTACACCAACTATTGCTATAATATTCTCCCTATTTTATTCACAGTGTCTACAATTAAGCCTTTAATTGAATCTGTAAAAATTATTCTTTATTTTATGCCCATTAGCTTCTGGATTATTATGGCCTGAGGACAGGATCTTTGCCCATTACTTCCCATATGATGGTAGAGAAATCCAGGCTCAAAGTAACTGCTGGATCTTTTCGACCTAATGATAAATTCTGAGAACACTGGAAGGGACAACACATAATCTAGATATTCAGATAAGGGGCATATTGGAACCCCTACAATGTGTTGGTGTGTATCATTTATTCCCTTAGGTCTTATGTTTCCCAGTTCTACAAAGATTTTGGATTTACAGTCATGAAAATTTGTACCTGTCACTGGGAAGTAAGAAGTATAAAGAAGTAATGGGCTTCAACTTCTCCACTTCATGCTCAGTCTCATTATAAAAGACATCACTGGGGGTGCCTGGGTGGCTCAGTGGGTTAAAGCCTCTGCCTTTGGCTCAGGTCATGATCCCGGGGTCCTGGAATCAAGGCCCCCATCGGGCTCTCTGCTAGGCAGGGAGCCTGCTTCCCCCTCTCTCTCTGCCTGCCTCTCTGTCTACTTGTAATCTCTGTCTGACTTGTCATCTCTGTCTGTGAAATAAATAAATAAAATCTTTAAAAAAAAAAAAAAAGACATCACTGGTGTTAACCAATACCAGGTTCTCCTCTAGTCCTTAAGTACATGGAAGACTAGATTTCCCTGCATTTGAAAGCTATATTGTGACTCCCCATGCTTTCTTCCCTCTCTAAGATTGGCGGCATTACAAATGGTAGAACCAACCAGTGACTAAGACCTAGGGATTAATTTGTTACAGCATATACCTACTCTTGTCTAGCTGCTACACTAAGTAAAAAATATTAAGAGCAACATCAAATTTACTCACTCTTTTGCAGGCACTAGTTTGTTGTACCACAATTCTTAAAGCACCAAAGAACCAGCGAGTTTATTGGTCCCTCTACAGTCTAGTTGTAGTTTCATTTTGCTTTTATAAATATTTGTTATTACTATAAAGATATTCCAACAAGAATAAAGGTTTACAAAATTGTACAGTTACCCCCCCAGCACCCACCATCTAGATTCCACAATTAACATTTTGCAGCATTTGCTTTATCACATATCTCTTCATCTATCCATCCCTCTTTCCTTCCATCAATTTATCTTTTACTTCTCGATGCATTTCAAAGTAAGGATGGATATCAGTGTATTATATCTGCTTTATTGCTTTCCCCATTCCCACACTTCCCACATGAAAAACAATGTCCCCATATCAAATATCAAGGAAGTAATGAGTGGAGTTTATCAACAAATATCCATTATTGAACACGAACTCTGTGCTATGTACCTCAGATATAAACAGATGAACTTCAAGGCCAGAACTGCATGGTCTCCAGCACTTCCCAACACTAAAGTGCTCTCAGTGACCTGTACTTTAGAGCAGGGAAGATGCTGAGCTATCCTTTTGTACCATCTTTTGTTCTTTCACAATTGGTTGTAGAAAGTGCAGTCCTCAGCTTCAGACACTGAAACCCAATGAATCAAACATAATGAGTCTGACATGTCATTGAATAAAACCAAGGAAAAATGCTGTGGGTTCCACACCATTGCCTCTATTAAAGTCATGTCCTAGATTTTTATTATTTTGTTGCTATAGACATTTTAACAGATTATTGGACACTGTGTTTCTTTGGGCTTTTCCTATTTTCTCAGGATTCACTGATAAGATATCTTTCTTAAAGATATCTACCCAAAAAATATAGGTCATGAAGAGTGATAAGAATCACTTAAATATTTTAACATATAACACTGAATGAAGACTTGAGTAATATTACCAGCACTATTATATAAATTCCATTTTTATCCTCCCCTTAACCCTATTAGGTATATAAGATTAGTATAGTTATTCTTGTTATCATCTTACAGGTAAGAAATGGAACCTCAGAGATAATGAGCCTCATATGTCATAAACGGTAGATTAGGGGTTCAAACCCCAAGCTTTTGGCTCCAAATCCCATCATTTTCTCTCTGCATTTGCTGTAAGAATAAAACAAAATAGTGCTTGGGACAACAAATAGTTTAGCATTATATGAAATATACAGCTTTGACACATTGACTCAAAGTGTTAAATATACATTCCATTCAATACGCATTTTGTCTCTGCATGTGGGTGTATATGTGTGAACATAAATACATACAGGGAAAGAAACAAAGAGAAATCATGTGGGGAGTTCTTTTCATCTGTCAAGTTTTGGGCTGAGGGATTTTCAAATAGTCTTATTTAATACTCTGAGAGCTCTTATAAGTATCAGTATTCCTAATGTACAAAGAAAACTGAGGCTCAAAGCAATTAGGTAATGTGCCCATGTAATATCGGTACTATGTAGGCAAATGCTCAGAATCGTCTGGCTAGAAAGCATGCTCTTGAGCATGACATAATAAAGAATGAATAATTTGAATCAGGAGCTAAAAGAAAATTGGATAAATATGAAAGTAATAGATTTGTTTGCAAAAAAAAAAAAAACCTGTTAAATTCAGTTTTTTAAAAATACATGGTGCTTGTCTTCATAATCATCATTTGTTCATTTACTTATTTATGCCTTAGAAACCTGCTCCATGCTGGGGATGGTGTAATGAATGTGACAGGGATGGTCCCCCCTGACCTTGGGGAGCTTGAACTGTAGGAAGGAATGCTGAGAACACCACCGAAAACCCAAACTGAACTAAATTTCTCTCCAGACCTGTTCTGTATAGTCTTTCTCATTGCAATTGTTTCCAGATGCTCTTGCCAAAGTTGTGGAGTCACCTTTGACTCATTTCTTTTCCTTTGCCTGACATCCAATTTGCCCACAATTCCTGCTAGCTCTACCTTCAAAATATACCCAGAATCCAAATATTTCTTACTGAGTCCACTGTTACGACCCCAAAGTCACAATAATCTCTCAGCTGGATTACTGCCATATGCTCTTCACTAGTGGCGTCCTTCCCTCCCTGCAGTCCCTGCAGCGCTTAACACAGCGAAGTAATCCCATTAAAACCATGAGTCAGATTATTCCATTCATCTGCTCAAAACTGGTGGCTCCCAATTTCTCTCAAGTCCTCAACTCAATGAACACATGGACATTATCCATATATCTAAATAGTCATTTCTCCAAGGAAGATGTACAAACGGCTAATGGGCACATGAAAGGATGCTCAACATCGTCAGTTACCAGGGAAGTGCAAGTCAAAATCACACACAAAGATACAATTTCACACCTACTGGATGGTTGGAACCAAAAAAGACAGAAAACCAGAAATCCTGGTGAGAATGTAGAAAATCAGAGACTTCATTCACTGCTGGTGGGAATGTAAAATGGTATAGCTACTGTGAAAAACAGGCTAGTAGCTCCTTGAGGGTTAAACATAGAGTCGCCATGTGACTCAGCTATTCCACTCCTACATATATACATAAGAAAAATGAAAACATACATCCACATAAAAACTTGAACATGAATATCCATAGCAGCATCTTTCACAAGAGCCAAAATGTGAGAACAACCCAAACGCCTATTAATTGATGAATAGTTACATAAAATGTTGATATATACATACAATGGAATATTATTTGCCCATAAAAGGAAAAAAAAGCACTCATCCATGCTACAACATGGATAAACCTTAAAACATTATGCTAAGTGAAAGAAGCTGGTCACAAAAGCCAATGTATTATATGTTTCTATTTATATGAAATGTCCAGAATAGGGAAATCCATAGAAACAGGGCTGGGAAGGTTGTTGGGGAATGGAGAGTATTATTAAGGGGCATGGGGTTTCTTCATGAGATGATGACAATGTTCTAAAATTGATCATGATAATGACTGCTCAACTTGGTAAATATACTAAAAACCATTGAATTATAAACTTAAGGAGTGTTGATTCTATGGTAGGTAAACTATGCTTCAATAAAGTAGTGAAATTGTGTGTGTGTGTGTGTGTGCGCGCGCGCACGCGTGCGCACGCGTACATGCACACACATGCACGAAATCCTTAAAATGGCTTCTGAAGTCCTATGTCATCTGATTGCCACCTCTCCCACTATTCCCCAATCTAGCTTATATTTTCTTTCTCCTCTTCACTTAGCAGTAACCATATAGGTCTTCCTTGGATATATTAGGTATGTTTCGTCCTTGAGAACTTTGTACTGGCTGTTCTCAATCTCTAGAATGCCTTTCTCCAACAATATGGATATGCTCACTCTTTCTCTTCCTTCAAATCTTTACTCAAATGTCAACTTGTGAGTGAGACCTAAATCAATCACCCCATTTAAAGTGCAATCCACTCCAAGCACAACAAATTCCTCTCATTCTGCTCTGCTTTTTTTCCCCAGGAGCATTACCTTTTGCAAGAAAGTCTTTGGATACTCGCCCACACCTGCTTCTCCCCTCCTTTCAAGCATGTAGCAGCACTTAGCTTCCTTGCCTAACCCATATAAATGGAGCCATATGGTTAGTTCTGGCTAATGGATTGTCAGCAGAATGGACATGTGCCATTTCTTTGCTAAGGAATTTAACTGCAAGTTTTGGCTTTTGGTGATCTCTTCCACAGTTGGGACAATCATGAAGGTGAGTACATTCTGAGTCCAAGGGGTTGAAGATCCAAACATCCCAGATTGTAGATCCACTGCACTGAAGAGAGCTTTCCCTGAGAGTCATCTATATCCACAACATATCTTTAATGAGTAAAAAATGTTGTCATGCTAAGGCACTGAAATTATGGGCTTGCTACCACTGCATAACTTAGTCTCTCCTAAATAATATATCTTCTAATATTAATTCCTTATTTATTTTTGTTTTCATCTCAGTTTTTTTGTGGCTGTTGATTGTTTTGGTTTTTTATTCCCCATCCCCTCCCACAAGAATGTGAGGGCATAAGGACAGACGTTGTATCTGTTGTATCACTATTATAGCTCTAGCCTCTGAAACATTATCTAACATATAAGATGTGGCCAATAGATATTTGCTGAATGAACAGAATGAATGAATATGCAATTATATAAAATACAAGTGTTATGAAAAGGATTACCAAGGATGATTAGCAGAGTGACTTCATCAGTGAGTTAGAAAAGTACCTTCTGATGAAATAACTCTTTTTTAATATTTGATTTATTTATTTGGTCAGGGGGTGGAGCATGATCAGGGAGAGGATTAGAAAGAAACAGAGAGCTGAGCAGGGATCCCGATGTCACATGGGGCTCAACATGACCTGAGCCAAAGGTAGATGCTTAACGGACTGAACCACCCAGGTGTCCCTGATGAAATGACTTTTAATCAAAACTCTGAGCAATTACAACTCTAGCCAGTGCTAGAAAGGTGTTACATCCTGTCATGAGAGCATATATAATGTGAGGATCTGATCTCATTAGGGCAAATACCAGATTAACAACAGCCGCTGGTTGGAGGGAAGCAAAAATAAAATTAGGGCATTATCAAACCATTCCAAACACCTACAAATCCAACAGGAGATTGAAGAGAAGAAGAGCAGCAATTGTAGAAACAGAAAATCGACCACATTCTGAAAGGTAGGACCTGTGGAGAAGTGAATCCAAAGTGACAGGAAGATAGACTGTGTGGGGAGGGGATGGCTCCCAGCAAACAGTGGGCAACAAGAGCACAAGATCAGAACTTTTAGAAGTCTGCTTCACGGAGGGACATGGCTCCAGAGGCTAAGCGGGGGTGGAGCCCTTGCGGGGACAGCATGGTCTCAGGTCCTGTGAGGTCACAGAAGGACTGGGGGTATCTGAGTGTAGCAGAGCTCACAGGAATTAGAACAGGGAAGCCAGCTACAGAGACGGAACAGAGGAGTGAGCTCTCAGCTCGGGGTTACCTTAAACTGTGATCCGTGGCACAGTCAGACCACTGCTCTTTGAGCAGGGAACCCACAAGCGGCAGATCCGGGGAGACCCCCCTAGAGGAAGGCAGGGATCTGCTGGGTTTGGAGACTCCAAACGGGGCTGTGCGCCAGAGATAGAAACATTCCGTCACAGGCCAGGTGAGCTCAGAGTGCAGCCAGAGGCCAAGAAGATGGGAGTGATTGAGCACTTTTCCTCAAGAGTGCACTGAGGAGTGGGGCCCCAAGCTCTTGGCTCATCCGGGCCAGAGACTGGGAGGCTGCCATTTTCACTCCTGTCCTCCAGAGCTCTATGGAAAGCGCTCAGGGAACAAAAGCTCCTGAGAGCAAACCCAAGCAGATTACTTAGCCTGGCCCCTGGCAAGGGTGGTGCAATTCTGCCTGAGGCAAAGACACTTGAGAATCACTACAACAGGTTCCTCCCCCAGAAGATCAGCAAGAACAACCAGCCAAGACCAAATTCACTGATCAAGGAGAACAGCGGAATTCCAGAGGAGGGGAAAGCAAACCATGGAATTCATGACTTTCTCCCCATGATTCATTAGTCTTGCAAAGTTAATTAAATTGTTTTAATTTTATGTTTTTTCTTATTCTAATTTTTTAAATGTTACTTTTTCCTCTTTTAAAGTTTTTTTAACTACTTTATCTTAACAATACGTTTCTTTAAAAAAAATCTTTTTGAACCATCATTATTATATTTTAACCTTCATTGTATCTAACTTCATTTTTTGTATACACATAGAGCTTTTTCTTCTAAAAAATTTTGGGGGTGCCTGGGTGGCTCAGTGGGTTGGGTCTATGCTTTCGGCTCGGGTCATGATCTCAGGGTCCTGGGATTGAGCCCCACGTCAGGCTCTCTGTTTGGCAGAGAGCCTGCTTCCCCCACTCTCTCGCTGCCTGCCTCTCTAGCTACTTGTGGTCTTTCTCTCTCTCTCTCTCTCTCTCTCTGTCAAATAAATAAATAAAATCTTTTTAAAAAATTTGAGGGGATACAACTTCTTCTAATAGATCAAAATATACCCTAAATCTAGCACAGGGTTTATTCTAGTCTCCAGCCTGAGCAAATTCTCCCCACTCAATGAAATGGACAGATCATTCAAGCAAAAGATCAACAAGGAAATAAAGGCTTTACATGACACACTGGACCAGAGGGACATCACAGACATATTCAGAAACTTCCTACCCAAAGCAACAGAATACACATTCTTCTCTAGTGCTCATGGAACATTCTCCAGAATAGATCACATCCTGCATCACAAATCGGGTCTCAACTGGTACCAAAAGATTGGGATCATTCCCTGCATATTTCCAGACCACAATGCTCTGAAGCTAGAACTCAATCATGACAGGAAATGTGGAGAGAACCCAAATACGTGGAAACTAAAGCGCATCCTACTAAAGAATGAGTGGGTCAACCAGGAAATTAAAGAAGAATTGAAAAAATTCATGGAAACAAATGATAATGAAAACACAACTGTTCAAAATCCATGGGACACAGCAACAGCAATCCTGAGAGGAAAGTATATAGCAACACAAGCCTTTCTCAAGAAACAAGAAAGGTCCCAAGTACACAATCTAACCCTACACCTAAAGGAGCTGGAGAAAGAACAACAAAGAAAGCCTAAACCCAGCAGGAGAAGAAAAATCACAAAGATCAGAGCAGAAATCAATGAAATAGAAACCAAACCAAACAAAACAATAAAAAAAACAAACAAAAAGAAAAACAGTAGAAAAAATCACCTAGGAGCTGGTTCTTTGAAAGAATTAATAAGTTTGATCCCAGCCCTGGCCAGGCTTATCAAAAAGAAAAGAGAAAGGACCCAAATAAATGAAATCATGAATGAAAGAAGAGAGATCACAACCAACACCAAAGAAATACAAACAATTATAAGAACATATTATGAGCAACTATACACCAGCAAATTTGACAATCCAGAAGAAATGGATGCATTCCTAGAGAAATATAAACTACCAAAATTGAACCAGAAAGAAAAAGAAAACCTGAACAGACCCATAACCAGTAAGGAGATTGAAGGAGTCATCAAAAATCTCCCAACAAACAAGAGCCCAGGGCCAGATGGCTTCCCAGGGGAATTCTATCAAACATTTAAAGAATTAATTCCTATTCTCCTGAAACCATTCCAAAAAATAGAAATGGAAGGAAAACTTCCAAATTCATTTTATGAGGCCAGCATTACCTTGATCCCAAAGCCAGACAAAAACCCCATTAAAAAAGAGAATTACAGACCAATATCCTTGATGAACACAGATGCAAAAATTCTCACCAAAATACTAGCCAATATGATCCAACAGTACATGAAAAGGATTATCCACCATGACCAAGTGGATTTATTCCAGGGCTGCAAGGTTGGTTCAACATCTGCAAATCAGTCAATATGATACAATACATTAATAAAAGAAAGAACAAGAACCATATGATACTCTCCATAGATGCTGAAAAAGGATTTGACAAAGTACAGCATCCTTTCTTGTTCAAAACTCTTCAAAGTGTAGGGACAGAGGGTACATACCTCAATATCATCAAAGCCATCTAAGAAAAACCCACAGCAAATATCATTCTCAATGGGGAAAAACTGAGAGCTTTTCCACTAAGGTCAGGAACACAGCAGAGATGTCCATTATCACCACTGCTATTCAACATAGTACCAGAAGCCCTAGCCTCAGCAATCAGACAACAAAAAGAATTTAAGGCATCCAAATTGGCAAAGAAGAAGTCAAATTCTCACTTTTTGCAGATGATATGATACTTTATGTGGAAAACCCAAAAGACTCCACTCCAAAACTGCTAGAACATGTATAAGAATTTGTAAAGTGTCAGGATATAAAATCAATGCACAGAAACCAGTTGCATTTCATACACCAACAACAAGACAGAAGAAAGAGAAATTAAGGAGTCAACCCATTTACAATTGCACCCAAAACCATAAGATACCTAGGAATAAACCTAACCAAAGAGGCAAAGAATCTGTACTCAGAGAACTACAAAGTACTCGTGAAAGAAATGGAGGAAGACACAAAGAAATGGAAAAATGTTCCATGCTCATGGATTGGAAGAATAAATATTGTGAAAATGTCTATGCTACCTAAAGCAATCTACACATTTAATGCAATATCTATCAAATACCATCAATTTTTTTCACAGAAATGGAACGAATAATCCTGAAATTTATATGGAACCAGAAAAGACCCCAAATAGCCAGAGGAATGTTGAAAAAGAAAGCCAAGAGAAGGGAGTCAAGGGAAATTGGAGGGGGAGATGAACCATGAGAGACTATGGACTCTGAAAAACAATCTGAGGGTTTTGAAGGGGCGTGGGGTGGGAAGTTGGGTGAGCCTGGTGATGGGTATTATGGAGGGCACATATTGCATGGAGCACTGGGTGTGGTGTATAAACAATGAATTCTGGTACACTGAAAATAAATTTTAAAAATTAAAAATTTAAAAAAAAAAGAAAGAAAGCCAAAGTTGGTAGCATCACAATTCCAGACTTCAAGCTCTATTACAAAGCTGTCATCATCAAGACAGTATGGTACTGGCACAAAAACAGACACATAGATCAGTGGAACAGAATAAAGAGCCCAGAAATAGACCCTCAACTCTATGGTCAACTAATCTTTGACACAGCAACCTCTTTGACCTCAGCCACAGCAACTTCTTCCTAGAAATATCACCAAAGGCAACGGAAGCAAGGGCAAAAATGAACTATTGGGATTTCATCAAGATCAAAAGCTTTTGCACAGCAAAGGAAATAGTCAACAAAACCAAAGACAACTGACAGAATGGGAGAAGATATTCACAAATGACATATCAGATAAAGGCCTAGTATCCAAAATCCATAAAGAACTTATCAAACTCAACACCCAAAGAACAAATAATCTAATCAAGACGGGCAGAGGACATGAACAGACATTTCTACAAAGAAGACATCCAGATGACCAACAGACACATGAAAAAGTATTCCATATCACTCGGCATCAGGGAAATACAAATCAAAACCACAAAACCACACCAGTCAGAATGGCTAAAATTAACAAGTCAGGAAATAACAGATGCTGGAGAGGATGTGGAGAAAGGGGAACCCCTCCTACACTGTTGGTGGGAATGCAAGCTGGTGCAGCCACTCTGGAAAACAGCATGGAGTTTCCTCAAAAAGTTGAAAATCAATCTACCCTACAACCCAGCAATTGCACTACTGGGTATTTACCCTAAAGATACAAATGTAGTGATCTGAAGGGGCACATGCACCTGAATGTTTATAGCAGCATTGTCCACAATAGCCAAACTATGAGAAGAACCTAGATGTCCATCAACAGATGAATGGACGAAGAAGATGTGGTATATATATACAATGGAATACTATGCAGCCATCAAAAGAAATGAAATCTTGCCATTTGCAATGACATGGATGGAACTAGAGGGTATTATGCTTAGAGAAATAAGTCCATCAGAGAAAGACAATTATCATATGATCTCCCTGATACGAGGAATTTGAGAGGCAAAGTGGGGGGTTTGGGGGGTAGGGAAGGAAAAAAATGAAACAAGATGGGATTGGGAGGGAGACAAACCTTAAGAGACTCTTAATCTCACAAAACAAACTGAGGGTTGCCAGGGGGGTGAGGGGTAGGGAGAGGGTGGTTGGGTTAATCACATTGGGGAAGGTATGTGCTATGGTGAGTGCTGTGAAGTGTGTAAACCTGGCAATTCACAGACCTGTACCCCTGGGGCTAATAATATACTATGTGTTAATTAAAAAATTAAATATAAAATTAGGAAAGCATGTGAGATCACATATAATAGGAAAAATGTGAAGTATGATGGTGTCATAATAGTTATATAAGAATATAACACTATATGCTGACATATTTGCAGAAGGCATTTTGGAAAAAATAAGAAATTAGCTGGAATTTTAGCTGTGCATGCAAATGAGAAAGCAAAAGAATGCAGGATGCTGCAGGCTGTGGTCCGATGCTGGCCACAGGGAAGATCTCACCTAAACACAAAGGCAGGAGTGCCTGCGGCATGGATGCAAGACAGTGGGGAAGCTGGCATGAGTAGAATTAAAGAGAGGAACACTATGAGGGCAAATCCCCATTGCAAAGGCAAGTGGAATCAACAAGGAGTTGGTTCACTATAAGCTATAAATGCCTAAGAAGTTAATGAGAGCCTCCATCAGAAAGGACGAATACCCAACTTTTGTAGCAACACGGACGGGACTGGAAGAGATTATGCTGAGTGAAATAAGTCAAGCAGAGAGAGTTAAGTATCATATGGTTTCACTCATTTGTGGAGCATAACAAATAATATAGAGGACAAGGGTAGATGGAGAGGAGAAGGGAGTTGAGGGAAATTGGAAGGGGAGGTGAACCATGAGAGACTATGGACTCTGAAAAACAACCTGAGGGTTTTGAAGGGGCGGCGGGGGGTGGGAGGTTGGGGGAACCAGGTGGTGGGTATTAGGGAGGGCACGGATTACATGGAGCACTGGGTGTGGTGAAAAAACAATGAATACTGTTACACTGAAAATAAATTGAAATAAATAAATATAGAACATTAAAAAAAAAAGAAGTTAATGAGAGCAAAGTTGAATAACCTAAATCATCCCCCCATTCAACAAGTGTTTATCGAGTAACTACCATATACAAGTTTTTTTAAGGTTTTTTTATGTATAAAATACATTCCTTAATCTTCTGGGTTTAATATTTGTAACAGGTGTGAATGTTCATGTGTGCAAATAATCACTCATACTCATTTCAGAGATTAAAACTGTAAATTAGATTCAGACTGACTCCCCAAATATATCAAAACCACTCGGCAATTTCATTTCTTTGGCAGTCCTTTTACCTGAATAGATGCTTACTTAGAACTCTTTGCTTTGAATGATAAGGACATAGTTTAGTTACCTCCAGGGATTTGGACCTTTTGAGTTTGTCTTTAGAAAGATTTGTCTTGGGAGAGGTCATTTGGTCTATAGCTCCAGCTGAGAAGTTTTATGGCTGAGGCTAATTAATTTCCTTCGTATAATTTTATTGGTCCCTTCCCTAATCTCTGTCTCTAATAGGCAAATACACTGGAAACTATTCCAATTTCACCAAGAAATAAGAGAATGACTCTGCGTTGGTGGAAAGACAAAGCTACAAGGAGAAACAAGAATTGATGATCAGTAACGTAAAGACAAGGGGTAAAATCATGCCTGATAATAATATGTATCTGAGAATATCAAAAACATGTTTAGATGAATTATTTTCCAACAGCATAAACCTTCCTAGCCCCTTCCACTTAGCAGTATCACAAAATTACTCTACAATCAAGTCTTCCAGAATGCCAAAATGATGTGTAGTCTCTATCAGCCAAACTGTCTAAGAATGATGTTTTGAAAAATAAATATATAAAGTAACACTTGTAAATTATGAGACAATTTCAGAAAGAACTGAGTACTTATCTTTTTCCCCCTAAGCTGACCTATCAAATCCTTCTTAAATACTTAGCCAGATGGAAGTCTTATTTTAAAGAATTTAATACAGAGACTTGTCTCGAATACAGTACATATTGAATTACAGTAGAAATTATACAGTCTAAAACAGAGTATGAAAATGAATATCCCCTATGAAAGTTAACAATTCATAAGGTGCACTGAAAAAATTGTATAGAATTCTCTTGGGAAAAAAAAAGGACTCAGAGACTTCTGATTCTACCAAGATAGAGTAGCCCCATTCTTTCAGATCCTCCCTCTTGTAACTAAATAACCCTGGATATAATCCAAATAGCACAGGAAGACTCTGCAAAGTAGAAAGAAGAAAGACAGTCCTCAGACTCGGGGCAGTGAGCACCCTGGGTTTCCTTACTGTATCCTATATATCTGGACTTGCAGGCTATGGTTCAGACAGGGCCAAGCAGAAAGTTAATCTTTAATATGCACACACACCTCACTCCAGTCTCCCTCCCTATCCCATGGAAGCAGGCAGAAGTGATCCAATCCCCCTATTGGATGGTCTTGGCATGGCCAAGAGAAAACTCGTCTTCCAGCCCCCAACCAGTGAAACCAGATGGTGTTTTGATTCCTCTACCTTGGTAGTGTCGATGGGCTCAGCAGAAAGCTGATCTTCCATCCCTGCCTGACGAAAAAATAGTGATGTTCTCATACCCTCCCGTCAGGGCTGAACCTCCACCTAGCAGCACAACATCATTGAATCTTCAGGAAATGATGCTGTGTGGGGGAAAAAAAAAAAAAAGCCCGTCCAAAAAGGTCATCTGCTGTGTGATTCCATTCATGCAGTAGTCTTAATATGACAAAATCTTAGAAATGGAGAACAGACCAGCCAGAAGTCAGGGATTGGGAAGAGGGCTGAGAGAGTAAGAGATAGCTATGGCTGTAAAAGAACTTAGGCCTTGACTGTATCCATGTCAATATCAATTGCTTGGGATACTTTTTGGTTTTGCAAGATGTTACTATTGGAGGCAACTGGGTAAAATGTCTTTGAAATCTCTCTGGATGATTTCTTACAACTGCACCTGAATCTACAATTCTCTCAAAACAAAATGTTCAGTTTAAAAAGACTTATTCAAAAAGACTTGAGGGGCGCCTGGGTGGCTCAGTGGGTTAAAGCCTCTGCCTTCGGCTCAGGTCATGATCCCAGGGTCCTGGGATCAAGTCCCACATCGGGCTCTCTGCTCGGCAGGGAGCCTGCTTCTCCCTCTCTCTCTCTGCCTGCCTCTCTGCCTACTTGTGATCTCTGTCTGTCAAATAAATAAATAAAATCTTTAAAAAAAAAAAAAACAAAAAGACTTGAGACCCCTCTTTTTAAAGGGATATGTCCTACAATCAAGAGATTAAAGAGTATAGTTGTCTTTGTACTCTAATATAAAATTGTAGGTTTACAAATCAGGATAGTAGGGGCAGTTACAGAAATTTTTTGGCAATTAGCAAAAGTATCTTTTTCAATTGATATAGAATTTGAATACTAAAATACTATGATAACATTACTCGTTCACCCAATCATTCAGCAAACATTTGTTGAGAGCCTACTATGTCCCCTATTCTATGTTACAGGAATAAAGTAATGAGTAATGAAGACCAAATGTCTGCTCTCTGGAGATTGCTTTTTGCAAGAAAAGAACTCTTTATTTCATTGTCATCAACAAAGTCCTTTTCCACTATACGATCAGAGTAACTGTTTCTCTCCAGCCTTTGTCACTTACAAATCAATCATGCTGGAAGATTCTGGTGTTAAAGTACTTCCAAAAAAAAAAAAAATTCTTGTGTTCCCTGCATACTACTTTGTTGTACTGAAGTACTTTCTCTGTATGAATAATCTGTAACAGAACTAGAAAGCTTTCTGGAAAAAGCCTAAGTAGGAAACTAAAAGAATGTGACACCTGAGAAGCAACTGGGATTTGACTGGAAAATGTCCCTAAGCTGAGAATATTTACAGTAGAATTAATTCTCAGACTGTTTTTGTTTGTTTGTTAATTTCAGTGCTGATGGGACATAATTCAAAGGCGAGAAACCAAAAGTAAATCAGGGTTTCCCCTTACTGAGATTCACGATTTCAGGACTTCTAGTGACCCATCGGAAGCATCATTTTGTGTGTCATAAGGACAAAGATTGCATCAAAGCACAAAGGTCTTCTGAAGGAAAAACTTAACTCTATTATTTCTAAAACAATTAATTATTCGTAAAACAACCTAAATTCATCTTTAAAATAATCACTCGCTCCACTGAATTCTTTCATTGCATAAACAGTCATCGAACACCTACTGCCAGCACACGAAGAAGACAAAGATGATTCTGTGGAGGACTCTTTCTTCAGCAAGGAAATAGTCTTAATGAAGTTAACTGATTTGGAACAGAGTATCTGTGTCTATAGAACAGGAAAAGATGGCTCATATGGAACCAAATGGACTTGTTCTCTCATACAAAGCCTGATTTCTTCTTCTAAACGGTGCCAGTCATGGCATCAGCACACTCCCATGACAGAAAGCCATAGGAAAATAGAAAAGATAAAAAAATACAGAAGCCAGAGTAATCACAGTTATTGAGCCACAGCGAACTTTCCACATAGCTCTAAAACGCAGCCTCTTTATGGCATATATTTACATGTAGTTTGCTATTTTATGCATGTCCTAGATAAGAACAATGAGTGCATGCCCCATTACCATTCAAATACCAACTGGAGAGTTTACAGATATTATCACTTTGTATAGAGAGGCCATAAACAGAAGAAACACTTAAACTTTTTCTATTTCCACATTGCAGTCATAAAGAAATTGTTTATCCAGCTAAACCCTTTCATGTGAGACACAAGAGCACTGTAACCAAATATTCAAACCCAGCGGTAGGGGCCTGACTCCTCATGGTAATATGGCAACGAGCTAACAAGCGAGATAGTGATCTTAACTTAGCACTGTAACCAAATATTCAAACCCAGCGGTAGGGGCCTGACTCCTCATGGTAATATGGCAACGAGCTAACAAGCGAGATAGTGATCTTAACTTCAATGTAACTATTCCACTAGATAAATCAACCGTGGTACTAAGTAAGTGGTCTTCATGTTTACTTTCCTTCAGTGAAGATCCTTAACAGTTGCCCAAATCTACCCTACGTGTCCATCTTGGTTCTCATACTTCACCCATTTGACGTCTATCACCCACAAAATGAAAGTTGCAGACTGATCAATGGGAATAAAAAAATGCTCAACTCTTCAGGACTTAAGAGAAAATTTAACTTGGTACTTTGAATCCCCACTCAAAATAGTTTAGATAGTTTAGAGCTGTCCAAAGTAAAAATACTGAAACCAAATAAAAGCTGTACTGGGAAAACATCATAAAAGTTTAATATCATTCCACATGTAAAATATAGTTACACTCATTTTGAAAATATACCCACCTAGGCATTTTAAGACATCTTTTAAACTATACCATCCAGTTCTTTGTTCCCTGAACAAAGTATAATATAAAAAGTAAAGCCACTCAAATGTACCGATACGAACTCAGTAGCAGTCTGTTAAAACTATTTGTGACCCCATCCCTCTGCCGTGAATTAGGTCTTGGATGCCCTGCACATCAGAACTGTTCTGATAAGCTCCATTAGAATGAACAGATAGAAAAAGCCTATTTCATTCGAAGACTGTTCTTTGTCTTGTTTGAAATAACCCTCTTCATCCAAAGACCTGCAGGGCTCGAGTTGTTGGGTAAAGAAAACATCCCTGTCACCACTCAGACACTGCTGTCACCAGGCATCAGTAGAAGTGACTTTCATGGCCTACAAGGGAGATATTGGTCCATCAGTTTCAATGACCTCTGAGCCACTTTATTAGGCCACAACCAAGAGAGTACAGTGATGTGTGACATGTGGCACTTCACAAGAGCAGTGAAGCCAGATGAGCCAGAGGCCCAGAGGTGATTTTCCTCTTCTCCTAAGATTAATCTGGTCCAGCAGCTATTCTTTGAAAGGTGGTCACTATCCTCCAAAATCACTTAGAGAGGGATCATAGCTTTTCTAGAAAACTACATGATAAATCAGGCCATTTACAAGAAGGAGTAGGATCACACAGTGGAAGTTGAGGGGCCACATGTGGTCCTGGGCTGGGGTTGGGAAATCCTGTGCTACAGAAGAATCACCAGTGCTGAAGAGGCACCCCAAGATCTAAGGGCATTAAAAGCAGGTGCTATGTGGCATCGGGGAATTTAAGGGGCTAACAGACACATGGAATTATTCACAGCAATTGCTATATGCTGCTTGCAACTGAGCCACATCAGGAACATTAGGACCATTCCACCAGGTGGGAACAAGTGGTTTTGACTCCCTGTGGGAAAAAAAAAAAAAAAAATGTAACGTCTGAGCTTTCCTAACCACAGCACACAATGATGGGGAGAAGATGCATTGCCTTAGAACTCATGTGATTTACCAACAGCAAACAATGAGCATTTCCCAGGCCCGAAAATTCACTCAGGTTGTATAGATTGCCTAGAAGTATAGTAAGCTTCCAAGATCAGCTAAGTCAAACTTTCATCATTCAGATGAAAATGCGCCTGGCAGTGACAGATGACTTACCTAAGATTAGCTGGGGAGTGGCCGAACCAAGTCTATCTAGCCTCTCTGTGCCTCCCTAATGCCAGCCCCACATCCTTTACTTGATGGTTGCCTAATTTTTCCCCTTTGAAAAAATTATACAAATAATACCTGCTACTATGGGTTGAACTGTATCCCCTCTCCCAAATTCATGTGTTGAAGTCCTAACCCCCAGGATCTCAGAAGGTGACCTCTTTTGGAAATAGGGTTGTTGCAGATGTAATTACTTAAGATGAGGTCATACAGGAGTTGGGTGGGCCCCTCACCCAATAGGACTGTTGTCCTTCTAGAAAAGGGAAATTTGGACATGGAGACAGACATTCATAGAGAGAAGATAATGCAAAGAGATACAGGGAGCTAGTTAGCTATCTACAAGACTCAGGAGAGAAGCCTAGACCAGATTGCTCTCTGACAGTCCTCCGAGGGAATGAACCCTGCCAAGTGCCATTTTGGTTTCCAACTTCTGGCCTCCCATACCAAGAGAGAATAAAATTCTATTGTTTAAGCCACTCAGTTCTGGTACTTCATTCCTGCAGCCCTAATAAGGGACACACTGGCAAACCATGCAGATGTTTGTACAGAAAAATCAACACTCTCCCTCTCACATCTGCATCCCAAGACTTTCAGATCATGAATGTCCACATCTTAGGATGTATCTTCCCATATTCCTGCATTCACACACACACAATTTTTAATTCATTTCTTTATGATGGAATTATATGAGACAGTACTCTCCAACATACCTTTTTATTTTACTGGCAAAACATGTATCATGAGTGTCTGTCCAGATCCACATGCACAGCTCTCACCCATTCTGTTTAATCATTGCATAATATTCAATCTCATTTTTGTTTCATTCTCCTACTGGTTAACAATTAGGTTATTTTGGGTTATATATGGTTACAATGCTGCAATAAATATCCTTGGGCAAATATCCTGTTTTCAGTTTTAAAGCATAGATTTCTTAAGTTAGAATTTCTCAAACAGTATGATGCATTTCCTATTCTTTCATGTTTCTTGTCCAACTTACCACAAGATTCTCAGCTAACCACTGCACACATATCTCAATGTTGGGAACAAAAAGCTGTTTGGAGAGCAACTATCATCAAAAAAGTCTGACCAGACCCTCAGATGGGGATCTTCATTGTATTCTGGTAGATCAGGGAAAATAGAATTAGTACCACTTCTTTCTTAATCTTTACACACCACTTTTTCCTTCTTTTGAAAGGCTGTGTTCCATGTAATCCACTGGTGTCCCCCATGAGTGCTCCATCATTTCTTTATACATTCTGTAAGGCAATCCCAGAAATACCCAGTGCAAAAGGCCAATCAGACTGGTCATGGCTAGCTGGTGATGCTTTCAGCTAGAGAGTACTTTCCCGATTCTAGCAAAAACCAGGGCAAGATCTCTGTTTCCCTAGACCCACTCTCAATTAACGGGATGAAACTTTAGAACCTCATAAAGGGATGGGTATGGCCAGGCATTTCAACAAGCTAAACTCCAGTGGCAACCTGGGGGGTCAGGGAGGGAGAGGAAGTTGGCAGAAGTGGACTGCAGCCTGCGGAGACCACAGACACAAGCCAAGATTCCAAGGCCATGTTTAGAGGCTGTTACTGAGGCAATTCTGCTGAAGTCAGGACTCTTAAGAGAAAAGGGCAAGTCTAAGTTTCTACTGCTGAGCAAATCGGCCATGACTTGCTATGCAGATCTTCAGGAAAATGAAGGAATAAAGCTGAACTTGGGAATTAAAAAAAAAAAAAAAAAAAAAAAAAAAAAAAAAGCACTCAGCTTGCAGATGCTTCTGTCATGTCAACAGAGGCTGAGACTAGCACCTCAAGAAGAGTGGCTCTTTGCGGACAGATGGCTCTTGTGTTCCTTAAGAAAATGAGAATTCAGGACACGGTTCAGTCATAAATTATTTATTTGGGGGTTTTCTTCATTTTATTTCAGAATATTTCTCCTTGTCATTTCATAAGTGAATTTCTCCCTGGTCCCATCATTTCCAAATGCAGACAATATTCAGTGACGGAGCCAGAGCTTAAGCAGGGATCCATGGGGTTTCCCCTTAATGAGAGTCCTCCTGGTCTTCAGTTGCCATCCCCTTTCTAGGCCAGTAATACCTCCAGCCCAATTAAGGCTATAAAGTTTTCTCTTTCTAACATTTGGTAAATACAACCATCTTCATATAAAATCTGCAAGAATAAGTACTTTACTTTCATCACTGCCAAACCACAAACACATCAAGATTTCCCACTATAAGAAGGCTGCATGTTTTATACGGTATATTTATGTCTCATTGTAAACTATTCATTGGTTTATAGACTTCTGGTCCTCTAGGAAGCATCACAAATCCTTATTATACTCCTGGATATTAAATTTGGTGTTAGGATCTCTGATTTATCTGCCAGGCTAACTCACATGTAAACAGACATCTCTCTTAAAACTACCTACTTCAAATTCAAGAGCTGAAAAAGTAATTCATGCTAAAGCTCTAGCCTTGAAGCTCATTGCAATTACATTATTGATAATGGTAAGGATGATGATGATGATGATGATGAAGAAGAAGATGGTGATGGAAAAGAAAATGCATTTAGTTAATTCTTTCCTCATTTTGACTTTCCTTTGCCCAAAAAATAAAACAAAGAGACCAGAAAAGTGTGATGTTGGAAGTCTTTCACAGACAAGTGTAAGCTATCTATATGAGGACAGTAATCTTTAAATGAAGGACTGAATCAATCAACATAAAGTGACTATGAAGTCCAATAAACAAGGCAATAAATAATGATCATCTAATGAATGCAGATCAAAGACTCAGCCCAAGGACATTCCTTCTTATCAGTTTTCACCTTTCCAAGAAGTGCAAGTATAAAGAAACCTCCAAATGAGTTTATGTTACAATTTTTTACTAACTGCGACATAAAATTGTTCTGGTGGGAATGTGGATAGAAAAAAATTAATCATCCAGGTATCTTTTGAGAGAATCTGATTATGTGAGTGTCATTCCACAGTTTTTTAAGATGTCATCCTCCCAGCTGCTCTCCTTTAATGATCTTATATATACCATAGTATTGCCAGCTACAAAATTATAGAAGGCAAGAAACACTTTTCTTTGACATTTTCAAAATACTAAAATACTTAGGCAGATGATGTTTAGTAAAAATGATTAGAAACTACTGAAAACAAATTTCTAGATGTGACATTCACATCAGATGTGTGAAAAAAAAACCAATCAGAATTAACTTAATTCCCCTTCAACGCAATTTAGAAATGCTTTATTGTGTGATATGCAATGCACGATTCCAGGTTATAAAGAGGTAGATATATCTGGCATGTTCCCTGTCTTCAAGGATCTTCCAAATTAACTTGCCTTTTTTCCTTCTACATGAACTAAGTGGTCTTTAATTTTCAAAGTAGAAGGAAACTTTGATCAATAGTTTGTATATCAAGGCCTGGGTTAACTGTATGATCAGTTCTCACATTCAAGAATGAGAAAATGATGACCACTCAAAACAAACCACATATTCTTAGTAACTGCACACCTGTGTGTGGAGTTGTCTAGAGCAACCATTTGATACTTATAACAATCAAGATAGGATAATATACTTAGGAAAGATCATGATTTGGTTTAATCTCTAATCTTGGTTGAATCTCGAGAGTATTTTGAAATTATTCTAGAGGTGATAATGGAAAGAAAGAATGATGTAATTTTATTCATTAGAAGACTCTCAGAAAAGCTATGAATTTTCCCAGTTAGGGACTAAAAATAGCATACAGAAATAACAACTATGGTTAAATTACAGAATATTATCTTGGCGTTTTTTTCTAAAGAATCATTTTGAACAAGATATATAACAAACTTGGCATAGCAGATCAGAGATAACCTTTAAAAATCTGAAATTATAGGGTTAACTATTAAAAATTATTATAGGCTATCTTAATGAATTAAAGACATATTTTTAAAGGTTGGTTATAATTGACCCTCTAAAGTTATAGTTTCCAAGACTTTTGAATCCTACAGATTAAAAGAATTATGTATCTTGATATCTTATGAAAAGATAACTGAAAAATAGTATAGTTCAGGGGATTTAAAACCACCCGCACAAGAGTACCCAAAGGGTATTGATTGGTAGATTAATTTCAAACTAAAGGGCGAATGTTAATTTTATGCTAAGAGAATCTATCCTTGCTTCTGTTTCGTCCAAATATTAAGAGTGACTTGAATGGAGTCATGGATGATAGGCTTATCAAATTCATAGATGAAACAGAGCTGAGGCAGATAGCAACTCTGCTGGTTGATCAAGTAGAGTCAGTTAGTCTCAATGGAGTAGAATGATGAATTGGATTTACATGAAAATAAATAGGGTAAATGTGAAAGTCTGGCACATGGGTTTATGAAAATTCATGAGTATAGAAGAGAGATGGTGTGACAAAACTATAGTATGCTCTCTCACAGATTGTAATTCCAATATGAAGTCAGATAGACAGCTGTGGGTAAGAACTAACATTTATTGAGAGCCTTAAGCTCTTAACCATGAACATCAAAGAGACAGGGCCATTATTATTATTCCAATTTAAGAGGCACACAGACATAAAGTAATTTCCCCTATGCCCTACCAACTACAAGAAGTAGTTCTGAGATTTGAACCTACAGCAAACTTGCCATAAAAACCTTGGTTTTTTTTTAAACCATCATCATGTATACAGTTTAATAAAGATATTCCAATAACCAATATAATCTTATGTTAGCTAACAAAAGCAAAAGGTGATCATAATCCATTTCCAGTAGGCACTGGCCAGATCACCGATGGAAAGCTAAGGAAGAGCAATGCATACACCCAATATGCTTCAGAAGGAGAAGAAAAAACAACTGGAATCTATCCAGACAATGAAATACTATCAGCATTAATAGGGAACAAGCTGTTGACACATATCACAACATAGATGAATCTCAAGTAACATCATGTTGAGTAAAAGAAACCTAATGAAAAAGAATGCATGCGGTTTGATTCCTCTAATCTGAAGTTCAAGAGAAGGTCTCTGGTGATACAAATCAGAAAAGCAGTTGCTCCAGGAGGGTTGTCTGAAAAGGAGCCTAAGGGAAATTTCTGGGATGATGAAAATGTTTTATATCTTGATTAGGAGAGTAGTTACAGAGGTGATCACACTATTGTCAAAAACGCAACACAATGTTCACTGAAGATCTGTACACTTGATAGCATAGAAAGTATACCCGAATTCAAAGAAAAAATAATGTATACAAACTGGCAAGTGAGGAGAAGAAAATAGTAAAAGATCAGGAAATTATGGCCCATGTGAAACATACGAGCCAGGACATATTATCTGCAAATGTTTATATTATTGGCAAGAAGTCCAGGAAAAGGGAGGTAGAATGGGACATGATATTCATATTAAAAATGATACCATTCCTAGGGCACCTGGGTGGCTCAGTAGGTTGAACGTCTGACTCATGATCTCAGGGTCCTGGGATTGAGCCCCAAGTCAGGCTCTGCACTGGGCATAGAGTCTGCTTGGGGATTCTCTCTCTCCCTCTCCCTCTGCTCCTTTGCCCACTCACACTTTCTCTCTCTCTAAAATAAATACATCTTCAAAAAAAAAAATAGAATCCATTCCATAACAGAAATAGTCCTAAGTAATTTTTAGGGAATACAATTAGGACTAATAAGTAGACATTTCACCTTAATATAAGAAAGGATTTTCTATAACTGGAGAAGTTCCAAAGTGGAATTATCTGCCTGTGAAGTGATAGATTCCCCACTGCACAAGGCGCCAGGCAAAGCTAGAAAGTCCTGTCAGAATGTCTGTGCAGGGCGCTCAGTACTTAAGGCAGTCCTCTCCGCATTCAGGTCCTATGCGTCTGTCTTCTAAAGCCCTCTCTGAAATTCACATCCTATACATCATCCAAACTCCTGACCTCACTCTCAACCTACTCCCAACCCCCAGGACATACAAGCACCCATGTCTACCAATATCTGTTCCAGTGATGAACAGAAACAACATCTCCCCAGCTTCCCCACTCCTACCGTACAACATGCTCTAATCTTAGATCCTCAGAACAGCACTAAAATACCTTCACACTTTAAGACTTGGGGGTACTCCATAACTTTGCTGTACCAACACAATATTCTTTATTCATCTGTTTAATGACATTTGTTATTAAGAGCTTACTGTATATCTAGCATGTTCTGGATACCAGGAGAAAAAAAAGACAGCCATCCCCATCTTGGTGGAGCTTATGTTACTAGCAGACATCAAGTCGGCAGTGTTTAACTCTGATAGACACACAGCAGAGGGGGCACCTGGGTGGCTCAGTGGGTTAAGCCGCTGCCTTCGGCTCAGGTCATGATCTCGGGGTCCTGGGATCGAGTCCCGCATCAGGCTCTCTGCTCAGTGGGGAGCCTGCTTCCCTCTCTCTCTCTCTCTCTCTCTCTGCCTGCCTCTCTGCCTACTTGTGATCTCTCTCTGTCAAATAAATAAATAAAATCTTTAAAAAAAAAAAAAAAAGACACACAGCAGATGATGAATAAATATCCGTTGACCTAACCTGACACAAGAAAGTCATGTAATATAATTATATAGCAACCTCAGGGAAACACAGAGCTTACTCAGGGTTTGAACACAGCATTTTGCTCTTTAGCCCAGCAAAAATCTCTGTTAGGGACACTTGGGTGGCGCAGCTAGTTAAGCGTCCAACTCTTGGTTTGCACTCAGGACTCAGGTCATGATCTCAGGGTCTTGAGATTGAGCCTGGAGACATTCTCTGTACTTAACACAGAGTCTGCTTGAGATTCTCTCTCTCCCTTTCCCTCTGTGCCTCTCCACACACACACACACACACACACTCTCTCTCTCTCTCACACACACACACACACACACTCTCTCCCTCAAATAAATAAATAAATCTTTTTAAAAAAATCTCTGTTAAATATCAGATAGTTGAGGAAATGCTCATTTTTGAGCACTGGGGCTTCTGAGTTTATAATATTAGGCTAATGTTACGCACCAGAGGGACTCAAGAGCCTGAGTGGAGCCTAACGAAACTGGCATCAATAAAACGAAAGGAGTGACATTACTCAACTCTATCCAATAAATCACAGTCTGTTAGCTGACATTAATTTATAATTTCAGGCACAGGGATAAAATTATCCACAATGGATACGTTTAAATTGGGTGAAAAGCCCAAGGAGCAAATTCTGAAAGCAACAAATCCTTCTAGAATAAAAACAGTAAGCAATCTCAGCAGCAAAAGCTTTCAGGGACTGGATTCTAACCTTACTTAGTGAGCCAAGAGAAAACGTTTTAAGTGTGCACCCATTTAAGGAGTTAAGTTGATCACGCCCACGGTAGGCCTGTCCAAACACTAGCCCTAAACTTCACAGACTAATTCTCAAAGGAAAATGAGGTACTTTTTACACATGTATCAGAGGTGTGGCATTCCAAGGGGAATTGTACATAAACTATGTAGGTGTGGGCATGGCAGTCACCACTTGATGGGTAGCCCTCTGTCGGTCCTTTCCCTCCTCGTGTAATAATAAATCTTTGCAAACCTGTTTCCTTTCATCTGTACACATTCTTTTATACAATCTCCAGTTAACTGCCTACCCCATGGAGTTCCGTTCAATTTTCAACAGAAAAAAGAAGACATTTGCTCAAAGGCATAAAATCATTAGGGGGGGTGGGGGAGGGACGAGTATTGGTGTGTAATTGCGCTCATGCAAATCAATGGACTCACGCATTCAGGCAAGGGAGAAAAGCGGGAGGAAAAAGAAAATCATGTAGAAAATTCTGACTCTAAGAGTGAGCCTAGCAAGTAGGTAGATGCATTAATAAAAGAAGCCCTATCCCGAGAGGACCCACGGCCACAGGCAGGAGGCGTGGGGGGGGGGCAGGGCAAGCCCGCAGAGAGCGGCTGGGGAACACAACGAAGCTTCCCCTACTTAATGTCCAGGAAGCTTCAAATTGGGGCCGTGCCTTGCCACCTCGCTGAGTGTTTAAGCTACACCTCGCCGTGAAAATAAATTACTAGCAAAATGACAACACTGTTTCCTAAAAGTAAGAATAAGAAATAACTTTATTCCCCTTTGGGGACTTTTCCTAAGTTACCCTGTATTATCTAAGTCACCCCCTATTATACCAAATTAATCCAAGAAAGTGAAATGGCCAGAGGGAGCTCTCATCCGGCCCAGAGGCTTCCCCCTGGGCAGATGATAATCTGATAAAATGGCAGGATCAGTGACTGACCGGTTCCAGTATCAACGCTGGAGTTTCGAACGAGGAAATTTGTAAAAAGAAACTGGGGAATAAATTATATATATATAATTTAATATATATAAATATATATATATAAAATATATATATATTTTTTAAGATTTTTTATTTATTTGTTTGACAGAGAGAGAGAGCACAAGTAGGCAGAGCAGCAGGCAGAGGGAGAGGGAGAAGAAGGCTCTCTGTCCAGCCTGGAGCCC
Source organism: Martes martes (assembly GCF_963455335.1). Lineage (NCBI taxonomy): Eukaryota > Metazoa > Chordata > Mammalia > Carnivora > Mustelidae > Martes > Martes martes. Next base: position 20,929,515 of record NC_137901.1, on the reverse strand, counting down.
GACATGGGTCTCCATCCCAGGACCCTGGGATCATGACCTGAGCCAAAGGCAGCTGCCTAACGACTGAGTCTGCTTGAGATTCTCTCTCTCCCTTTCCCAGGCACCCCATTATATACATATTTGTACAGAAAAGGAAGAGGTCCAATGGGAAATAGCAAGATAGCTCAATACCTATAAATAAACACTTGAGAGGGAAGAAATAGTGAAATGGGGCAAAAAAAAAAAAAAAGGCAACCGATTAGAACTTTTAACTGAGTACATTATTTTTCTAGAGAAGAGGAAAAAAATCACTTGCTCTCCTATTTAACAATGACTTTTCAAATTCTGAGAAAAAGAAGAGTTTAATATAATCTGATGCCTTTCTGAATGTTACGTGTAAGGTAGTGTGCTGGGAGCCATGAAGATGCATCAAGACGTTTCTTACATAAAATATGCCTTCAAGGATTTTACAATGTGGTGGGGGAAGTTAGGCACACAGACAGATCCCACCTTACAAGAAGGACACCGATTCTAAAAGGTCAGTTGTGAACTAGCTCTTTGAAAGATGGAGTAATTCCCGTGAGAAAGAGAGAGAGATGTAGAAATACTGTACTACCTAATTTCTGAATTTTCTGACTAGAAGATTCAGATAAAAGGGAAAGTGACTAAAAGGTAAATTATAAATTTATATTTTGAGTCAATTAGAAATCCAAACTGACATTTTCAACTGCCTAACCAACAATCCTAACCCTATGCTAACTCCCTGGAGACTTTCTAGAATAATGGATTCTAGATGGATTTGTTTTCCTTTTAACTCCTTCAACACCAAACCAAACTTGGTTTGGTGCATTTCAAGAGCATTGAATACAACTCCAAAATGATGGATTATAAAATGTTAACTTAAAAGGGATTTTATTCTAAAGTACAGTTTTGTAGTTCAGGTTTTATTTGGGAAATTTTGTGCTTTTTGTTTTAGAAACAAATGAAATTCCCCCTCAAACTTTCAAAGTACAATTAACAGTGAACAGAAGTATTTACCTCTAAAAATTCTTTAGCCTATAGTGACCAAGGGAGTGAGAGTGCTGGGCAGCTGGCTTCCCAGGGGAGCATAGACAAATAAAAAGTCTGCCTGCACTTCCCAACCTGTGGCCAGAAAGAAAAAGCCAGCAAGAATGTGGATTAAGAAAGATGAGAACTGGGGTGCCTGTGTGGCTCCGTCAGTTACCTTCCGCTCAGATCATGATCCTGGAGTCCTAAGATCAAGCCCTGCCTTGGGCTCCCTGCTCAGTGGGGATTGTCTGTTTCTCCCTCACTCCCTGAACAGCACCCCTGCCCGCCTCCCCCTGCTTCATGCTGACTCTCTCTCTCTCAAAAAAATAAATAAGTAAATTCTAGAAAGAAAGAAAGAAAGAAAGAAAGAAAGAAAGAAAGAAAGAAAGAGGAAGGGAAAGAAATATGAGAACCTACATCAGTGGGGTTATTCCCCATTAGAGAGATTTTGGAAATTTCTTATTCCAAGTTTACATACCCCCTGCCATCCAGTTTCTGCTGTGGAAGAATGCTTTAGAATAATCACAGGGAAGAGATGTTGACTAGGTTAAAGCTACAATTGAGTATAATCTCTTCCTTACGGAATTAACATCTGATATATATGCATTTTAAGCATAAATACTTAAAACTGATTTTCCTGGGGATCCTGGGTGGCTCAGTTTGTTAAGCTTTGGACTCTTGGTTTCAGCTCAGGTCATGATCTCAGGGTCAGGAGATCAAGCCCCATGTTGGGTTCAACAGAATCAGCTCTGTGCAGAATCAGCTTGAGGGATTCTCGTTCTCCTTCCACGCCTCCCCCCTCTCATGCTCGCTCTCCCCGCGCCCCCCCCCCGCCTGTCTCACTCAAGCAAATAAATAAAATCTTTTTTAAAAAATTGATATTCCTGGGGCACCTGGGTGGCTCAGTGTGTTAAAGCCTCTGCCTTTGACTCAGGTCATGATCCCAGGGTCCTGGGATTGAGCCCCGCATCGGGCTCTCTGCTCAGTAGGGAGCCTGCCTCCCCCTCTCTCTCTGCCTGCCTCTCTGCCTACTTGTGATCTCTGTCTGTCAAATACATAAATAAAATCTTTTAAAAAAAATAAAAAATAAAAATTGATAATCCTGGTCTGTAAAAAAAAAAAAAAAAAAAAAAGTAGTGAACAATGTTGGAATTGATTAAAGTTGTTTAGCTACAAAACTTGTGGTAAGTCCTTAGAGAAGTCTAATGGGTGAGTAATTCCTCCATTACACAATAGCCCCCAGCCAAGAGGAAAAGCAGAGCTTGAAATCCAGCCAGAGATCTCCTGGCCAATGTGTTATTCTGTCCAAGAGCAAAAGGTCATTTCTCTGCCACCCTCCCCAGGACAGAAGCCCCCCAAAGACTCCAAGCCACTGCGCCCATTGGGCTGTTTCCCTCTCCTTCAGATGGTGCCTTTCCCTAATTCATCTTTTCCTAGTTCATGAAAAGGCATTGCCTGATAAACCCCATTGTCTAAACAATAATCTGGATCCAAAGTGAGTACTATTTCATTTCACTGTCAAGGATCATCATAAAATAACAGAAAAGTAACACTCTCTCCTTAATCGAGTTTGTTGTGTATAGAACTTTGTGAAACATTGTTTAACTAGAGAAAATACACCATGTATACACAGTGGCAAAGCTTTCAGAGGAAATTCGAAAGTCTTATATCCTTGGTTATATTCAGTGAGAATAAGTAGTGAAGTAAAATACAGCAATTAAAGGCCATGGACTCTAGAGCCATATTCACTGGGTCTGCAGTCCAGCTCAGACCTTTCCTAGTTGCATAATTTGGGGCAAGTTTGTTAAATTCTAGGTGCTTCAGTTTAACCAATTGGAAATGGAATTAATAATAGTATTATGTACTACAAATTTTCAGAGAGACCAAATATATCTGTGTAAAGAGCTTAGAACCCACTTATTCTGGAAGCTTTTTTGATGGCTCCTTAAAACTTTCTACTTAGATAATTATGTCACCTGTAAATAAGGAGTTCTTTTTTTCTGAAATGAATCTCTTTCATTTCTTTTCCTTGTATTATTGCACTGGACAGAACCTCCAGAAAAAATGATAAATAAAAGTGATGAGAGCGGCCATCCTTGCCTTGTTTCTGATGTTGTTTCAGGGGGAAGGGAGGCAGCATTAGGTTTTTTCACCATTAAATAGAACAGTAGTTATAGGTTTTTTATAGCTGTGCATGAATTTTTTAATTTCAACATTGTAGTTTCCATCTCTGGAAGTTTTATTTTTATCTTTTTTGTACCTTCCATCTCTCTACTTAAGATAGTCCCTCTTTCCTCTGGTTTCTTGAATATTTGGAACACTAGCATAATAAGCTTTAATGGCTACTAACTCTACCATATCATTTCTGAGTTAGTTTCATTTGATCTTTCTTATTATGGGTTGTATTTTCCTGCTTCTTTGCATGCCTGAGACTTTTTGATTGGATGCCAGATATAGTAAATGTTACCTTAGTTGATACGCGATATTTTTCTAGTCCTTTATATATTCTAGAAATTTGCTTTCAAACATAATTAAGTTACCTGGGAAGACTTTGAGGCTGCTGAGTCCTTCTTAAGCCTTATTTGTGAGAACCAGATCTGCATTTAGTCTGAGCTAATTTTTTCCCAATACTGAGGCAAGACCCTTGGAGTTCTATTCAATGCCCCCATGAAATATCACATTTGCCAGGCCAGCTCTTGGGAACATGCACATTCCTGATCTAGTGTGAATCTGGCACTATTCCCTCTAACACTTTATGGAGGTTCCTACCCCTGCCACTGTATATTTTCTCACAAGCATGTGCTGAGTCAGAGTCAACTGACTATCCGGAGGAGACACTCCCGACATCCCAGGACTTCTCCCTTTGTGCAGCTCTGTCTTCTCCTTTATTCTGCTCTGCAAATTTAAGCACGTTGGATTCCCTAGACTCAGGGAGATAACTCCAGGAGACAGGTTTTACTAAGCTTCCCCACTCCTGCCCTGAGTCCTGGCAACTTTCCTCAGGCCATCACCTTCTGCATAATGCTCCCCATTATTCCACCTTGACCCAGAGCAGGACCACAACAATATCTGTAATAGCAAAACACTGGAAGCAACCTACATACCTTCATTTGGAAATTGGTTATGTGATTTGTGGTAAGAAAATATATATGTCTGCTTTGTCACCTTGGCTTATTTCAAACATAACTTTATGTCAATGTTCTATAGGGAAAGACCACTAGAACACATCTATAGTTGAATAAGTAGGGTTATTTCTCATTGAAACATGGAAGACAGCATCCCATGGGGACCCATGGGGCATTTTAGTCAGAGGCTATCAGAAATGACTTCATGTAGGGTTTGGGCTCATGTTAGGTGATTTTATAGAGAATTCCAAGAAGCTGGCTCAGCTCCAAACTATATACTGTCAGACAGTGGAGGTAATACTATGTTTGAGTCGTTTAATAAATGCTACCTAGAAGAAAGGAAGAATAGAGAGAGGCTAAAGCTGTAATTAATAAAGCAGCAGCCATCACTCATATTAGCCAGGATGGGGCAAGTTTGGTCATCTTTGTGGCTTGGACAGTGATATGTTTTGTCCATATTCTCATGTGGTTTCATTTTTGTCTTGATTCATCCCACTCGGAGTGATCTTGTCTGGTCTTAATGTTCCATGAAGTTATGTTAACAAGAGGACATCAAGGCCAGTTCTCACATGTCAGGATCTGTTTTTCTTTTTCTCACTAGTAAGAAAACAACAGACTCATCGTTCTCACTAGTGGGAAGACTAATATATATAATTAGAGGATTAATGGATTCCCCCTCACTTACAGAACTGCAGGCAGCCCCCTCCACAGGGGCTAAGCCCAGGACAGCAATTCACCAACAAAACCTACCAAAATTTCTTGGAAGAAGAAAGTAATGGGACCTCAGAATCGACTCCCATGTGAAAGAGTATCCCTGAGAAGAGAGTCCACAGCTGGAGACATGGGCTTAAAGAGCATTTTGCAAAGGAGGATAGGATGAACCTAAAGAGGGAGAGCAAATCAGAGCTGGAAAAAGCATATATGAATGGCATTTTCTAATGACAATCAAAGTACCACTATAACTTCCCTGTGTGGCTCGAAAGGAAACCTACACCTAGTGATGGTTCAGCCTCTCATGCCATAATATTCTTACAAGAGTGCTTGATCCTTGGATAAAGAAATATATCTATGTACCTTACAGTCCAGACTACACACCAGAGCATTGGTGTAGTGATGCCCAAAACAGGACAAGATGGTCAAGAAAGACAGGGGGCTGTTCTACTCCATTTTCTCTTGGGATTCAACAAAGTTGGAGGAAGGGATAGGAAAAAAAATATTAACTCCTCAGGGAGAATTCCTAGAGCCTCTCATTGGTGGGTAATGGAATAGAAAGCAAAAATCAGTAAAACCAAATTTCTTAATTGCCTCCAGAGGTAAAGAAAGACAACTTTTAGGAGGAAAAAAAGCAACACTAAAGTTTTAAATAGAGTGATGCATTCCCATGGGCCTTATGTGTCTATTAACCCTAGTTCAGGCCACCACCATCTCAAAGCTGGGTTAATACAATGTGCCCCAACTGCTCTCCCTGCTTCCACCCTTGTCTCCTAAGGGTTATTCTCCAGAAGGCAACAAGATCCTCTTAACAGATCAATCAGACCATGTCTCACATGCACATCCTTGAAAAAGGAAAAAAAAAAAATTCCCAACCAATGCCTCTCTCGGCTTCTGTAGGAAAGAGCTGCAGTCCCTCCACACCCGCCCTGGCCTATGCTCTGGCTCTTTCCCTGACTTCTTATCTCAATTCAAATTCAATTGCAGAGTACAGGTTGTTGGGCACTGGGATTGGGAAATCATTCTAGGGTCCTGACCAACATGTAATGTCATAGTGTAGAATGGAATTGTCAGTAAACTAGAGGGTAATAAGGATAAGTATGGACAAATAGCTCTTGTGTTTCTTTCTTTGTGTGTGTATGCATGTGTACACATTATAGGCATACCTGAAAGGTGTTACAAGCTCCAGTCCAGACCGTCACAATAAAGCAAATATCACAATAAAGAAAGTCAAATTAATTTTTGTTTCCCTGTGCTCTATACTGTAACCTATTAAGTGTGCAATAGCATTATTTTTAAAAAATGTACATACCTTAAATTGAAAAATACTTTATTACTAAAAAATACTAACCACCATCTGAACTTTCAGCAAGTCTTAACTGATCACAGGTGACCAAAATAAATATTGTTATCCAAAAAGTCTGAAATTGTGCAAGAATTACCAAAGTGTGACAGAGACATGCACTGAGCAACGGCTATTGGCAAATGGCGTGCTGGGAGCCTCGCTCAGCGCACGGTCACTGAGAAGCTTCAGTTTGTGAAAACCGTAGTATCTGCAGGGCACAAGAACATGAAGGACTATTAAATGAGGCGAGCTTGCTGTTTCCTAGGGCTATCGTCACAAAATACTACAAACCGGGTGGCTTAAAGCAATAGAAATATATTGTCTCACAGTTCCTGAGGCCAGAAGTAAAAAAAAAAAATCAAGCTGTCATTATGGCCATGGTACTGGTGAAGCCTGTAGGGGAATCCTTCCTTGCCTCCTCCAGCTTCTGGTGGTTACTGAAAGCCACCAGCATTCACAGGCTTGTGGCTAGAACACTTCAATCTCTGCCTCCTTCATCATGCGATGCTCTCCTCGTGCCTGCCTGCGTCTTTGGGTCTCTTCTCTTCTTCTAAAAACACTAGTCACGGGGCGCTTGGGTGGCTCAGTGGGTTGGGGCCTCTGCCTTCGGCTCGGGTCATGATCCCAGGGTCCTGGGATCGAGCCCCGCATCGGGCTCTCTGCTCAGCGGGGAGCCTGCTTCCTCCCCTCTCTCTCTCTGCCTGCCTCTCTGCCTACTTGTGATCTATGTCTGTCAAATAAAGAAATAAAATCTTTAAAAAAAAAAAAAAAACCACACTTGTCACTTTGATAAGGGCCTGCCCTACTCCAATATGATTTCATCTGGACCAATGACATCAGCAACAACCCTATTCCCAAACAAGTTCACATTCGGGGGTACTGGGGGTTAGGACATCAGCATGTGTTTTTCAACCCACAGCAGTGTGTGTTGTATGTGGAGTCTTAAAGTAAAATGTACATTGTATTGTGTGTCACAGTCAAAGCCATTTGGAAACTCAGCCTTGGCTCGCGCTACCTCAGCAACTCTGGCCCTCCTGCTTTCCCCACAACAAAACAAGCGTGAGCCCCATGCAGCGTCTTTGCAGTGGCTGCTCTCTTATCCCAGGGAGCTCTCGCCACGCAGCCATGTGGCCAACTTCTTTCATTTACCCAGGAGTCTATGTGACCAGTCAGCTCGTAAGGGGAAACTTTCTCCTCTGCCTTCTTTCTTTACTTTTTTTTAAGATTTTATTCTTGGGAGGAAACAAGATGGTGGAAGAGTAGGAGACTGAAATATCATAGGTCCCAGAAGTTCAGCTACACAGTTACCAAACTATTCCCAACACCTACAAACTCAACAAGAGATAGAAGAGAAGAAGAGCAGCAATTCTAGGAACAGAAAATCAACCACTCTTTGGAAGGTAGGGAGAGCAGAGAAGTGAATCTGAAGTGATGGGAAGACAGACCGTGGGGGGAGGGGCAAGCTCCTGGCAAGCAGTGGAGTAGCAGAGCACAAAACCAGAACTTTTAGAAGTCTGCTCCACTGAGGGACTTTGCTCCACAGGCTAAGCGGGGCTGGAGCCCTCATGGGGACAGTGTGGTCTCAGGACCCATGGGATCATAGAAAGACCAGGGCTGTCTGAGCGTGGCAGAGCTCCCAGGTATTGCAGCAGGAAATCCAGCTACAGAGACGGAGCCAAGGAGTGAGCTCTCAGCTCGGGGTTACCTTAAACCGTGATCTAAGGCACAGTCAGGTCACTGCTCTTTGAGCAGGGACCCCAGAAGTGGAAGATCCGGAGACACCCCCTCCTTCCTCCTCTGGGAGGAGTGGCACTGGAGTATGCTGCGGGAATCTGTGGGGTTTGGAGACTCCAAATGGGGCCATGCACCAGTGATAGAAACACTCGGTCACAGGCTGGGTGAGCTCAGAGTGTGGCCGGAGACCAGGGAGATGGAAGGGATTGACTGCTTTTCTCTGAGGGGGCACTGCGGAGTGGGGCCCTGAGCTCTCAGCTCCTACAGGGCTGGAGACGGGGAGGCCGCCATTTTCATTCCTGTCCTCCAATACTCTACAGAAAGGGTTCAGGGAACAAAAGCTACCGAGAGCAAACCCAAGCAGATTACTTAGCCTGGCCTCTGGCAAGGGCATTGCAGTTCTGCCTCGGGCAATGACACTTGAGAATCACTACAACAGGCCCCACCCCAAAAGATCAGCAAGAACATCTAGCCAAGACCAAGTTCACCGATCAACAAGAACTATGGAACTCCAGGGCTAGGGGAGAGCAACACATAGAATTCCTGACTTTTTCCCCATGATCCTTAAGTCTTGCAAAATTAAATTTTTTTAATTTTATTTTTTTCTTATTCTATTGTTTTTTAACTTTTCCTCTTTCTGCTTTTAAACTTTAACTATTTCATCTTAACAATACCTAAAAAAAACTTTTTAAATTTTCATTGTTATAGTCATATTTTATCCCTTTATTGTATTTAATATTTTTGTATACATATAGGTTATTTTTCTTTAAAATTGTGGGATACAATTTCTTCTAATAGATCAAAATATACCCTAAATCTAGCACATGGCTTTGTTCTAGTCTCCAGCCTGATCATATTCTCTCCTCTTTTTTGTTTTTTCTTTTTCCAACCAACTTATTTTATTAATTCCTTTTTTAGAATCTTTTTAAATTTTTCATCCTTACAGTCATATTCCATCCCTTCATCACGTTTACCCTTATATATATATATACACACACACACATATATATATATATATACACATATATATATATATATATATATATATATATATGGTTTTCTTTCTTTAAAATTTTGGGAGGTAGTTTCTTCTAAGAGACCAGAATACACCCAAAATCAAGTGGGTGTCTCTGCTCTATTCACCAGTCTAATATATATATATATATATATATATATTTTCCCATCTCTTCTCCCCCTGCTTTTGGGTCTCCTCTGATTTGGTTAGCATGGCATATATTTTTCTGGGGTCTTTGTCACCCTTTTAGTATTTTATTCCCTCATTCATATATTCTTATCTGGATTAAATGACAAGGCAGAAAAACTCACAACAAAAAAAAAAAAAAAAAGAAAGAACAGGAGGCAGTATCAACAGCTAGGGACCTAGTCAATACGGACATTGGTAATATGTCAGAACTGGAGTTCAGAATGATTATGAAGGTGCTAGCTGGGCTCAAAAAAAGGCATGGAAGATATTAGAGATGTCCTTTCTGGAGAAATAAAATCCCTTTCTGGAGAAATAAAAGAACTAAAATCTAACCAAGTTGAAATCAAAAAAAGATATTAATGAGATGCAATCATAAATGGAGGCTCTTGCTGCTATGATAAATGAGGCAGAAGAGAGAATCACTGATATAAAAGACCAAATGACAGAGTTTAAAGAAGCTGAGCAAAAGAAAGACAAACAACTAGTGGGATATGAGGGGAGAATTCAAGAGATAAGTGATACTGTAAGACAAAACAATATTAGAATAATTGGGATCCCAGAAGAAAAAGAAAGAAAGAGAGGGGCAGAAGGTATATTGGAGCAAATTATAGTAGAGAATTTCCCTAATATGGCAAAGGGAACAAGCATCAAAATCCAGGAGGCACAGAGAACCACCCCTCAAGTGTTCACTTTGGCAGTACACATACTAAAAAAAAAAGAAAAACTCCCTCAAAATCAATAAAAATAGGTCCATACTCCATCATCTAATAGTAAAACTTAAAGTCTTAGTGACAAAGAGAAAATCCTGAAAGCAGCCCGGGACAAGAAATCTGTAACATACAATGGTAAAAATATTAGATCGGCAGCAGACTTATCCACAGAGCCCTGGCAGGCCAGAAAGAACTGACATGACATATTCAGAGCACTAAACGAGAAAAATATTCAGCCAAGAATACTATATCCAGCTAGGCTATTGTTGAAAATAGAAGGAGAGATAAAAAGCTCCCAGAACAAACAAAAATTAAAAGAATTTGCCAACACAAAACCAGCCCTACAGGAAATATTGAAAGGGGTCCTCTAAGCAAAGAGCCTTAAAAAAAAAAAAAAAAAAAAAAAAAAGACCAGAAAGGAACAGAGACAATATACAGTAACAAGCACCTTACAGTCAATACAATGGCACTAAATTCATATCTTTCAACAGTTACCCTGAATGTAAATGGATTAAATGGCCCAATCAAAAGACACAGGATATCAGAATGGATAAAAAACAAGACCCATCAGTATGCTGTCTGTAAGAAACTCATTTTATTTTTTTTTAAAGATTTTTTTTATTTATTTATTTGACAGACAGATCACAAGTAGGCAGAGAGGCAGGCAGAGAGAGAAGGGAGGAAGCAGGCTCCCTGCTGAGCAGAGAGCCCGATGCGGGGCTTGATCCCAGGATGCTGGGATCATGACCCGAGCCGAAGGCAGCGGCTTTAACCCACTGAGCCACCCAGGCGCCCCAAGAAACTCATTTTAGACCCAAAGACACCTTCAGATTTAAAGTGAGGGGTAGAAAACAATTTACCATGCTAATGGACATCAAAAGAAAGCTGGGGAGGCAATCCTTATATCAAATAAATTAGATTTTAAGCCAAAGACTATAATAAGAGTTGAGGAAGGACACTATATCATACTTAAAGGGCCTGTCCAACAAGAAGATCTAACAGTTTTAAATACCTATGGCCCTAATATGGGAGCAGCCAACTTTATAAACCAATTAATAACAAAATCAAAGAAACATATCAACAATAATACAGATCATCCAAGCAAAACATCAACAAGGAAATAAAGGCTTTAAATGACACACTGGACCAGAGGGATATCACAGACATATTCAGAAACTTCCTACCCAAAGCAACAGAATACACATTCTTCTCTAGTGCTCATGGAACATTCTCCAGAATAGATCACATCCTGCGTCACAAATCGGGTCTCAACTGGTACCAAAAGATTGGGATCATTCCCTGCATATTTCCAGACCACAATGCTCTGAAGCTAGAACTCAATCACGATAGGAAATGTGGAGAGAACCCACGTACATGGAAACTAAAGAGCATCCTACTAAAGAATGAGTGGGTCAACCAGGAAATTAAAGAAGAATTGAAAAAATTCATGGAAACAAATGATAATGAAAACACAACTGTTCAAAATCCATGGGACACAGCAACAGCAATCCTGAGAGGAAAGTATATAGCAACACAAGCCTTTCTCAAGAAACAAGAAAGGTCCCAAGTACACAATCTAACCCTACACCTAAAGGAGCTGGAGAAAGAACAACAAAGAAAGCCTAAACCCAGCAGGAGAAGAGAAATCATAACAGAGCAGAAATCAATGAAATAGAAACCAAAAGAAGAATAGAACAGATCAATGAAATTAGGAGCTGGTTCTTTGAAAGAATTAATAAGATTGATAAACCCCTGGCCAGGCTTATTGAAAGAAAAGAGAAAGGACCCAAATCAATAAAATCATGAGTGATAGAGGAGAGATCACAACCAACACCAAAGAAATACAAACAATTATAAGAACATATTATGAGCAACTACACACAAGCAAATTTGACAGTCTGGAAGAAATGGATGCATTCCTAGAGAAATATAAACTACCAAAACTGAACCAGGAAGAAAGAGAAAACCTGAACATACCCATAAGCAGTAAGGAGAGTGAAGTAGTCATCAAAAATCTCCCAAAAACAAGAGCCCAGGGCCAGATGGCTTCCCAGGGGAATTCTATGAAACATTTAAAGAAGAATTAATACCTACTCCCCTGAATCTGTTCCAAAACATAGAAATGGAAGGAAAACTGCCAAACTCATTTTATGAGGCCAGCATTACCTTGATCCCAAAACCAGACAAAAACCCTACCAAATAGGAGAATTACAGACCAATATCCTTGATGAATACAGATGCGAAAATTCTCACCAAAATACTAGCCAATAGGATCCAGCAGTACATTAAAAGGATTATTCACCAGGTTCAAGTGGGATTTATTCCTGGGCTGCAAGTTTGTTTCAACATCTGCAAATCAATCAATGCAATACAATACATTAATAAAGAACGAGGACCGTATGATTCTCTCAATAGATGCTGAAAAAGCATTTGACAAAGTACAGCATCCTTTCATGATCAAACTCTTCAAAGTGTAGGGATAGAGGGTACATATCCCAATATCATCAAAGCCATCTATGAAAAATCCACAGCAAATATCATTCTCAATGAGGAAAAACTGAGAGCTTTCCCCCTAAGGTCAGGAACACAGCAGGGCTGTCCACTGTCACCACTGCTATTCAACATAGTACTAGCCTCAGCAATTAGACAACAAAAAAATAAAAGGCATCTGAATTGGCAAAGAAGAAGTCAAACTCTCACTCTTTGCAGATGATATGATACTTTATGTAGAAAACCCAAAAGACTCCACTCCAAAACTGCTAGAACTCATGCAGGAATTCAGTATAGTGTCAGGATAAAAAATCAATGCACAGAAATGTGCAGAAAACATGAACAGACATTTCTGCAGAGAAGACAACCAGATAGCCAACAGACACATGAAAAAGTGCTTAACATCACTCGGCATCAGGGAAATACAAATTAAAACCACAATGAGATACCACCTCACACCAGTCAGAATGGCTAAAATTAACAAGTCAGGAAACGACAGATATCTGCAAGGATGCACAGAAAGGGGAACCATCTTGCATTGTTGGTGGGAATGCAAGCTGGTGCAGCCACTCTGGAAAACAGTATTCAGGTTCCTCAAAAAGTTGAAAACTCTGGTAACCCAGCAATCACACTACTGGGTATTCACCCCAGAGATGCAAATGTTGTGATCCAAAGGGACACATCACCCAAATGTTTATAGCAGCAATGTCCACAATAGCCAAACTATGGAAAGAACCTGGATGGCCATCAACAGATGAATAGATAAAGAAGATGTGGTATATACACGCAATGGAATACTATGCAGCCATCAAAAGAAATGAAATCTTGCCATTTGCAACAACGTGGATGGAACTAGAGGGTATTATGCTGAGCAAAATAAGTCAATCAGAGAAAGACAATTATCATATGATCTCCCTGATATGAGGAATTTGAGAGGCAATGTGGGGGGTTAAGGAGGTAGGGAAGGAAAAAATGAAACAAGATGGGATTGGGAAGGAGACAAACCATAAGAGACTCTTAATCTCACAAAACAAACTGAGGGTTGCTGAGAGTTGGGGGGTTAGGGATAGAGTGGCTGGTTATGGACATGGGAGGGTATGTGCTATGGTGAGTGCTGTGAAATGTGTAAGTCTGATGATTCACAGACCTGTACCCCTGGGGCAAATATTAACATTATATGTTAATAATAATAATAATAATAATTTTTTTAAAAAAGATTTCATTCTTAAGTAATCTCTACATGCCACACGGGGCTTGAACTTACAAGATCAAGAGAGATCCCCAAGATCGAGAGTCACATGCTATACTGACTGAGGCAGCCAGAAACAACCCACCCCCTCAACACACACACCCTTATTTAGACAGCACCTTCTGCCATTCTCAATCCTTCAATACTGCTCTATTTTCCTTCAGAACACAGGCATTCCCAAACTTGGTTTGATAGACACTATTTACTTACTTTTTCTCCTCTGCTAAGATGTAAGCATCCTGTATGCAGGAACTGTGTCTGTATCCCCAGCCTCTGGAACAGCAGACACTCAGATACATATTGTTCAGTGTGTGAATCTAATTCTACCATGAAAATAAGTGAACGCCAACCAGAGGAGAGCAAGCAAAGGCTATTTACTTGGAGCTCCGCATAGCAACAGAGCCAGGCACCACGATAGGTGTCTGCAGACTCACAGGCGGGCATAGGAGCCGGAAAGCTTTATAGGAGAATAAAGGGAGGGCTGCAGGTGTGCCTTATTTGAGACTGTTAACATGGGGAAGCTGTGGGCAGGCCAACTAAAAAGTGGGGAATCCTAGGTGATTGTTTCGGGGTGCATATTGGCTTTCTCTGGTTAGTCCCAAGTTGGCAGTCGGAACAGAAATTAAGAAAGCAATCCATGATGAAACAAGTCCTGGCTATTTGGGGATGATTTTGCTGAAGTTATTGTCCGCTTCCTGGATCCATTGCTGAAGGTAATGCTCTGAGCTCCTACAGGTGAGACATATACGTAGCACGCAGGCTTCCTGGGCTGACTACTGCAGATAATGGGCCGGCTTCCTGGGCTGCTTGCCATGAATTGTAGGTTAAAGTTTTATTTTTACATATGGTCTGACCATTGTCCATTTGTATACCTGGTCTCTCACTTTAAAGAAAAATGGGATTTAAATGCATAATGAAGGAACTGAATGGGCTATAGCTGGGGGTAGGAGATGAAGAGAGACTCACTTTTATTTTAGATAATATATGCATGTACTGTCTATATTTTACAATGAGTTTGTCGTGCTTTTAATTTAGAAAGTTAAATCAAAGAGTATAATCAAGTAAAGCCAATGGCATGTCACACTGCCTCCTCTGATGTCTGCAAATCCATCTGTAGAACCGTTTGCTTAGTCCTGAGCCTGCTGTCATTTTTCTTTGTTTTTCTATTTTTTATTATTATTTTTATGAAAACAAGTTGAACATTATAAAATTGTGCTAAATCCTTCCTTGGAAATTTCAGTGTATTTATTGCAAGTGAATTTCTGGTGATCCCTTTTTCAACTGAACCTTTAAAACTGAAATTAAAAAGTAAACTTTCATTCAATGTGTATCCAATGAATGTGAATTGAGTGATTAACATTTTCCAGACCTATGCCTCTCTAAAAAATGAGGGAAATGTCAACATCACAAGAATGCCCGGAGTTCAAATTCGAAGGGTTTGACTGGAATGTTCTGCTTTCCTGGAGACATAGCGCCATCTTGTGGAGCTTCTGGATATTTTCGAGGATGAGAAGGTTCTGTTGCATTTTCACAACCTTAAAAGTCACGTGGGTTAACCCCAGAAACCAAAACACTCCATTCCCCAAGCAGTCAGAGTGTGGGAGGGTTTGATGTACTCATTTATTCTGGTTTATTAGCAAGGAAAATAATCTATGAGGATCATTTACTAATGTTCTGTGAACGCATTTGTTTTCAATGTTACCACCTAAGAAATGAACCCATTGTACCTTGTACATAGCCTCTCAAAAGGCCTTAAAAGATCATACTAGGATGACTTGCACCTGTGTCAGGGACCAGAGGCTGAGATCTCCTTATCCCTATGCCCTGCCAACTCCCTGGCACACAGAAGATGTTCCATGTTTTGAAAGAATGGCAGAAGCCCCAAGTCATGACATAGCTCAGAAAGAACGTCATTTAGTTCACTTATAACGCATTCATGTACAGTAGTAAAAGATGTAGTTTTTTTAAAAATACATGGGCTCTCAATCTGAAGAGAAAAAATGCACAAATAATCATTTTCAAACCAGAAGTGCTACATTCCAAGAAATGGAATGGATGATAAGTTGGGGCATGGTTCAGAGGGGTGGGAAATTACTTCCTGCTGGGATGATTAAGAAAAGCCTAACATTTCAAATTCACTTGAGATAAGACCCTAAAACCACTCCGATCAAGGCATCACTGTAACAGAGACAATGATTCTATTTGTAAAATCATTGCCTTTACATAAATGTACTTACAGTATTCTCAGAAAAAGCTTTGTCTCAAGGTGTTCCTTGCTACATGTGAGTACTGTAGTTAGTTTTTACCATAAAACACATCACAAAAGCAAAGCTGCCACACCTATATAAAGTCCAAATTCTTTAATAACCTAGAGTAGGCATTCTGTCCGTGTTCAGAGGTGGAGAAAGTCCTGCCCGCCCACTGCAGACTTCTCTGAAGTTCCTACCTATGTGTAGGACTCATTTCCGCATCCCCGTGAGGGTATGAGGAGCCAAACGTCCTTGGTTTCCATGTCCATCCCTCAATCTATGGCTCTACCCCTTGATGACTTATGTGGGCAGTTTTAAGAACATGTATTAAACACCTACTGGGATGAACACTTGGATGTAATTACTTTATTATCATCCTCACACACCGCATGAAGGAGGAATTACTTCTCCCGTTTTCTGAGTGCAGACACAAAGCCTCAGAAGCTGAATTCTCAAGGTCAAGTAGCTAGAAGTCTCAGGATTTAAACCCACATCTCTTAACTCCAAACCCACTGCTCTTTGCACAAACCAAAACTACCTCAGAGGTCACTTGATTTCCACAGCAAGGCTTCCCAGTAATCGCCAGTTCTGCTATGTATAAATACACACGAATTAGTTCTGTGGTCACAGAAAAGTCATTTCCACTCACTGTGCTTCATTTTACTCGGCTGTAATAAAGGGAAGAAAATTATACCTGTCTGTCCTACTTCCCAAGTTGCTTTAAGAGCAAAATCAGATGCAGGAGGTCTAAGTATATTGCTCAGGAGTGTGGACTCCAGCATCAGGTGCCCGGGTATAAACCCCAAATGCACACAAGACTGACGAACCACACAGCCTTGAACTGTTAGTTTCCTCTCTCTGAACTTCCATGTCCCACACACAACATGAGAATAATAAAGGTCCTACTTCCTAGGATCATTCTGAGGATTAAATAGGATAACTTGGGCAAAGTCTTTAGTAGGGTGCCTCAAACACAGTGCTTACAAATGCAGCACCTGAAAAAGAATCAGAATTTTTACGAGTATGGGATGATTACTGTTGTTTCTTCTAAGCCAAGATAAGAAGTCCTGCCTAGTCCTACTCTCAATTTTAACTTTTTTTTTTTCATTTATCTTTTACTTAACCATTCTTTACAAATCACAGGTAAGAACTCTTGATAGGGGCTCCTGGGTGGCTCAGTCGGTTAAGCATCAGCCTTTGGATCAAATCATGATTCCAGGGTCCTGGGATCGAGCCCCACATTGGGCTCCCTGCAGAGCAGGGAGTCTGCTGCTCCTTATCCCTCTGCCTCCTCCCTACTTGTGTGCACTCTCTCTCTCTCACTGCCAAAAAATTAATAAGTCTTTTTTTAAAAACACTTGATAAAGTACAAAAAACTTAAATACTAGAGATTCAAGTAGGGGACAAAAGATGAATTCTCAGAAGAAGCCTGTATCTGTCAGAATTCCGACAGAAATAGATGACATACCCAAAGTGTTAGATTTTAATGCAGGGCTTTTTACAAAGGTGTGGGCGGGGCTTGGTGAGTCCCCAGTGATGGACAAGCAGCAGGACTTGCATAGGCTGGAAGGTTCTAACCTGCTCAGCCTGAATAAAGGTGTAGACAGGAGTGTTATCAGACCTGAAGTGAATGGGGCCACCCACCAAGAAAACAGCCAGTAAATATCCAGCCTTTCATTTCTTTTTGTGCCTCACATTCACCAAACTCAAATGGAAATTGGAGGCAAGGAAGCCCAGGATACAGTCCAGAGAGGGTAAGCCTCTCCAAGCCAACCCAGGATACAGAAGAGAGGAGAAGAAATCCGAGCAGCAAATGGAGAGTGGCCGGCACATAGTCCTAAGGGAGGACTAAACATAAAATATACTTAGCAAAGTATACAGTGATCTCCTGCAGCATAACGTCTAGTCCTAACTCTACGGACTGAAACAAAACAACCTCCTTCCAAATCTGGGCCCTACTACTTACTGGCTGGATGCCCTTGACGTTACTCACCTTCTCTGTTCTACAGTTTCATCTGTAAAATCAGCATCATAGTAATACTTACCCTTTAGGGTTGTTGTGAGAATGGAGTTCATATTTGTAAAGTATTCAGAGCAACACTGGGCACTCAGCCCTGTGTCCATTTCAGCTCTTACTGTGATGTTATTATTACTCCTTGTCCTGGGTGGGATTACAGGAATCTGTGGAGGTTTATGTCATACACAAGTGAACCCTTTGGGTAATAAGAGAGGCACAGGACTATAATTTTTACATGCCATGATCACCAGCAAAGCACACTGACCCCAACTATGGTGTAAGAGGTGGCCTTGATAGGTATAAACACTAACTGCATGTCAAGTTATCATCAAAGCCCATCCCGGAATCCTGCAGATTTCCTGCAGTCTCTGTTTACCAGATCGAAGAGAAAAAGAGCCAATACATCCAAAGGTCACACCTATAGACGTGTCCATGTAAGAAATCCACCAAATACATGAATGTATTTTAAGAAACTGCCCCTTCCATTTTCCTTCCAAAGCAGTGAAGATGACATTTCCCAAATAAACTTCAAGTCGCAATTTTCCTTTCCTTCAGACCAAAATTGTTTTATTCCAATTTTTGCAGATGGTGTCAAGGTTCCTGTCAGCAAGACCAGATGGAACTTGAAGCTGGTAAACAACAGCAGAGGCGCAGGGTCCCTAGAAGTCAGCCCGACGTTGTCATCGTACGCCATCCCAGACACCAAACATCTGAAGGCTGGGCAGCCATCCAATCCGCAGGACATCCTGGATCCAAAAATATAAGCCTGTGTTGCAGGCAGGGAGCGGAGCTGGTCTGCAGTCGGGGAGGTCTGGTTTGGTTCGGTTAAGGAAGAGCTAACACAGAGGAGTAATTAGATGGGGGGAGGGGGTGACTGAACTCCTTCAAAAGGCAGCTAGAGAGAGGATCAAAGCAGGAAAATATCTGCCAACAGACACACAGGTGGGCTGCAGAAGGACCAAATTCACATCACACCAAGATTTTTAGGACATAAAAATACCCAATTCTGTTTTCTCACATCCATTTCCCCCAGATACCTGTATCAGCCTCCTCTCAACATAAAGTGCCCCTTCCTCCCACGCAGCTATGCAACAGACACAGCCACACCCCAACCCCTCCCATGCAGACCACTACATTTCCACCAAGAAATCCTCTTTTTAATAAAACCTCACTATATAATCTTGAGCCCACATGGGTTGCGTGTTGTTTTGTGTTTTGTTTGTTTTGTGTTTTGTTTGGCCTGCCCCCATCATCAAGTAGCTGTCGCCCAGACCAATGCCGTGGATGCCTAGGGCCAGCCTGTACTTAGATTCAGAGTATGGGGGGATCTCAAGCACAGAACTTGAAAACATTAGAGGTTTTACAGTGATCATCCTATTGACTTCTTCCAAATACCATTTGAAGGAAACGGGACTGGTTTTTATTTCCCCGTTTTACCCATAAGAAAACCAAGGCTTAGTTTCAGGGTTACTGAACGTCTCAGAAACTCCTAGGAAAAGTGTTGTGGCTGTTTCCAATACACCAAATGTAAAGAGAAAATGTGCAGAAAATTTAAGCCAAACACTACAGAAGGGGAGGAAGTTCCCCAGCTGTTCAAGAAGTGTGGAACTGAGTACAAGACTGTACTAATATTGAAATGAGTTGTTGGGCGAGGCTCTTATTTCAGCAAAAAAGCCCATCAACTTGGGCCTGTCTGAACCCTTATAATCAGAATGGAGAGAGACGGTGGTGACACGGGATTTCCTGCCCCAGAAGGTGACTGAAAAGGACAGGGACTGAAGCAGAGTCAATACACCCCTCAGAACAGAATCTCAAAACTCTCCAAGGCGCAGCTAAGAGAAGGCCCCAGCATAAGGCGGGTCCTGGGTTCCTCAGGATCCCAAAAGGCGTTAGTGGTTTCCCAGCCTTTGACATTGAGAAATGAGAGGCCCACCTAGGGCAGGGGACAGATGCCTCCTTGTTCTGCTCCAGGAAACAAGACAGAATGCACCAGTCCAAGCCTGCCAGACCCAGGTCCTCACGCAGGCCCTTTCTGCTCAGTCAGAGGCAGAGCGCAACCACCGCTGCAAAACAAGGACGGCGCTGGGGAGGGGGGGCAGTGCCCAGGAAACGAAGTGGGAGAGCAAGGGCAACCCAGCTTGATGAGGAAAACAGCGAGATATAGGTCCATGTAGTCCCTGGCACATGCCCCCTTTTCCTGTCTCACTTCACTTCCAAAACACAAATTCGAAAATAAAATTATTAAGGATTTCAAGATGGCGCCCTCAGAGCAGGAGTCTCCAAGTGTAGAGCCTTACTGAGCACAGGCCCTGGGCAGCTGCACTGGGCGCAGGTCCCTGCAGCAGGCGTCCCCTGCTGGGTGGGAGGAACCAGCAGCAACAAGCTGCAAGACGGCGCCCACGGTGGACTGGCAGTTAGGAAGGAAGAGGTTGCGTGCCCGTCAGATCTCTCACACAGGGGACTTAGGGAAGGTTGCCTTGAGCATCCTCAAGAACCAAAGGACGTGCCCTGAGAGAACCAGCATGTGGATGTTCACCCTCTACCAGAGCTGATAGGCAGATAGCTGAGGTGGGACCAATACCTCCAGACAGGGGAAGGAAACCAATTGCCTCCAGTATGAAATCGTTCATGTAATGGAATAGTAATTACAAATGCCATATTGAGGACAGCCAATTCTCTCCCAACACTTACACAGAAAGATGGCACTTTGCCTCCCAGCCCCTCAACACCCGGACACCAGGAGGAAAGCAGGGGGAGAAAGCGGACCACACGTCCCATAAACACTCCTAGCATCCAGATGGAAATTGAGGGAGGTGGGGGAAAGTGGAGTATTTGGGTGAGGCTTTCAAAAGAACAGGAAAAGCTTTTAAAAATAAAAATAAAAAAAATTTTAACTAATTTAAAATAAAAACAGAAAAGTTTTAAGAACTGGAATAAGACCATTTTAATTCCAAAGGTGAGTAAAAAAAAAAAAAAAAAAAATTAGGGAATCTTCCCCAACTGTCATTAAGGGTGTCAGCTTCTCAGCAGGGAAGAGAAGTTCCACTGACACAATCCAATAATAAAAAGACAAAGTCATTACACGTTTATATCTGACAAGTCGAAACTGCTCCATCAAAATGATTACACACAACCTCAGTGATCGCTCCAAAAAATGGAGCAGAGATCCTGCCCTTGCCTCTGAGAGTTTTAAAAAGTGGTTTCCCTGAATACAAATCCCTGTTCCTCTCCTTAAGACTTCAGGCCATGCCTCCAACATGTGACTTCCCGGCCAAAAATAGTTGACCTATGTCTCCCAGGATACGAATGCTTAAGCAATTTGCAAATGACTTCCTGTTACCAATTTTTGCAACAACTTGAGAAGTTTCCTAATTATTTGGTTAAATTAATTCTAAGGCGAGCTAGGCCCTCATTCAGAGTGTGATTTAATTAGATATCCTCATAGGAGGCTCAGTAAGATGTGTAGATAACAAGTAAACTGACTTTCAGATACATTGGTTCCCGGAGGATTAGCTGTGTGAACCTTACGTCAAGGTGATGCTTTGGCAAGACCACACTATTCTGACTGCTTGACAGATCCGTTCAGCGAAATAAACTGCGAGTCTGCTTAACGGACGGAATGTACTAGTTGTCGTGATAAATTGACTGGAGAAAGAGTAGTTTCCGTGACAAATAAACAACACGGAAGGCCATGGCTTTGACTTGCGGTCTAGGGAAAATGCAAATTCTTGCGCCTAGTGCTCTAAAAGCCCCTTTGGTGCATCTCAAAGCCATTTTTGTACTGGAGCCACAAGTGGAAGACCCGTCTTGTGGAAACATGGTACCAAGGGTCAGCAAGCTGCAGACCACAGGTCGAATTCTGCCCATTTCCCATTTCGTAAATCCATTCCTCTGGACACATGGTCGTGCCTGTCTATTACATGCTGTTTGCAGCTGCTTTCATACCCAATGGCACAGGTGAAGAGGCCATCTGATGGGCAAAACCTGAAGTATTTACTACCTGATCCTCCACAGAACAAGCTGGAATTCCTGGCAGCCGCTCAGGCCCCTTTCTTCCTCAGGCGATACCACAGACACTTGCTTCCTGAGACTCTCTCGCTCTGTCCTTCCACCTCAATTCAGTGTCTGACCCTCTGCCATGATCACGAGAAGCATCACTGTAGAGTAATGAAGGTGTAGTCATTGTTCTGCAATTGCCCTCAGACTCTCCCTAGGCTTGCTGTCTGGGGGCTTGCTGTTTGCTGACTGGGATTTGGAGAAGTCACCTACATTCATAAAGAGTGTGGGCCAGACCGTATCTAAGGTTCCCTCTAGTTTTAATACAGGGAACTTTTTATGATCCGACAAAGAGCATTCTTTTTATTTGAAGAAAATGCCTTTTACCACTGATGGCCATAGGATTTCTCTGAAAATCCTTCTTTTTTGTAATTAGACATTATCGGCTGCTTACAAAGCATACATCCTCACTGTCCTTCCTAACAGAATCCTAGCGGGTGTTGGCTCATCCTTCCATGGCTTCTGTGCCTCAAGAGAAGCTGGCCCATCACACTCCAGGGACTCTATAAGTCAGTCATGGAAGCACCTGGTCCCTTGCCAATTGCTGATTTAGGATGTATCACAAATTCCAGCCAGTGAGACATAGAATGAAGTCTGCTGTGCTGGAGGAAGGAAAGAGGTACTTTGAGGAAAACTTTTCTTCAGATTAAGGAAGAAAAGACTATCTTGTCTTGGGGCGCCTGTGGGGCTCAGTCAGTTAAGTGCCTGCCTTCGGCTCAGGTCATGATCTCAGGGTCCTGGGATCCAGCCCCACGACAGGCTCTTGGCTCAGCAGGGAGTCTGCTTCTCCCTCTCACTTTCTCTCTGTGCTCTCCTCCCACCCCCTCAAATAAATAAATAAAACCTTAAAAAAAAAAAAAGGAACATCTTGTCTTTTTCTAGCAATTGTTATGATTGAATGTATTGCTAGGAAACCTGCTGCCATATTGTCATGAGTCTGAGGAGGATGCCAACCCAGGAGAAGACAGAGAAGCAGACTTGGCTCTGAAGTACATTTGAAGCCTGCCCTGCCTCTGGATTTTTTTTAATTAAAAGGAAATAAATTTTCTTACTGTTTAGGCCAATTTGATTTATTCCCATTAATTGCTGACAGAAGACAACTAATCTCTGGTGGAATCTGGAGCTAAGCGCAGTTCTGACGGTGTTGAGGATGACCAAAATTATGCAGACATTATACCCCAAAACAGTAATAATGAAACAGCAAAGCTCTGTTTTCCTAAAATAAACTTCTCACCTACGACTCCACGAACACTGCTATCTAATTGATGCCGAGTAGCTAACTGGAACATTTCACCCAAAAACAATTCAGGAGCATTCTTGTAATGCAACAGAAACAAAAATATTTTTCAAGTAAATGAAAAATTTTATTTTTGTCAGTAGCTATTTTAACATGACAAACACAATGTGATGTTTCCCTAAGTCTGGACTAAGTGGTTAACCTTACATTTTCTTAATGTGAAGTTCTCAGTACTAAAGAAACCTCAATTTGGTAACATTCCTAAGACTCCAAAAAGAGAGAGAAAGGAGGGAAAAAAAAAAAAAAAAGACCAACATGTGGCTAAAAAAATGATGGAGATCATGAGGTCAGTTAAACATTTTAGAACCAAACAATCCCCCTATCTTGGAGGGAGGGTAGGACGGAGCCCTGTGCCATCCCTCATTCAGCCGTGAGAGATTATCCCAATTTTCCTACTGTTTACATGCCTCCCAGTAAACTAGCTCACTCTTCCCAAGGCTAAACACACTACAGCTGAACATCACACTTCGGAATGTTCTCTCTTTCTACATGTCCTAACAAGACTCAGATAAATGTCTTCCCCCATCGTCTCAACTGTCCTAGGACAAATCACCAACATTTTAATTACAACAGGGCAGAGGTTCAGTTGGGAAAGACACTAGCACATTTCATGTGCACTTAACCATTTCACTGAGTGAGTCCAATCCACAGGATGTAATAATAAAGCAATTTTATTTCTACCTTTCTCTGTCCCTTAAAATGGTCTCCATGAGACTGTTTATTGCCCTGGATAAAAATGAAAGTTGACGTCAGGAATTCCGTGGTTTCTTTTAGGTCATTAAAAAGTTGAACTATCACTTTAAGTGACAAAAGGCAGTTTCCACTTGGTAATTAGAATACACAGCCCTATAGCATTACCAAAACTTGGTTTGGTACAAGGTTGAAACTTCTTACCTCCTTTATCTGTATTTGCAGATGGAAAGCGAGCAGATAATGGGATGTGGTCAACTGCTGCTTCTTCTTCTAGTCTAGGCTTCCATTCCCACCTACAATGTGCTTATGGCAGTTCCCAACCCCTCCAGAGCTACAGTGAGGAGAAGGACAGGAGGCAAAGGAGCAGGAAAGTTCCAACCTGACTGATACCGTCATGAGATGGTATCAACATCACCCAAGTCTAGATTGCAGGTGCACGTGTTAGATCTACAAGTGGTCTCCTTAGACCTGAGGGGGGAGAATTCTTCTTTGACTCAAGGAAACAGAGGAAACACAACTTATACCTCTCCGTAGGCTTTACTTTGACTCGTCCTCCCTGTGGGGGTCAAATCAGCAGCTCTCCATCAACATCCTCCTCCCAAGGTCATCCCCAAATATCCAGTCTCTGCCCTTTATTATACCTTCTATATGAGTAAGGTCATTAAGAGTCATGATTCCTCCACCTCACATCCATTCAGATGGCTAACATCAAGAACGCAGAAAATAACAAATATTGACAAGGGTGTGAAGAAATTGAAACACTTGTGCCCTGGTGGTGGAAATGCAAAATGGTGACTCCCTTATGGGAAAAAGTCTGGCAGTCCCTCAAAAACTTAGAAAAAGAATTACCTCGTGATTTGGCAATTCATCTTCTGGGTATATACCCAAAAGAATCAAAAGGAAGTTCCCAAACACATATTTATACATCCATGTTCATAACAGCATTATTCACAATTGCCAAAAAGTGGAAGCAACCCAAGTGTCCATCAATGGATGAATAGAAAAACAAAGTGGTGTCTACACCCAAAGGAATAATTATTCAGTCTGAAAAAGGAGGGAAGTTCTGACGCGTGCTACAACATAGATTAATACTGAGGATACTATGTGAAATGAACAATCAAGTCACTAAAAGACAAGGACTGTACAATTCCACTTATACAAGGTACCTAAAATAACCAAATTCACAGAGACAGAAAGTAGAACAGTGGTTGGCAGAGGCTGGAAGGAGGGGAGAATGGGGAGATGTCATTTGATGTGTGTAGAGTTTCAGTTTGAAAAGATGAAAAAGTTCTATAGATGGATGTTTGCACAACGGTGTAAATGTACTTAATGCCACCAGATTGTACACTCAAAAGTGGTTAAGCCAGTAAATTTCATGCTATGTATATTTTGCCACAATTACAATAAAGTTAAAGGGGCACCTGGGTGGCTCAGTTGGTTAAGCATCTGACTGACTTGATTTCAGCTCAGGTCATGATCTCAGGGTTGTGAGATCGAGCCCGGCATTGGGCTCCACACTCAGTGGGGAGTCTGCCGGAGATTCTCTCTCTCTCCCTCTCCCCTGCCCTGCCCTGACTTGCTCTCTCCCTCTCTCTCAAATAAATAAATAAATCTTAAAAAATAATAAAAGTAAAACTAAAAAATATAAATAGTCTTGGTTCCTTCTGCTACCATCTACTTTGAAAATATACTTCCTATTTTAGCCCCAGCCCAAACCTCCATGTTAATATCCTACCACATATTCATCAACTACAAGGTGTAGTCTGACTTCATAAATATTAAAATGTGAAAAGTAATTTGTAGCCATCCAATCCGCAGGACATCCTGGATCCAAAAATATAAGCCTGTGTTGCAGGCAGGGAGCGGAGCTGGTCTGCAGTCGGGGAGGTCTGGTTTGGTTCGGTTAAGGAAGAGCTAACACAGAGGAGTAATTAGATGGGGGGAGGGGGTGACTGAACTCCTTCAAAAGGCAGCTAGAGAGAGGATCAAAGCAGGAAAATATCTGCCAACAGACACACAGGTGGGCTGCAGAAGGACCAAATTCACATCACACCAAGATTTTTAGGACATAAAAATACCCAATTCTGTTTTCTCACATCCATTTCCCCCAGATACCTGTATCAGCCTCCTCTCAACATAAAGTGCCCCTTCCTCCCACGCAGCTATGCAACAGACACAGCCACACCCCAACCCCTCCCATGCAGACCACTACATTTCCACCAAGAAATCCTCTTTTTAATAAAACCTCACTATATAATCTTGAGCCCACATGGGTTGCGTGTTGTTTTGTGTTTTGTTTGTTTTGTGTTTTGTTTGGCCTGCCCCCATCATCAAGTAGCTGTCGCCCAGACCAATGCCGTGGATGCCTAGGGCCAGCCTGTACTTAGATTCAGAGTATGGGGGGATCTCAAGCACAGAACTTGAAAACATTAGAGGTTTTACAGTGATCATCCTATTGACTTCTTCCAAATACCATTTGAAGGAAACGGGACTGGTTTTTATTTCCCCGTTTTACCCATAAGAAAACCAAGGCTTAGTTTCAGGGTTACTGAACGTCTCAGAAACTCCTAGGAAAAGTGTTGTGGCTGTTTCCAATACACCAAATGTAAAGAGAAAATGTGCAGAAAATTTAAGCCAAACACTACAGAAGGGGAGGAAGTTCCCCAGCTGTTCAAGAAGTGTGGAACTGAGTACAAGACTGTACTAATATTGAAATGAGTTGTTGGGCGAGGCTCTTATTTCAGCAAAAAAGCCCATCAACTTGGGCCTGTCTGAACCCTTATAATCAGAATGGAGAGAGACGGTGGTGACACGGGATTTCCTGCCCCAGAAGGTGACTGAAAAGGACAGGGACTGAAGCAGAGTCAATACACCCCTCAGAACAGAATCTCAAAACTCTCCAAGGCGCAGCTAAGAGAAGGCCCCAGCATAAGGCGGGTCCTGGGTTCCTCAGGATCCCAAAAGGCGTTAGTGGTTTCCCAGCCTTTGACATTGAGAAATGAGAGGCCCACCTAGGGCAGGGGACAGATGCCTCCTTGTTCTGCTCCAGGAAACAAGACAGAATGCACCAGTCCAAGCCTGCCAGACCCAGGTCCTCACGCAGGCCCTTTCTGCTCAGTCAGAGGCAGAGCGCAACCACCGCTGCAAAACAAGGACGGCGCTGGGGAGGGGGGGCAGTGCCCAGGAAACGAAGTGGGAGAGCAAGGGCAACCCAGCTTGATGAGGAAAACAGCGAGATATAGGTCCATGTAGTCCCTGGCACATGCCCCCTTTTCCTGTCTCACTTCACTTCCAAAACACAAATTCGAAAATAAAATTATTAAGGATTTCAAGATGGCGCCCTCAGAGCAGGAGTCTCCAAGTGTAGAGCCTTACTGAGCACAGGCCCTGGGCAGCTGCACTGGGCGCAGGTCCCTGCAGCAGGCGTCCCCTGCTGGGTGGGAGGAACCAGCAGCAACAAGCTGCAAGACGGCGCCCACGGTGGACTGGCAGTTAGGAAGGAAGAGGTTGCGTGCCCGTCAGATCTCTCACACAGGGGACTTAGGGAAGGTTGCCTTGAGCATCCTCAAGAACCAAAGGACGTGCCCTGAGAGAACCAGCATGTGGATGTTCACCCTCTACCAGAGCTGATAGGCAGATAGCTGAGGTGGGACCAATACCTCCAGACAGGGGAAGGAAACCAATTGCCTCCAGTATGAAATCGTTCATGTAATGGAATAGTAATTACAAATGCCATATTGAGGACAGCCAATTCTCTCCCAACACTTACACAGAAAGATGGCACTTTGCCTCCCAGCCCCTCAACACCCGGACACCAGGAGGAAAGCAGGGGGAGAAAGCGGACCACACGTCCCATAAACACTCCTAGCATCCAGATGGAAATTGAGGGAGGTGGGGGAAAGTGGAGTATTTGGGTGAGGCTTTCAAAAGAACAGGAAAAGCTTTTAAAAATAAAAATAAAAAAAATTTTAACTAATTTAAAATAAAAACAGAAAAGTTTTAAGAACTGGAATAAGACCATTTTAATTCCAAAGGTGAGTAAAAAAAAAAAAAAAAAAAATTAGGGAATCTTCCCCAACTGTCATTAAGGGTGTCAGCTTCTCAGCAGGGAAGAGAAGTTCCACTGACACAATCCAATAATAAAAAGACAAAGTCATTACACGTTTATATCTGACAAGTCGAAACTGCTCCATCAAAATGATTACACACAACCTCAGTGATCGCTCCAAAAAATGGAGCAGAGATCCTGCCCTTGCCTCTGAGAGTTTTAAAAAGTGGTTTCCCTGAATACAAATCCCTGTTCCTCTCCTTAAGACTTCAGGCCATGCCTCCAACATGTGACTTCCCGGCCAAAAATAGTTGACCTATGTCTCCCAGGATACGAATGCTTAAGCAATTTGCAAATGACTTCCTGTTACCAATTTTTGCAACAACTTGAGAAGTTTCCTAATTATTTGGTTAAATTAATTCTAAGGCGAGCTAGGCCCTCATTCAGAGTGTGATTTAATTAGATATCCTCATAGGAGGCTCAGTAAGATGTGTAGATAACAAGTAAACTGACTTTCAGATACATTGGTTCCCGGAGGATTAGCTGTGTGAACCTTACGTCAAGGTGATGCTTTGGCAAGACCACACTATTCTGACTGCTTGACAGATCCGTTCAGCGAAATAAACTGCGAGTCTGCTTAACGGACGGAATGTACTAGTTGTCGTGATAAATTGACTGGAGAAAGAGTAGTTTCCGTGACAAATAAACAACACGGAAGGCCATGGCTTTGACTTGCGGTCTAGGGAAAATGCAAATTCTTGCGCCTAGTGCTCTAAAAGCCCCTTTGGTGCATCTCAAAGCCATTTTTGTACTGGAGCCACAAGTGGAAGACCCGTCTTGTGGAAACATGGTACCAAGGGTCAGCAAGCTGCAGACCACAGGTCGAATTCTGCCCATTTCCCATTTCGTAAATCCATTCCTCTGGACACATGGTCGTGCCTGTCTATTACATGCTGTTTGCAGCTGCTTTCATACCCAATGGCACAGGTGAAGAGGCCATCTGATGGGCAAAACCTGAAGTATTTACTACCTGATCCTCCACAGAACAAGCTGGAATTCCTGGCAGCCGCTCAGGCCCCTTTCTTCCTCAGGCGATACCACAGACACTTGCTTCCTGAGACTCTCTCGCTCTGTCCTTCCACCTCAATTCAGTGTCTGACCCTCTGCCATGATCACGAGAAGCATCACTGTAGAGTAATGAAGGTGTAGTCATTGTTCTGCAATTGCCCTCAGACTCTCCCTAGGCTTGCTGTCTGGGGGCTTGCTGTTTGCTGACTGGGATTTGGAGAAGTCACCTACATTCATAAAGAGTGTGGGCCAGACCGTATCTAAGGTTCCCTCTAGTTTTAATACAGGGAACTTTTTATGATCCGACAAAGAGCATTCTTTTTATTTGAAGAAAATGCCTTTTACCACTGATGGCCATAGGATTTCTCTGAAAATCCTTCTTTTTTGTAATTAGACATTATCGGCTGCTTACAAAGCATACATCCTCACTGTCCTTCCTAACAGAATCCTAGCGGGTGTTGGCTCATCCTTCCATGGCTTCTGTGCCTCAAGAGAAGCTGGCCCATCACACTCCAGGGACTCTATAAGTCAGTCATGGAAGCACCTGGTCCCTTGCCAATTGCTGATTTAGGATGTATCACAAATTCCAGCCAGTGAGACATAGAATGAAGTCTGCTGTGCTGGAGGAAGGAAAGAGGTACTTTGAGGAAAACTTTTCTTCAGATTAAGGAAGAAAAGACTATCTTGTCTTGGGGCGCCTGTGGGGCTCAGTCAGTTAAGTGCCTGCCTTCGGCTCAGGTCATGATCTCAGGGTCCTGGGATCCAGCCCCACGACAGGCTCTTGGCTCAGCAGGGAGTCTGCTTCTCCCTCTCACTTTCTCTCTGTGCTCTCCTCCCACCCCCTCAAATAAATAAATAAAACCTTAAAAAAAAAAAAAGGAACATCTTGTCTTTTTCTAGCAATTGTTATGATTGAATGTATTGCTAGGAAACCTGCTGCCATATTGTCATGAGTCTGAGGAGGATGCCAACCCAGGAGAAGACAGAGAAGCAGACTTGGCTCTGAAGTACATTTGAAGCCTGCCCTGCCTCTGGATTTTTTTTAATTAAAAGGAAATAAATTTTCTTACTGTTTAGGCCAATTTGATTTATTCCCATTAATTGCTGACAGAAGACAACTAATCTCTGGTGGAATCTGGAGCTAAGCGCAGTTCTGACGGTGTTGAGGATGACCAAAATTATGCAGACATTATACCCCAAAACAGTAATAATGAAACAGCAAAGCTCTGTTTTCCTAAAATAA
This sequence comes from Martes martes, assembly GCF_963455335.1. Taxonomy (NCBI): domain Eukaryota; kingdom Metazoa; phylum Chordata; class Mammalia; order Carnivora; family Mustelidae; genus Martes; species Martes martes. Next base: position 20,899,247 of record NC_137901.1, on the reverse strand, counting down.
ACTTCTCACCTACGACTCCACGAACACTGCTATCTAATTGATGCCGAGTAGCTAACTGGAACATTTCACCCAAAAACAATTCAGGAGCATTCTTGTAATGCAACAGAAACAAAAATATTTTTCAAGTAAATGAAAAATTTTATTTTTGTCAGTAGCTATTTTAACATGACAAACACAATGTGATGTTTCCCTAAGTCTGGACTAAGTGGTTAACCTTACATTTTCTTAATGTGAAGTTCTCAGTACTAAAGAAACCTCAATTTGGTAACATTCCTAAGACTCCAAAAAGAGAGAGAAAGGAGGGAAAAAAAAAAAAAAAAGACCAACATGTGGCTAAAAAAATGATGGAGATCATGAGGTCAGTTAAACATTTTAGAACCAAACAATCCCCCTATCTTGGAGGGAGGGTAGGACGGAGCCCTGTGCCATCCCTCATTCAGCCGTGAGAGATTATCCCAATTTTCCTACTGTTTACATGCCTCCCAGTAAACTAGCTCACTCTTCCCAAGGCTAAACACACTACAGCTGAACATCACACTTCGGAATGTTCTCTCTTTCTACATGTCCTAACAAGACTCAGATAAATGTCTTCCCCCATCGTCTCAACTGTCCTAGGACAAATCACCAACATTTTAATTACAACAGGGCAGAGGTTCAGTTGGGAAAGACACTAGCACATTTCATGTGCACTTAACCATTTCACTGAGTGAGTCCAATCCACAGGATGTAATAATAAAGCAATTTTATTTCTACCTTTCTCTGTCCCTTAAAATGGTCTCCATGAGACTGTTTATTGCCCTGGATAAAAATGAAAGTTGACGTCAGGAATTCCGTGGTTTCTTTTAGGTCATTAAAAAGTTGAACTATCACTTTAAGTGACAAAAGGCAGTTTCCACTTGGTAATTAGAATACACAGCCCTATAGCATTACCAAAACTTGGTTTGGTACAAGGTTGAAACTTCTTACCTCCTTTATCTGTATTTGCAGATGGAAAGCGAGCAGATAATGGGATGTGGTCAACTGCTGCTTCTTCTTCTAGTCTAGGCTTCCATTCCCACCTACAATGTGCTTATGGCAGTTCCCAACCCCTCCAGAGCTACAGTGAGGAGAAGGACAGGAGGCAAAGGAGCAGGAAAGTTCCAACCTGACTGATACCGTCATGAGATGGTATCAACATCACCCAAGTCTAGATTGCAGGTGCACGTGTTAGATCTACAAGTGGTCTCCTTAGACCTGAGGGGGGAGAATTCTTCTTTGACTCAAGGAAACAGAGGAAACACAACTTATACCTCTCCGTAGGCTTTACTTTGACTCGTCCTCCCTGTGGGGGTCAAATCAGCAGCTCTCCATCAACATCCTCCTCCCAAGGTCATCCCCAAATATCCAGTCTCTGCCCTTTATTATACCTTCTATATGAGTAAGGTCATTAAGAGTCATGATTCCTCCACCTCACATCCATTCAGATGGCTAACATCAAGAACGCAGAAAATAACAAATATTGACAAGGGTGTGAAGAAATTGAAACACTTGTGCCCTGGTGGTGGAAATGCAAAATGGTGACTCCCTTATGGGAAAAAGTCTGGCAGTCCCTCAAAAACTTAGAAAAAGAATTACCTCGTGATTTGGCAATTCATCTTCTGGGTATATACCCAAAAGAATCAAAAGGAAGTTCCCAAACACATATTTATACATCCATGTTCATAACAGCATTATTCACAATTGCCAAAAAGTGGAAGCAACCCAAGTGTCCATCAATGGATGAATAGAAAAACAAAGTGGTGTCTACACCCAAAGGAATAATTATTCAGTCTGAAAAAGGAGGGAAGTTCTGACGCGTGCTACAACATAGATTAATACTGAGGATACTATGTGAAATGAACAATCAAGTCACTAAAAGACAAGGACTGTACAATTCCACTTATACAAGGTACCTAAAATAACCAAATTCACAGAGACAGAAAGTAGAACAGTGGTTGGCAGAGGCTGGAAGGAGGGGAGAATGGGGAGATGTCATTTGATGTGTGTAGAGTTTCAGTTTGAAAAGATGAAAAAGTTCTATAGATGGATGTTTGCACAACGGTGTAAATGTACTTAATGCCACCAGATTGTACACTCAAAAGTGGTTAAGCCAGTAAATTTCATGCTATGTATATTTTGCCACAATTACAATAAAGTTAAAGGGGCACCTGGGTGGCTCAGTTGGTTAAGCATCTGACTGACTTGATTTCAGCTCAGGTCATGATCTCAGGGTTGTGAGATCGAGCCCGGCATTGGGCTCCACACTCAGTGGGGAGTCTGCCGGAGATTCTCTCTCTCTCCCTCTCCCCTGCCCTGCCCTGACTTGCTCTCTCCCTCTCTCTCAAATAAATAAATAAATCTTAAAAAATAATAAAAGTAAAACTAAAAAATATAAATAGTCTTGGTTCCTTCTGCTACCATCTACTTTGAAAATATACTTCCTATTTTAGCCCCAGCCCAAACCTCCATGTTAATATCCTACCACATATTCATCAACTACAAGGTGTAGTCTGACTTCATAAATATTAAAATGTGAAAAGTAATTTGTAGCCATCCAATCCGCAGGACATCCTGGATCCAAAAATATAAGCCTGTGTTGCAGGCAGGGAGCGGAGCTGGTCTGCAGTCGGGGAGGTCTGGTTTGGTTCGGTTAAGGAAGAGCTAACACAGAGGAGTAATTAGATGGGGGGAGGGGGTGACTGAACTCCTTCAAAAGGCAGCTAGAGAGAGGATCAAAGCAGGAAAATATCTGCCAACAGACACACAGGTGGGCTGCAGAAGGACCAAATTCACATCACACCAAGATTTTTAGGACATAAAAATACCCAATTCTGTTTTCTCACATCCATTTCCCCCAGATACCTGTATCAGCCTCCTCTCAACATAAAGTGCCCCTTCCTCCCACGCAGCTATGCAACAGACACAGCCACACCCCAACCCCTCCCATGCAGACCACTACATTTCCACCAAGAAATCCTCTTTTTAATAAAACCTCACTATATAATCTTGAGCCCACATGGGTTGCGTGTTGTTTTGTGTTTTGTTTGTTTTGTGTTTTGTTTGGCCTGCCCCCATCATCAAGTAGCTGTCGCCCAGACCAATGCCGTGGATGCCTAGGGCCAGCCTGTACTTAGATTCAGAGTATGGGGGGATCTCAAGCACAGAACTTGAAAACATTAGAGGTTTTACAGTGATCATCCTATTGACTTCTTCCAAATACCATTTGAAGGAAACGGGACTGGTTTTTATTTCCCCGTTTTACCCATAAGAAAACCAAGGCTTAGTTTCAGGGTTACTGAACGTCTCAGAAACTCCTAGGAAAAGTGTTGTGGCTGTTTCCAATACACCAAATGTAAAGAGAAAATGTGCAGAAAATTTAAGCCAAACACTACAGAAGGGGAGGAAGTTCCCCAGCTGTTCAAGAAGTGTGGAACTGAGTACAAGACTGTACTAATATTGAAATGAGTTGTTGGGCGAGGCTCTTATTTCAGCAAAAAAGCCCATCAACTTGGGCCTGTCTGAACCCTTATAATCAGAATGGAGAGAGACGGTGGTGACACGGGATTTCCTGCCCCAGAAGGTGACTGAAAAGGACAGGGACTGAAGCAGAGTCAATACACCCCTCAGAACAGAATCTCAAAACTCTCCAAGGCGCAGCTAAGAGAAGGCCCCAGCATAAGGCGGGTCCTGGGTTCCTCAGGATCCCAAAAGGCGTTAGTGGTTTCCCAGCCTTTGACATTGAGAAATGAGAGGCCCACCTAGGGCAGGGGACAGATGCCTCCTTGTTCTGCTCCAGGAAACAAGACAGAATGCACCAGTCCAAGCCTGCCAGACCCAGGTCCTCACGCAGGCCCTTTCTGCTCAGTCAGAGGCAGAGCGCAACCACCGCTGCAAAACAAGGACGGCGCTGGGGAGGGGGGGCAGTGCCCAGGAAACGAAGTGGGAGAGCAAGGGCAACCCAGCTTGATGAGGAAAACAGCGAGATATAGGTCCATGTAGTCCCTGGCACATGCCCCCTTTTCCTGTCTCACTTCACTTCCAAAACACAAATTCGAAAATAAAATTATTAAGGATTTCAAGATGGCGCCCTCAGAGCAGGAGTCTCCAAGTGTAGAGCCTTACTGAGCACAGGCCCTGGGCAGCTGCACTGGGCGCAGGTCCCTGCAGCAGGCGTCCCCTGCTGGGTGGGAGGAACCAGCAGCAACAAGCTGCAAGACGGCGCCCACGGTGGACTGGCAGTTAGGAAGGAAGAGGTTGCGTGCCCGTCAGATCTCTCACACAGGGGACTTAGGGAAGGTTGCCTTGAGCATCCTCAAGAACCAAAGGACGTGCCCTGAGAGAACCAGCATGTGGATGTTCACCCTCTACCAGAGCTGATAGGCAGATAGCTGAGGTGGGACCAATACCTCCAGACAGGGGAAGGAAACCAATTGCCTCCAGTATGAAATCGTTCATGTAATGGAATAGTAATTACAAATGCCATATTGAGGACAGCCAATTCTCTCCCAACACTTACACAGAAAGATGGCACTTTGCCTCCCAGCCCCTCAACACCCGGACACCAGGAGGAAAGCAGGGGGAGAAAGCGGACCACACGTCCCATAAACACTCCTAGCATCCAGATGGAAATTGAGGGAGGTGGGGGAAAGTGGAGTATTTGGGTGAGGCTTTCAAAAGAACAGGAAAAGCTTTTAAAAATAAAAATAAAAAAAATTTTAACTAATTTAAAATAAAAACAGAAAAGTTTTAAGAACTGGAATAAGACCATTTTAATTCCAAAGGTGAGTAAAAAAAAAAAAAAAAAAAATTAGGGAATCTTCCCCAACTGTCATTAAGGGTGTCAGCTTCTCAGCAGGGAAGAGAAGTTCCACTGACACAATCCAATAATAAAAAGACAAAGTCATTACACGTTTATATCTGACAAGTCGAAACTGCTCCATCAAAATGATTACACACAACCTCAGTGATCGCTCCAAAAAATGGAGCAGAGATCCTGCCCTTGCCTCTGAGAGTTTTAAAAAGTGGTTTCCCTGAATACAAATCCCTGTTCCTCTCCTTAAGACTTCAGGCCATGCCTCCAACATGTGACTTCCCGGCCAAAAATAGTTGACCTATGTCTCCCAGGATACGAATGCTTAAGCAATTTGCAAATGACTTCCTGTTACCAATTTTTGCAACAACTTGAGAAGTTTCCTAATTATTTGGTTAAATTAATTCTAAGGCGAGCTAGGCCCTCATTCAGAGTGTGATTTAATTAGATATCCTCATAGGAGGCTCAGTAAGATGTGTAGATAACAAGTAAACTGACTTTCAGATACATTGGTTCCCGGAGGATTAGCTGTGTGAACCTTACGTCAAGGTGATGCTTTGGCAAGACCACACTATTCTGACTGCTTGACAGATCCGTTCAGCGAAATAAACTGCGAGTCTGCTTAACGGACGGAATGTACTAGTTGTCGTGATAAATTGACTGGAGAAAGAGTAGTTTCCGTGACAAATAAACAACACGGAAGGCCATGGCTTTGACTTGCGGTCTAGGGAAAATGCAAATTCTTGCGCCTAGTGCTCTAAAAGCCCCTTTGGTGCATCTCAAAGCCATTTTTGTACTGGAGCCACAAGTGGAAGACCCGTCTTGTGGAAACATGGTACCAAGGGTCAGCAAGCTGCAGACCACAGGTCGAATTCTGCCCATTTCCCATTTCGTAAATCCATTCCTCTGGACACATGGTCGTGCCTGTCTATTACATGCTGTTTGCAGCTGCTTTCATACCCAATGGCACAGGTGAAGAGGCCATCTGATGGGCAAAACCTGAAGTATTTACTACCTGATCCTCCACAGAACAAGCTGGAATTCCTGGCAGCCGCTCAGGCCCCTTTCTTCCTCAGGCGATACCACAGACACTTGCTTCCTGAGACTCTCTCGCTCTGTCCTTCCACCTCAATTCAGTGTCTGACCCTCTGCCATGATCACGAGAAGCATCACTGTAGAGTAATGAAGGTGTAGTCATTGTTCTGCAATTGCCCTCAGACTCTCCCTAGGCTTGCTGTCTGGGGGCTTGCTGTTTGCTGACTGGGATTTGGAGAAGTCACCTACATTCATAAAGAGTGTGGGCCAGACCGTATCTAAGGTTCCCTCTAGTTTTAATACAGGGAACTTTTTATGATCCGACAAAGAGCATTCTTTTTATTTGAAGAAAATGCCTTTTACCACTGATGGCCATAGGATTTCTCTGAAAATCCTTCTTTTTTGTAATTAGACATTATCGGCTGCTTACAAAGCATACATCCTCACTGTCCTTCCTAACAGAATCCTAGCGGGTGTTGGCTCATCCTTCCATGGCTTCTGTGCCTCAAGAGAAGCTGGCCCATCACACTCCAGGGACTCTATAAGTCAGTCATGGAAGCACCTGGTCCCTTGCCAATTGCTGATTTAGGATGTATCACAAATTCCAGCCAGTGAGACATAGAATGAAGTCTGCTGTGCTGGAGGAAGGAAAGAGGTACTTTGAGGAAAACTTTTCTTCAGATTAAGGAAGAAAAGACTATCTTGTCTTGGGGCGCCTGTGGGGCTCAGTCAGTTAAGTGCCTGCCTTCGGCTCAGGTCATGATCTCAGGGTCCTGGGATCCAGCCCCACGACAGGCTCTTGGCTCAGCAGGGAGTCTGCTTCTCCCTCTCACTTTCTCTCTGTGCTCTCCTCCCACCCCCTCAAATAAATAAATAAAACCTTAAAAAAAAAAAAAGGAACATCTTGTCTTTTTCTAGCAATTGTTATGATTGAATGTATTGCTAGGAAACCTGCTGCCATATTGTCATGAGTCTGAGGAGGATGCCAACCCAGGAGAAGACAGAGAAGCAGACTTGGCTCTGAAGTACATTTGAAGCCTGCCCTGCCTCTGGATTTTTTTTAATTAAAAGGAAATAAATTTTCTTACTGTTTAGGCCAATTTGATTTATTCCCATTAATTGCTGACAGAAGACAACTAATCTCTGGTGGAATCTGGAGCTAAGCGCAGTTCTGACGGTGTTGAGGATGACCAAAATTATGCAGACATTATACCCCAAAACAGTAATAATGAAACAGCAAAGCTCTGTTTTCCTAAAATAAACTTCTCACCTACGACTCCACGAACACTGCTATCTAATTGATGCCGAGTAGCTAACTGGAACATTTCACCCAAAAACAATTCAGGAGCATTCTTGTAATGCAACAGAAACAAAAATATTTTTCAAGTAAATGAAAAATTTTATTTTTGTCAGTAGCTATTTTAACATGACAAACACAATGTGATGTTTCCCTAAGTCTGGACTAAGTGGTTAACCTTACATTTTCTTAATGTGAAGTTCTCAGTACTAAAGAAACCTCAATTTGGTAACATTCCTAAGACTCCAAAAAGAGAGAGAAAGGAGGGAAAAAAAAAAAAAAAAGACCAACATGTGGCTAAAAAAATGATGGAGATCATGAGGTCAGTTAAACATTTTAGAACCAAACAATCCCCCTATCTTGGAGGGAGGGTAGGACGGAGCCCTGTGCCATCCCTCATTCAGCCGTGAGAGATTATCCCAATTTTCCTACTGTTTACATGCCTCCCAGTAAACTAGCTCACTCTTCCCAAGGCTAAACACACTACAGCTGAACATCACACTTCGGAATGTTCTCTCTTTCTACATGTCCTAACAAGACTCAGATAAATGTCTTCCCCCATCGTCTCAACTGTCCTAGGACAAATCACCAACATTTTAATTACAACAGGGCAGAGGTTCAGTTGGGAAAGACACTAGCACATTTCATGTGCACTTAACCATTTCACTGAGTGAGTCCAATCCACAGGATGTAATAATAAAGCAATTTTATTTCTACCTTTCTCTGTCCCTTAAAATGGTCTCCATGAGACTGTTTATTGCCCTGGATAAAAATGAAAGTTGACGTCAGGAATTCCGTGGTTTCTTTTAGGTCATTAAAAAGTTGAACTATCACTTTAAGTGACAAAAGGCAGTTTCCACTTGGTAATTAGAATACACAGCCCTATAGCATTACCAAAACTTGGTTTGGTACAAGGTTGAAACTTCTTACCTCCTTTATCTGTATTTGCAGATGGAAAGCGAGCAGATAATGGGATGTGGTCAACTGCTGCTTCTTCTTCTAGTCTAGGCTTCCATTCCCACCTACAATGTGCTTATGGCAGTTCCCAACCCCTCCAGAGCTACAGTGAGGAGAAGGACAGGAGGCAAAGGAGCAGGAAAGTTCCAACCTGACTGATACCGTCATGAGATGGTATCAACATCACCCAAGTCTAGATTGCAGGTGCACGTGTTAGATCTACAAGTGGTCTCCTTAGACCTGAGGGGGGAGAATTCTTCTTTGACTCAAGGAAACAGAGGAAACACAACTTATACCTCTCCGTAGGCTTTACTTTGACTCGTCCTCCCTGTGGGGGTCAAATCAGCAGCTCTCCATCAACATCCTCCTCCCAAGGTCATCCCCAAATATCCAGTCTCTGCCCTTTATTATACCTTCTATATGAGTAAGGTCATTAAGAGTCATGATTCCTCCACCTCACATCCATTCAGATGGCTAACATCAAGAACGCAGAAAATAACAAATATTGACAAGGGTGTGAAGAAATTGAAACACTTGTGCCCTGGTGGTGGAAATGCAAAATGGTGACTCCCTTATGGGAAAAAGTCTGGCAGTCCCTCAAAAACTTAGAAAAAGAATTACCTCGTGATTTGGCAATTCATCTTCTGGGTATATACCCAAAAGAATCAAAAGGAAGTTCCCAAACACATATTTATACATCCATGTTCATAACAGCATTATTCACAATTGCCAAAAAGTGGAAGCAACCCAAGTGTCCATCAATGGATGAATAGAAAAACAAAGTGGTGTCTACACCCAAAGGAATAATTATTCAGTCTGAAAAAGGAGGGAAGTTCTGACGCGTGCTACAACATAGATTAATACTGAGGATACTATGTGAAATGAACAATCAAGTCACTAAAAGACAAGGACTGTACAATTCCACTTATACAAGGTACCTAAAATAACCAAATTCACAGAGACAGAAAGTAGAACAGTGGTTGGCAGAGGCTGGAAGGAGGGGAGAATGGGGAGATGTCATTTGATGTGTGTAGAGTTTCAGTTTGAAAAGATGAAAAAGTTCTATAGATGGATGTTTGCACAACGGTGTAAATGTACTTAATGCCACCAGATTGTACACTCAAAAGTGGTTAAGCCAGTAAATTTCATGCTATGTATATTTTGCCACAATTACAATAAAGTTAAAGGGGCACCTGGGTGGCTCAGTTGGTTAAGCATCTGACTGACTTGATTTCAGCTCAGGTCATGATCTCAGGGTTGTGAGATCGAGCCCGGCATTGGGCTCCACACTCAGTGGGGAGTCTGCCGGAGATTCTCTCTCTCTCCCTCTCCCCTGCCCTGCCCTGACTTGCTCTCTCCCTCTCTCTCAAATAAATAAATAAATCTTAAAAAATAATAAAAGTAAAACTAAAAAATATAAATAGTCTTGGTTCCTTCTGCTACCATCTACTTTGAAAATATACTTCCTATTTTAGCCCCAGCCCAAACCTCCATGTTAATATCCTACCACATATTCATCAACTACAAGGTGTAGTCTGACTTCATAAATATTAAAATGTGAAAAGTAATTTGTCTTAGAATCAGCAAGATGTGGTATTTGAGATTTTCAAGCAAATCAGCCACAATTCTAGAAATGTTACTAAACCTTGGTGGCCAGTTTCTCCTGAGCCTATTACCTCATAATTGTTCTAGCAGAGTATAAGACATTTTTCCTTGAATGCATTTTCCAAGCCCCAACTCTCACCAGGCTGATTTCGAAAATTAACTTGTCTCTCTAGAACCACTTCTGAATTAAAATTAATGTTCCAAGTCTCTTTGACCCACACCCAATCACTCATACACACAAAGGAGAGGACTCTAATGCTATAGAAGTATTTTCACATTTGGAATTTAAAATAGCATTACTTCAACATTTCCAATTACGGAAAACTTACCACAAGAAAAAATAATAATAATTGGATGCTTATTCTGAAGCAATATTTGGGGCTGAATTAAACTCACCATGTCTCATTATTTTTACCCTTGTCCTAAAATATAATAGGAGGTGCCAATACAACACGAGGAAATCCTTGAGAGGAAAATGGTAAATCATTCATATTATGGCAGGGAGAGATTTACAGGTGTAATGGAGAAGCATAAATTTAGCAGGTGCAAGATTAAAACATAGTATATATGAAGTTCACGTAGCATTAAACTCTGAGCTTAACTGCAAACAAGTATGTTGAAATTGTTAACTCTATAGAGATTGAAGAGTAATGGTTAGCAATGACAGGCAAAATATCAGTTTGACAGCAAACCCATAGCAGGAAAACACTAATCAATATACATTACCAAATTGTTCATGGTCCACAGTCCTTCACACAGGGAGAGAGTGTAATGGGAAATTAAGAGTCGTATAGTACAGCCTAGCAGTTAAGAAAGCCAGGCTCGTTTTGTGAAATTCCCTGGGTTCAAATTTCAGCTGGCCACTTATTAGTTCCAAAAACTTTAATGAGATCCTTAATCCTTCTGTCTCTTCATCTGTAAAATGGAAATGAAAATAGCACCTAATTAATAGAGAGGATGGGAAAATTCAAGGAAATAATGCAGCTAAGATACTAAGCATACCGCCAAGCATGTAGGAACTTCTCAATTAATGTTATTTCTCTACCTAATAAAAAATATATAAACTCTTCCTCAATAGCAGAAGTTTGGAAGAAATGTATCACTTATTTACCTAGGTTTTTCGACTTGGATTTTACATGTTCTTGCCTACATAAATGTCACCAAAGTCGTCTCAAATTAATGAGCAGGTAGCTAGTTAATCTACAGCAGCGGTTCCCAAACTGGAGAGTTCATCAGAATGACCTAGAGAGTGTGTTCAAAACACAGATTGTTCAGCCCTATTCCCAGAGCTTCTGATTTAGTAGGTCTGGGATGTGCCCGAGGATTTGCATTTCTAACAAGTTCCCAGTGATCCCGATCCTGCTAGTCTGCCAACCACTCTTGGAGAGCCACTGGTCCACACTACCCTACTGCCATGACTACCAGCATCTTCCTTTTCAGAACTTCACCCCTAACACTCTTTCTGACCCCAAGGACTAAACCTGAGTGTTTCCTTCTGGAGACTGGCTACCACTCTGTTCTGATGGCTAATTGATAACATGTTACCTCACCCACACAGAACCACCCAAAAAAGAGCAGACACCTTAAGACCACACCATATCTGGATCCTGAGCCCAGCGCAGCCAGGCCCCATGGCCCATTAGGAAGGCTCCCACCAAATCCTATGCCTACTGTGCACTCCCCACAGAGATCTAGAGAGCACTCATGTGCCTGGGAATCAAAGCAGCAGAAGCTGATTTTCTAGCATTCCTAATCAAGTGCTCCTAGGCGTTTCCATTTATGAGAAGGTCGTGATGTCACAGTGGTATATTTCATATGCCCAAACACACACACACATAGACATAATGAATAACAGTGTTTATTAAGTGATATATAGTTGGAGATATGACCCTAAGAGCAATGTTAACTAATTCCCCTCCCCCTGACAGGACTGTTATCACTCCTTCATAATCTAGAGAGACACATGCATCATCCAGAAAATCTCTTAGCCAAAAATACATACCTGATTAATTTTCTATCTACCACTGCCTTTAAAGAAATTCCTTAGGGGTGCCTGGGTGACTCAGTTGGTTGAGCGTCGGACTCTTGGTTTCGGCTCAGGTCATGATCTCAGGGTCAAGAGATCAAGCCCCAGGACGGGCTCCAGGCTCAGCATGGAGTCTTCTGAGTATTCTTTCCCTCTTCCTCTCCCTCACACCCTTGCTTTCTCTCTATAGAATAAAATAAAATCTCTAAATTCCTAGTAACAGCAAAACCAGAGTGGCAGACCACTTTAACATTCTACCAATTCCAACTCAGCATGAGCACAACAATAAGAAAAATTTTTAGAGAAATTGTGTGCACATGCACACATGTGAAGGAAAGGGGCAAAGGGAGAGAATCTTTTTTTTTTTTTTTTTTTTTGGTGAGAGAGAGAGAGCAGGAGGGGCAGGATGGCAGGTAGGGGAGGGAGGGGCAGATGGAGAGGGAGAGAGAGAATATTAAGCAGGCTCCACACCCAGCATCAAGTCGGATGATGGCTCCGTCTCACCACCTGAGGTCATGACCCTAGGCATAACCAAGAGTCAGATGTTTAACCAGCTGAGGCACCCAGATGCCCCAATAAAATTTTTATGTGCAGGAAGCAATTGCCTAATACAAGCATTTTTTCTGTAGAAAACTCTATTGGAAACTTCCGGTTCATTTCCATCAGTGTCTGCATTGTAAAACCTTCCCAGCCCCAGTGTTAGATGACAGCCCCACCCTAGAACTGATCTGAGCTTCAGACGTCTCTATCTATAGTGTCTGACTCAGGAATATCTAACAAGCCATCTCTCCCTGAGCCCACAATTCACACCTTTTGCTCAGATTGAACCTTGTGGAGTTTGACATTGAAATCTGTCTGAAAATATCTAGGATTTGCCATCCACCACTGGATTCCACACCTAGTGTGTGCTTCTAAGGCTCTCATCAGCGTTCCCCCAGCGGCCCACAGGTGGAAATTTGGACCTCTCTCTTCTGTAAGTGATCCAATAATCCCAAAATAAGGTTGTGTCATTACAAACATGCATATAAAACTGATGCTACATAATATCCCCAGATCATTGGTTTCATGAAAATAGTAAAAGACTGAAATTATCCCGTCCTTCTACCCCACCAGGATGGAAAGTCTTTGAAATACAGAAAAATTATCATTTATAAGAGATTATATCAATAACTTTTATAAGACAGATATTTAATCAGGATAACACACACTCAGACACATATTCTAAGAAGTTGTCCTTTCTTCCATGCCACAGAATTTCAGACTCCTGCTTATTTTTCCTAGCAGCCAGTTGATAGATACTGTCTAAAGTTGATAAATCAACAAATAGATAAGCATACTATTTAGAGCGAAAATAATAATCAGCAGAAGAGGAGCACCTGGGTGGCCTAGGGGGTTAGGCCTCTGCCTTCGGCTCGGGTCATGATCCCAGAGTCCTGGGATCGAGCCCCGCATCGGGCTCTCTGCTCGGCAGGGAGCCTGCCTCCCCTCCTCTCTCTCTGCCTGCCTCTCTGCCTACTTGTGAGCTCTCTCTCTCTCTGTCAAAAAAAAAAAAAAATCAGCAGAAGAACAAAATTTAAATCTATACAAGGTCAACAATACTAGGAAACTTGATTTGAGAGATGAAAAGTGGAAATGGGTCAGAAGAAAGACTTTGCTTTATATTTTATACTTTTCTGTACTGCCCATGTTTCTTATTATATGCATATATTACTTCTATAATTGTGAGAAACAAATTTAAAATGAGTAAATAACATCCTCATTAATAAGGGATTAGCTAAATAAATTAGCTAATCTGAAGTTGGCCGCCAAACTGGGAGGGCAAAGAGAGAGCAAAGAAAGAGACTGGTAGGTGGCAGTTTTAATAAGTGAGGAACGTACTTACAAGGCTTATCTTGGGTGACCAAAAGATGAGGAACAGTGGGCGGAATGCACATTCCAAGGACATGGGAGGGGGCGAGGAGTCTCCGAATACCCAGATCTAGCTCCTGAATCAACTGGTGATCATGTGTCCTCTTGATGACCTTCTCCAACAATGCCACGGAATCCAACAATGCAGCTACTAAAAAGGAAAAAATAGTACAATATACAGTGATATAAAAAGATAACCTTGGAATGCCACTAAATTTTTAAAAATAATTGCGAAACAACTATAGCCTGGTTCAACTGAAGCAAAAATCACACACACACACCTACAAGCACCCACAGACACACACAGACAGATTATAGAAGCATAGGTACACCTGGGAAATTCATCAAGCTATTAGATTTGGGAAAATGAAAAGAGAATGTTTTCCTTTTTTTTTTAATTTTCTATGCTTTTGTAACTTTTGAACTTTATATGAGGAGCAGATATATTACCTTTGCAACTTAAAAGGTGAGGTTCTTTAAAATAAATATACACATGCATGCTTTTTGAGACCCAGAAAATATAAAGCTTAGGGCTTAAGTCATATTTGTAAATTAACAGAACCTCGAGAGAGAAGGAATCTTAAGAGGCCCAGAGAGAATTGGTGCCTTGCTCAGAATCACACTGCTGGAAAGTGTCAGAACCAGGTTTGGACCAGTGGAGGAGGACTGCGTTAAACTTTCCAAGTTCTTCTAAAGTAACTCATAACCACTGTGCCTCCTCGCTATTCATTTATCAAATACTGCCTGAGATAGTGCAAGCTGCCATACCAAAATGCCATAGACAGGAAGCTCCAACAACCAACTTTTACTTCTCATAGTTCTGGAGGCTGGGAAGCCTGAGCTCAGGGTGCCATCATGACTGGTTCTGGTGAGAGCCCTCCTCAAACTTGCAGACACCTGCTGTCTTCTGGCTGTATCCTCGCATGGCAGAGAGTTCAGGTGTCTTCTTCATCTTAGAAGAACACTAACCCCATCATAGGGCCAACCCTGATGACATCATATAAACCTAATTACCTCCCAAAGTGGTCTCTCTCCAAATACCATCACACTGGGGGTTAGAGTTTCATTACATGAATTGGTGGGGGGGACACAAACATTCAACCCATAATAAATACTTTTTCATATAAACAATAGACAGAGCCAAGTCTCATCCATTTTACAGATGAGTAAGCCAATGTCCAAAGAGAACAGAGACTCCCCACAAAGTCATGCGCCTATTTATTGACAGAACCCACTCTCATCCAGGTCTGCTCACCCTTGGTTGAAGCTTGTTCAACTACACAGCGTAAAATTAAATTTCTTTTAAAAACAGAATATCACCCTATTCTTCTCACACTACCCTTTCCTCAAAAAAAAAAAAAAATTTTTTTTTTCAATGAACCTTGAAGAAGAGTTTTCCACATAAGACATTAGGATGTAGAAAAGGAAGAGTACTTTATAGGTTATGAGGCAAAATCATCAGCTTTATTAAGCTGTGATTTTTCACAACCTCTCATTTTAACAGCCTGTATCGCTAAGCATGTCGAAGCAATCTGTCATCCACAGAAGTGTGAGGATTCATAAATAAGACTGAGGCCTCATCCCACTCAGAGGCCAACAGGCTACCTTGCCAGGTGCCCTCAAAGATGGTCTAACTCCCCAGGGTCCTGAAGAAAACAAAGGCGTTTCCTGCAGCTTAGCCACCTGTCAAGTGTTCAGAAGCCACGAGTGACCAATGGCCAAAGTATTGAAGAAGATGGCATTAGAACTCATCCAGGTCAGAGGTTTTCAGACTTTCAAAGAACAAGTTCTTACAAAGTTCTGTGTAAGACCCCAACACATAAAAGATAGAAGTGGGATGACTGTAGTTGCAGGGAGAAGATGGGAGCCTACCCTACTTGGGCTCCACGGCCTTCCCAACCATCCTGACTCCCACACAAGTGGCATGAAACTCCAAGGAACAAAGTCTGAAAGTCATTCCACTGTCACTCCACCCCATAGATTGATGGAGGGAGCTGAGAACAAGACAGCTGATATGGCCTCGCTGGGCCAAGCCTGAAACTGCAGGCCTCCTGGCTCTCAGCCCAGTGCCTTTCCAGTCTGGGCAGGGGGCGAGCTGGTCAGAAACGGTCAAGTAACAAAAAGACACAAATGCTCCTTCCCAATTCTTAGCTAGAAGCAGCTCCACTGTCCATTTCAATGGGAAGAGCACCAACAAGGAGATATTGTCTCCGTTTTTAGAGGAAACAAATAGAAGAGATAGAGTATAAAGAACAAATGGGTATCCATTCATATTAAATGATTCCTTTTAAAACACTGGAAGAGAGGTCAAGGGAAGTACCATTTATTAAGCCCTGACTATATTGGTTGGGGAGGCAATGTGGTTGAAGGTCATTATTTCCTTCTCCCTCATCACATTGCTCCTCAAAAAGCCAATGACACAAAACTATTGGTCCATATTTTAAATAGAGGGACCCACTGTGCAGGGAAGATCATGCCCACATATGCCACACACTCTCCTATTCCTCGTTTCCCCCATGCGTGGGTGCTGTTCCACTGAACCAAGACCTCCTTGCAGGTCAGTCCTTCTGTGCTCTCTCATTTCTTCCTGTCTCATTTCTTCCTGGACAACTATTGGGGGAGGGAAGGGATGGCAAAAGAGAAGCCAACAGGGAAATTGGAAGGGGAGGTGAACCATGAGAGACTATGGACTCTGAAAAACAACCTGAGGGTTTTGAAGGGATGGGGGGTGGGAGGTTGGGGGAACCAGGTGGTGGGTATTAGGGAGGGCACAGATTGCATGGAGCACTGGGTGTGGTGAAAAAACAATGAATACTGTTACTCTGAAAAGAAATAAAAAATTTAATAATTTAAAAAAAAAGAGAGAGAGAAGCCAACAGGGGCCATGAATCTAAATCACAAATTGTAACTGAGATTAAGGAGTAAGCCTCCTATCGGAGATTTGGGAACCTACTGCTGATGAAATGACGCATCCATTCACTCACATAGACCAAGTATCTATGAAAGATGTGATAACAAGATAATCCCCATCCCCACAGAACTCTGTGCTTTGTGTCATTATCTCCCTTAGGAACTCATTGAAAGGGAGAATTACATGCAGAACAAGACAAGGAGATTCCTCCATTCCTTGCTCTAATTCTGTCATGGTACCATGAAAACTCCACCATATAATTCCTGATACTAAACACAAATTAGTCATTTTGTTAGCATTAACAGGTTAGCCCTTATAATGACACTCTAAAGTAGGTACTGCTACCCCCCATTTTATGGGGAAAATGAGGCACAGGGAAGCTAAGTAACTTGACAAGTTCTAGCAGCTAACAAATAATGAAGACAGATTCAATGGCAAGTGTCTTTGACTCATGACATTCACGTGACTTCCCTTTTACCACACTTTGTGTCTAGAACATCAATGATCCAAGAAGACATTCTTCCAAATGTAATCATTTCACTAGCTTCCAAAAGAAAGTGTTGCTCCCAAAGAGAAAATTAGACTATTAATAAATACAGAATATAAGAAACTCACAAGGTCTAGCAGGGGGCAGGACTGTATCCCCTCAGTTCATCAGTCCACACAGCTGCTTACATTTCTTATGTGCTCCCCACCACAGGGCTCTCCCTTATCAAAATGGGGGCTGGTTTCCCCAGCGTGAACGCAGTCCACACCACCAGCAGCCACTAAGTAAACCCACAGCTTATAACAGCCAACGAAAGGAAGGAAAAACAAAAAAACAAAACAAAACAAAAAAAAACCACAACAAAAGTTCTAGGAAACAAAAGGAAGTTATGAAGGTCAGATTTGTTAAGCATGTACCATACTCTAGCCTGGGTCTATGCTATCCCTTTGAAGTAGTTCATAGGGAAATTCTTAAAGCTTTGCTGGAAAGAGCTGGGACCCAGAGCATCAAAGAGCCATGGGACGTCCTGCCTGCAGTTCACATGAGACCACTGTCATAAGAAATAAGGCAAAAACTCTAAGCTGAACACAAGCCTGAAAAGTTAGGCATGAAAGCAGGTCCTCCTGATTCAGAATCAGAGGAGAGCTCTAAGTGAACCCCAGAGGAACCTGTTAGATGGTTCAACTAAAATGTAAATTACTGAAAATGGCATAAGGAACATGCTTACAGGAGAGGCAAACACATTCTGTAAGGGATTAGTGAGTTCCTCTCTGTGCCCAACAGCTACACCAATTGCTTGAGAACCTACTACAGCACCCTCTTCTTACCATCCCAAGTCCACATTTTCCTGATCCCTCCATTGCATGAACATATCCAATTAACTAGCACGGCTCCTTCCGTTGCACCCAGACAAATCTGTCTGTTAGCTGCTCATTCAATATGTATGTGTATTTCCACGTTGCTTTGATTTCCCAGTTACGCTGACGTTTTCCATCTCTGAATTACTATAGGTTCTTATAATGAATATCCAAAAATCCTACTCTGACTTCTTTAGCTTCTTTCCTTCCCAAGCAGGCTTGTGAGGGTAGGGACCATATGTTGTGATTTTCATAGGTATCTCCCACAGCATATGGACTGCTATGCATGTGCTGATAGAAATAATGAGAGAGGGAGGGAGTACTCTGAAATGTCTTTCTGAGGGTCCAATATCTAGACTTACTATAGTGAAGGCAGCACCAACTCTCATGTTTTCAATCCCTAACTCAGCACAGTCTCACACAATCTAGATTTACGTTCTAGCACACTCTTTCTGAGAATCATTTTGTCTCAATTATTTTTGTTTTGTTTTGTGTTTTGTTTCTTGCCAGTATTCCCAGAGACCGTTAACAAAGAATTTTGGAAAATACAACCAGACAAAATACCGTCCTAGGAGGATATAGCTCTATAGCTCTATTCTGGTCTCCTGGTTTATCCTTGGAGAAGGATAAACAGATTCTAAGAGCTTCTTTGTTTCTGTTCTGTTGAGCTGGGGAATGATTTACTCATTCGCTGAATCACGGAGGACTAACAGCCCGTTCAGTTGAACACCAGCTTCTTACAACACATTAACCAATGCACGTATTGACCTTTGGTAGTCCCCCCACCCCCATTCTTCCTTCTGGCTTGCATTAGCATTCTACTTTAAATGGGAAGCTTGGTGGTTACACCACTGTCCAGACTTGGTATAAAATGAGGCTGTGAGTTTGCCACTGCAGTCAGAGTGCTTCATTCTCCCCAGAGATTGTCCAAAACCCTACTCTGTAGAGAGGGGCCCCACCGTGAGGGCTCCCAGAACACACCCCTCCCTGCAAACCATCCCAGGCAAGTCCCTGCATCGAGGGAAAATAAAGTCTCTCTCCATTGTTTTCCTTCATGAACATACAGTACAAAGCTGAAAAGCAAGCTGGAAGGAAAATTCTGGATTTGCTAATCCTATACTAAATCCTATACAATTGGCTAATCCTATAACATTAATAGTAATAAAGACAACATCTGTTGCATACTCAACATGCACCAGGCTTCATGCTAGATGCTCTCTGTAAGTAATGAGAATTTGAAGAGTCTCTGCTTGTTGTTTTTGTTTTTGGTTTGTTTCATTTTGTTTTGTTTGGGGGAGAGGAGAGGGGAGAGAGCTAATTTGGTTTTTCTGCCACAACTGTCCCACGATGCTCTACCGGACTCTCCCACCCCAGAGTGGTAGAAAATCTTACCAAGACCTCAGACTTAAACCCCTTCACTTCCTTAACAGCAATCTATCTCGGGCTGATTCTCAAAGACAGACCCTGTCCTTCTCAGGTTAAAATCACGGACTCACTTAAAACCAAAGCTTTCCTCTCCGCAGGCTGGATTTGAGGTTCCAGCTGCTGAGGGTGAGGGGCCCTGGTCCGCGCTGGCTGACCTGCTCCTCCCTCTCCCAGTGCTTGCCCCACAGGTAGGTTAGGATAAGAGGGGATGGGACAGAGGAGGCAGGCTTCCCCCTACGATGGCCCTGCAGTGTGGTGGTGTCTCTTCCCGACTGTCCCTGCTTCTCTGGGGATGGCCTCCTGTGGCAAGTGTTCAATGCCTAATCTTGTCAAGGGATGCCTGTATCTTCAAGGAGTCCGTGGGCCTCCCCCTGCCCAGTACCTGGCCTGGAAGACCCCCCACTTCCGCCCACCCTCAGGCATCTGCCTATCAGGGCGGTTCACTGGGGAGATTCAAGCAGGAAGGCTCAAGGGTAACCACCTTCCTGGGAAAACTGATAAGGGAACAGAATAGGGGCATTCTTGGAAAAACTGGTGAAATATGAAAAAAGTCTAGAGTTTAGTTAATAGTAATGCACACCAACGTTGATTTCTTAGTTTTGGCAAAAGTGCCACGGTAATGTAAGTTGGCAACAGTAAGGGAAACTGAGGCAGGAGTATACAAGACTGTTGTACTATTTTTGAAACTTCTCTTCTCTAAAATTACACTAAAATTTAAAATGTTATTTTTAAAAGTTAAAGTGAGGAGCACCTGGGTGGTTCAGTTTGCTAAGCAGCTGACTCTTGATTTTGGCTCAGGTCATGATCTTGGAATCAAGAGATAGAACCCCCCGTTGGGCTCTGTGCTCAGCACAGAGTCGGCTTGGGATTCTCTCTCCCTCTGCCCACCCCGCCCCACCCCTGCTTGTGCACCCACACACACACTCTCCCTCTGTTAAATAAATAAATAAATAAAATCTCTTTTAAAAAGAAAGTTAAAGTGAAAAATCTTCAAAGATAATGCATGCATTCTTAAATATGTTATTTCCTCTAAAATAAATACCACATTCATTACCTGTTTTTAGAAATAACGTTAAGATAATTTCTTCAAATATGGATCCACGGACTGAACTGCACTTCAGTTTTCTTACATAAACTAAACCCAGCTGATAATTAGTCATTGTTAGTTTTCAATTTCAGTTTCTTTAAAAAGACATCATCCTTTAAAGGAATTGGAAAGCATTCTGATAACAATGCCCTTCTATATTTAATATTTTTCCAGTCCTTTATAGCTAACATGTTATATTAAATAAGATTCTTTTTTCAACATTCAGTAAAATGTATACGTATACACAAAAAATAGAGAGAATATTATAATAAATGTTCATGAACCCATCATTGAGCTCAATAACTATCAATATCTTGCCAATACTCATATGTACTTTTTCAGGAATATTTTTAAGCAATTCCCAGTCACTTGCCTTGCTTCCCATACTTCTGGAGTATCTCAAAGTGATAAGGATGTCTCTTGTCTGTAACCACCATGTCTTTATCACAACCGACAAAATTAACTGTAACGCCACATCACCAAACACTCACCCTTGTTCCCGGAGGACATGGGAGAGGGCAGAGCACAGAGCTATGAAGGGGAAAACTTTCTGGGAAACATTCAGATCCCCAGGTCCTTCCCCACTTCATGCCCCTGGGGAAATGTTGCTCACCCTTCCTGGATGAGATCTGGGGGTTTAAACTCTAAATTAGGGTCTATGGTCTTGAGAACATCAGGTGCAGATACTTTTAATCATTAAAGAGGAAATTCTGTTTAATGTTTAAGCTGCAAGGAAGAATACTTAGCATATTAATAATTTTCATTTAGTTGTTCTTCAAATGAAAACCTGTATGATTTTTTGCTTATGACCATGTGACCACAAGCCAGATGGTACTAATACGGTTATTTTTGTCCTTCGTTCCTTGCTGCAAAATCATGGAATTTAAGTAATTCCTAATTTCTATGTGGGAATTACCTTTGATGCAAGCATAAATTCTAACTTGCATCAACTCCTGTACAGTCTTTGGAGAGACAGGCTTATGGTTCTTTCCTGGTCACATTACGCCTTTGCCTGAAATCCTCACATTGTTGCCTTTATGCCTAGCAATATTATACAGTCAACATTGTTTGAATCAAACTCAAGACCCAATTCTTCATGGTATTCATTACTTTTCATATTTTTCAACCAAAAAAATATCTCTTTGTCTCATTCCTTCTAGCACCCACCCATCTGTACAAGTATGTTCACATGTATAATGATATACATATTTGTATGTATCACTTACTTTTATTTATGTACTATTCTTTGGTCCTCGGTCAAGGCATAAACTATTTGAATCCGGGGATCATGTTTCACATCTCTTATTTTTCCCACCATGCTTAGCACAGCTCTAAGCTCACATTATAACAATGTTGCACAAAATATGGTGGGAATTCCCTACCGCAAAATCACCAAGGGTGTGATTTAAAAAGCAGATTATGAAATACTATAGATGGATTGTGGCGATGACTGCACAATACTGTGAATGTACTTTATCGAGTTGTACATTCAGAAATGGTTAAAATGGTAAATTTTATATTATGCATATTACCACAATAAAACTTAATTTTTTTAAAAATCAGCTTATTAAGCCCAGTGGGTCAATGAATAAGCACCTGAGGGAATGATACCTAGAAGTTACATTTTCATAGTCCTTCCCTAGGTATTTCTTATGCAACTTGGTTTGAAAACCCATCACATTAGATAGCCAATAAATACCAAAGGTTTTCTTGTGTAATTGACTGACTAGTGGGAAATTTAATCTACACTTAGATTATATCTAATGTTCATTTACAAAGTCAAGTGGTTCAGGAGGCTCAGTAAAGGCCCAAGACAAAACCTCTACTGTCTAGAAATATTAACTCTTTATAAGCCCTTTTCTGCAAAAAAAAATCCTTTTACAAGAAGAGCTTCCTGTACATATTCTCTACCTCATGAAGAATTTATGAGGAATCATGGAAGAAGTACAAACTCTATGAAATAAAAATGCAACATAAATTATCATCAGCATGACTATAGGCACCTGACATGCCCCTGGATAATTTTGGCCAAGTTCATCAACCTTCAAACATTTGAGGGAAATGTTCTCAATAGGAGAAAAGCCATTCAAAGGCTCACTTATCACTCAAATTGCTATCATGAGTGCCACATGAGCAGTGGTTTGTTGAATTGAATGATCATAAGCAGAGGTTTGCTGAATTGAATGATTCAAGGTTTTCTGAATATGCTTGATGGAGATTGACTACTGTACCAAACCTAGCATCTACTTTAAATGATTGAAGACCCTGAAACAGTGCTGAGACCATATTATTCTCCATCAAGCATATAGTCAAGGCAGGATTCCATATGTTTAACTTTCCACTAGGCTTAACTACTTCCAACTGCTAAGAAGACCAATATCTGTCAATGTGTGGCTGTAGGAAATGGCCTCAGACTACAACTGAAGGAGTCTGGCATCCCAGGGTTCCTAATCAAAAGTTTTCAAAGGTGACCTGGAAAAATACTGTGAAACTCTGGGCTAGGTTGCCACCGAGGTTGAGGCTGTAGACAGAGTGAAAAATATTGTTCAGGAAAGTGAAATGATGAGACTATTCAAAATATATAACTGAATAAAGTTACTTGACAAGCATGATAAAGTCAGTATGGGAGCTGAAGATAAGTTGCAGAGATGTGAGTTGAGGGAACTAGGTGAAGAGGGTTATCCCCGATAGACCCAAGGAAGTGAGCAGAAGGGGAAGACTTAGGTATAAATATAATAAACTTATTTAGAAACAGAAAGTAGAATGATGGCTGCCAGGGGCTAGGAGGAAACAGAAAGGAGTTCTTATCCAATGGGTATTGAGTTCCATATTTGTAAGATGAAAAAGTTCCAGCGATCTGTTGCACAACGATGTACATATAGCTAACACTACTGTAGTTGTACACTGAAAGATGGTTAAGATGGTAAATTTTATGTCCTACCAAAATTTTTTAAAAAGTAAGTTTGTAGAGATTGACTTAGGGACAAAACATCGCCTTTCCTCAAGTACCACAATTCAGTATTCAACAGATTGATCTTAACTGCATAATATACTCTGAAAAAAAATAGACAATTTTATATCATTATGGTCTGATGGAGTAAACAGTTAGAAAAATAAATTCACCCTCATTATCCACAAGTACATTGAGCACATAAATATGTGACCACATATTTAGTGATATCGGATATGTAATGTTTGATAGATAATCGTTCTGCCCAATAATCACTAAAAGATCATAATTTTAGAAGAAATAATTTACCATTAATCTGGCCAAAATCGTAACTCGTCCTGGGCAACTGGGTTAAGTTGGGCTGAAATGAGAAGCCACTCTCAACTAATTAACTCTTTAACCACATCATTCCCACTTGAAACAGATGTCTTGGTTGAAAAATATTCATGGCTGTTTCAAGTATATTCAAGCACTAAACCAAAAATATTTGTCAAATCAAAGTATAGCAATAATCCATGTTTCTCTGCCACTGTTTGCTAAATTTAAACACTTTGGTTTAAAAACCTCAATGTCAATAAAATAACCAAAAAATAATAATAATAGTAGGAGATATAATATCTTGACCACTCACTAAGCCTCACAACAACTCTTCAATATAAGTATGTTAGGGATTTATCCTATTTTACAGGAGGAAACTGAAGTTCAGAGGAATTGAGTAACTTGATCAACTCTTACAAGCCTAGCGACAACAGATCCCAAACTGAATGAAATTAGATCTACCTAACTTCAAAATCTATCACTCTTGCATTTCGAAACCCTGCTAAGATAGAAGTCCAAACCATCAGAATCATGCATAGTGGATTAGGCCTTGCAAGTATGAAATAATTTTTAATATTCTTTGGCTATATCTATAAAAAACCTAGTCATTTATAAATTGAAAACAACATTTTAAACGATTAACAGCTGGGAAATTGCAGACCTTGCACTCTTACAAGTGACTAAATAGCTTACTAACCACATAGGTTTATCTTTGTTAAACTTAGTAGTAAATAGAAAACTGGGAACCAAGAAATCATTCTCACGTTTGTTGACCACATTAATCCCCTGTTACTTTAACTCAGTGGTTACTTTTGATCATGCATCCCCTTTGTTTAAAAAAAAAAAAATCCCCCTATATAGTGCTGGTATCTATTGTTAATATAGCAAACTACTCCTAAACTTAGTGCCTTAAAACAGCCACCATATTATTACAGCTCATGATTGTGTTGATCCCAAATTAGGATAAGTCTCAGTGGGTAATTCTGTTTCTTCGACTAGGATCTCTCAGTTAGCCTACTAAATGGCTCAACCAGGCTGGTCTAAAGGATACAAGACCATTTTGCTCATAAGTCTGGTGCCTTAGAAGAGACAGTTAGATTTAGCTGGGCCCCCCTCTCTCTCCCCTTGAGACCTCAGAGCCTGTCTACATGGTCATGGTCTCCCCAGCAGGGTAATCCCACTTCTTACATGGTGACTCAGGACTTCATGAGTTAGTATTCATAAGATGAACAGGAAGCTGCCAGTCTCTTAAGGATTGGGCACAGAAGCTGACATGCTGTCATTTTCATGATATTCTATTAATCAAAACTAAGAGCCAGAACAGATGCAAGAAAATGGGGATATAGATCCCTACCTTGCAATGGGAGGAGCGTCAAAAAATTTGGAGCCATCTTTAACCTACTACACCATTTTATAAATATAGACATGTACTACGGAACTAATACAGCGTGAACATTGCAAAACCCACGCAAAATGGAAAACCTTTAGGTAAGAAACAAATACAAAAATAAATAGGCTAATATTTTCTTCCCATGGTCTTTGGATCATCTTGCATATCTCCTAAGGGACTATATTTAGCAAACATCCCATTTTGGAGTCTACTACCCTACCTTTCCACATCTACACTCATTAATTCACCAAATATACAAGAGAACACTAACATACAATAGCCATTGTACAAGACACTGATGCACAAACATGGACCTTCCTCTTCCAGAATTTACAACCCAATGGGGAAAAGAGACAATAAACAAATAATTGTAATTTAAAGTTAGAAATGTGATTCATGGAAGAGTGTATTATGGGTCACAGGAACGTGAAGGCATTGCCAACTTGACCAGGGGACTCAAGGAAATAGGCACACACTACTTGCTTATTATTGTTTTCAAAAAGTTTCATAGTTCTTCCAACCCCAAAAGATGGGAAAATCCCTGAAGACAGGACAATATGTACATGCCTTTTGTCATCCTATACTAAATACTAAGTTAATATTTGAAGTGATGGAACTAACTGATTCTATCTTCTTGCACCTGGGGGAGAGTCAGCTTATTGGTCAAAAGGGTAGATGGGTGAGAGTACAGAAGAAACCAGCTCAAATTAATCAACAATACTAGAAATAAAATAATAATTATTCCTATCAGTAGAACAGTTAACAGATTATGGAATCTCTTACATGCATTCATTCATTAAATAACCAAGGTATTAAAAACCATTTTTAGAATACGAAAATCAGAATTTTCTATATTCTTCCTAATATTGTCATGGGCATTCCTCAACACGTCATTTGTATTGCCCTGTTCATCTGGATGTTTTTGAGATACAAAGACACAACCAAAACCTCTCCAAAAACCATCAACAAAGGGAGAAACAAACTACTTCCTTCCTGTTCCCACATATAATAAAGCCTGAAATCATAAATAACCCATCTTTACTTTGTTGTTGGTTTTTTTTTAAAACATTTTATTTATTTATTTGTTTATTTATTTGAGAGAGAGAGTGCAAGCATGAGCCAGGGAGAGGGGCAATGGAAGAAGGAAAAGCAGAATCCCTACTAAGCAAGGAGCCTAAGGCAGGGCTCCATCCCAGGACCCCGAGATAATGACCTGAGCCAAAATCAAGAGTCGCACACTTAACCGATTGAGTTACTTAAGCACCCCTAACCCATCTTTACTTTCTGAATCTGCTGAGAAAATAAAACTTGACAAAGTGGAGTTTGACTACAGTATAACAGGTAGAGGCTTAGTATCATCATCAGCCTGTAGTTACTGAGCAATTACAGTGCTCAAGACACAGTGTAGCTATAGACACAATAAAATTCTTCATACGGTTAAATGGCAGATGGAATTATCAAGAATGGTCCCTGAAGATCTTTTAGAGCAGCTTAGATAAAGCATCTGTCCAAAATGATTTAGGTGGAGCCCTGCCTAGAAACCCAAGTGAAATGCATGGTGTTTCAGGACACCATCCTTCTCTCTAATTCTATTATATGTATACAAACTGAAATAGAATTATAGCTTTTAGTTCTGCAGAAGACAGCAGAGATTATCATTCCAACTCTTTCATTTTATGCTGAAGAAACTGAGACCCATGCCCGGGAACTGACTTGCCCAAAGACACATGGCACAGGTTATCAGATTTTCTGACACTAGTTTCCCAACTTCCAACTACCCAAAGCTGAACTGAATACATGACTTTGAAGTGATGCTAAGACACCTAGACTCCAAGGAGAGTTCTTATACATGAGCAGAATTTAGCTCATATAATAGTCATATGGGGTCTCACAAGCCCCTCATAGAACACAAGGAAGCCTAGGTGCACTGTTTTTAGAACCAAGAATCATCTTAAAACTGTTGTAATGAACAACAGAATCTAAATAAACATACAGTAAGGTATAGTGTTTCCTCCTCTGATAAAATCTTAATAGATGTCTTCACATTCTCATTTTTTTATGGATTTCACAAATGAGGGATCATTATACAGACACTGGGAGTCTACACACGCACACATGCACGCGTGCGCGCGCACACACACGGCTAGAAACCATCAAAAAACTTTTAGCTCATTAAATTTACTCAAATGTGAGTTAGGAAATTTATAAATACAAACTACTAAGCTATAATTGTATAGCAATGGCTATAAAATTTACCTACAAATGTAACTCAAAAGCAGTTTGAGGGAAAAATAGAAAAAGTGAATTATATCAAACAAACAACTACATTTATGGTTGTTTTCACCATTCAACCAACTATGTGCTTGTTTGTTTTTTACATAGTTTGAATTTTAGACATAATTTAAGGTCAATAAAACACCAATATATCTACTGAACAGTATTTCTTTTTTTTTTTAAGATTGTATTTATTTATTTGACAGAGAGAGATCACAAGTAGGCAGAGAGGCAGGCAGAAAGAGAGGGGGAAGCAGGCTTCCCGCTGAGCAAAGAGCCCGATGAGGACCCTGGGATCATGACCTGAGCCAAAGGCAGAGGTTTTAATGCACTGAGCCACCCAGGTGTCCCCTGAACAGTATTTCTAAAGAAGCAGAGAACTTCCAGGCTTTTTTTTTTTTTTTAAGCTTCATTATTTTTCAGCTTATTTTTAGTGCTTTTAGAATATTTTCACCTGACTTTTCTGATTTTCTAATCAGTGTTAGCCAATGTGATTTGCCCAGTGTTTCGTATTCTCTTTGCCTAGTTCCCCATTTAAACTGCTAAGCTATTCTGTGTTTGTTGCCTCTGGGAAGGAATTTAAAGACAGAAAACATAGGGGCAAAGGTGTTTCTTATTGATTTTTGAGTTTTGAAAGTCTATGGCTAAGAAGAAAAAAAAATCATGGCAAGCCTGAAACATTTAGTAAAATCTACAGATAAAGCTCCGCAACCACCCTCAACTACCCTCACCCCCACCAATCCTGATACAGGTGCTAGACTGGAGGCAGGCGGGAGAGGTGGGTGGAGCCCACAAAGATGATACTGGAAAAGTGGAGCAGAATCAGATACTCAGGGCTCCAAGGGAACAACCATCATTCTTCACCAGCCCCCCATCCCCACCCAGTCTCTGCACATTATCCTTCCAGTAGGCGTTCAACCAGAGATCCCCTCCAGTTTCAGCCAAAAGAAACAACACCTGTCTGCACTCCACGATTTTGTTTGGTGCCCATCTGACTTGTCAAATACACTTGTAATTTCCAGAAGAAGTGAGCAGAATCCTGGAAATCTGATGGGTGTCAAAGAGAAAGTCCCGTTTCTACTTGTATGTGAATGGAATAGTATGGAAATAGTATGGAAAAGCCGAATGGAATAGTATGGATTAACAAGGAGAGAGTGGTTTGGGGGAGACTCTTTTGCAGCTGGTTCTCAATAACTTCTTAAGACTGTTATGCTCTGATGTTATATAACTAAAAAGAATATCAGTGAAGCCAAAAACCTTATTTGGATCCTAGTTCAACTTTCCCTTCCCACTAAACTCCTATAAAAATCTGCAAAATACTGGGTACCTGGGTGGTTCAGTTGGTTAAGCATCAACCTTCAGCTCAGGTCATGATCCCAGGGTCCGGGGATCAAGCTCCACATCAGTCTCCTTGCTCAATGGGGAGTCTGCTTCTCTCTCTGCCCCATAAACCCTGTTTGTGTTCTCTCTTGTTCACTCTCTTTCCCTCTCTCAAATAATCAAATAAAATCTTTCAAAAAATAAAAAGTAAAATATTTTCAAATTTACATAAAAAGATAGATATAATATCTCTCTCCCTCTGCTACTCCCCATATTTGTACTCTTTGTTAATTAAATAAATAAAATCTTTTTTTTAAATCCACAAAATATCCACTACTGAAAATAAAAGATAGTTTCTAGCAATACTCAACTCTATTTGAGTAAAAGGAAGAGTAATTACAAGTTATAAGTGAACTAAATTACCAAGATTGTTGAAGGTAAAAACTGAATGGTCTCTAAAGTTCCTATTGGCTCTAAAATTCAATGACTCTAGTAAGAAGTCCTATAATACCTTGCCTTTACAATGTAAAATGTTAATAAAATAGAGCTTTAACTCTTTTTTCAAATTTAAAAAAGTTGAAAGCAAAATTGACTTTCTCTTTTCTCCAAAAAAAACTGCTGCCACGTTTTAATTTTCTATTTTACACACTTCCCTAGCTTTTACTCCTCATAAGCAGTATCCTGCAAAACTGGCCAAATATCTACTTCTTCCCTCCTTTCTATGACCTCAATGAAGCCTCCATTATATTTTTTGCATCATCTTTCATTCAAGCTTTACGTTGAAACCCCAGAAAGACCTCGTTAAAAGTAAGAACCATGTACCAGGCTAAAGGCTATGTCTTAAGAGTAAAGGCAAGACCAAAATAGATTCATATCCAGAAACCCTAAAATGAAGACTAGAGAGATCTACATGATCCAGCCAACAATTTAGCTGCATACTAAAACAAGACTCAACACTCTTCAGGGAAACAGAATCCAGAATCTCTATACTATATCATTTAAATTGTCTAGTATACAACCAAAAATTGAAACATGTGGAAAAGCAGAAAAATCTATTCATAATCAAAATACAAATTAGTCAATAGAAACAGATTCATAGATATTCAAGATATTTGAATTAGCAGACAAGACTTTTTTTTTTAAATATTTCTTTTTTTTTTAAGATTTTATTTATTTATTTGAGAGAGAATGAGTGAGAGAGAGCATGAGAGAGGAGAAGATCAGAGGGAGAAGCAGGCTCCCCAAGGAGCTGGGAGCCCCATATGGGACTCGATCCCAGAAGTCCAGGATCATGACCTGAGTCGAAGGCAGTTGCCCAACCAAATGAGCCACCCAGGAGCCCCAGTAGACAAGACTTGTAATATGATTATTAAAATGCTTTTAGGGTGCCTGGGTGGCTCAGTCAGTTAAGCATCTGCCTTTGGCTCAGGTCATGATCCCGGAGTCCCACATCAGGCTCTCTGCTCAGTGGGGAGTTTGCTTCTCTCTCTGCTCTTTACCCTGTTTGTATTCTCTCTCACTCACTCTCTCTTTCAAATAAACAAATAAAATCTTTCAAAAAATAAAAATTAAAAAAAATGCTTTCAAATTTACATAAAATTATAGATATAATAGATAAAAAGATGGATAATTTCAGGATGAATAGATAGAGAAGCAGTAAATATGAGCCAAATGAAATCCTAAAGCTAAAAAAAAAAATCTGAAATATAATATTTTCACTGCATGGAAGTAAGAGAAGAATGCACACTACAAGAGGAAGGGTCAATGAAGTTAATAAATGCACAATAGAAATTATCAAAAGTGAAACACAAGTGATATGGTGAGTGCTGTGAAGTGTGTAAGCCTGATGTTTCACAGACCTGTACCCCTGGGGCAAATAATACATTATATGTTAATGAAATAATTAATAAAAAAATAATAAAAATGAAAAAGAAAAGGTAAACACAAAGGAAAAAAGATTTTAAAATAATGAACAGAGCATCAAGAGTCTGCGGAATGAAATAAAACAGACTAATATATGTATAATTGAAGTTCCAAAGAGAGAGAGAAGAGAGAGAATTGAACAAAAAATAAATATCTCAAGTAATGTGGATTTAGTTTTTCACAAATTTTAATGAAAATACCATTGCATATGTATAATAATCTCAATAAACTCAAAGCAAGGAAAACACACACAGAAAAACTCACACTAGGCATATCATAGTCCAACTAGTGAAAACAAAGATAAAGGAAAAAATCCTAAAAGAAGTCAGAGAAAAAAGACACACTGCATACCTATAGAGAAATTACAATATACATTACTACTTCTCACTAGAAATAATAGAAGCTAGAAGGCAATAGTATGATATTTTTCAACTGTTGGAAGAAAAAAACACTGTCAACCAAGAACTCTGTATCCAACAACAACAACAAAATCCTTCAAAACTGAAGGTTAAATAACAATAGTTTCAGATCAGTTGAAAGCAAAAAGGATTCATTACTAGCAGATATACTCTATAAGAAATGCAAAACAAGTACTTGAGGCCAAAGTGAAATAATATGGCAATTTCAGGATAGAATAATTCAGAACTGAAAATTGTAATAATCTTTGCTAAATCCATTTTCCTAACTTTTTGAAAGACAAAGAACTTTTTAAAGTGAAAATAATGACATCATAAGGTGAGATTTATAATATATAAGCACATAAAATATATGAGTTCTAAAGGGGATAACTTGAATTATACTATCAAAATTTCTCATACAAGCAGGAAAATATATCTATTCAGGATAAACTATCATAAGTTAAGGACACTTATTGTAATTCCTAATCACCAAAACATAACCTTAATGGGGTTAGTAAAAACGTAAATTGAATGATAGAATAAAACACTAAAAAATACTAAAATCACCCATAACAGGAAGGAAAGAGTACATGGACCAAATAGAAAACAGGACAAGTTCAAATATGTCCTTAATAATATTAAATATAAATGCATTAGATGCTCTAATTAAAAGGCAGGTAATATGGGACTGGATTTTTTTTAAGTAACACTCAACTATGTACTGTTCACAAATACGCACTTTAAATGGAAAGACACAAACAGATTGAAAACAAAACAGTAGAAAAACACATCATGTAAACACTGAACAAGAAATCTGCTGTGGCTCCATTGAGATCAAACAAAGTAGACTTCAAGACAAGGAGTACTAACACAGACTTTCATAATCATAAGGGAATCGCTTCATCAAGACATCACTCCTAAATATATATGCATCAAATAATAATAAAATAAATTTAACAAAACTAAAGCAAGAAATCTACAAATCCATTTTACATAGTCTACTGTTTGATTAGTCTACTGAAAGCTTAACTATGTATACAGTTACCGATAAGGTCTCCCAGCTTCTATGAGGTTTTGATACCAAAGTTTCCATAGCTTATCATACGAGTAAAAGACTAAGCCTTTACAGGAAGAAAACATAAATAAAACTAAAAGATGTAGTCTACTCATTGCTTAGGCAGGGGCAGTGACCTTGTCTGTAAAAAGCCTCTACTGATTTCACACAGATATAGCCTCTCACAACCGTATTATGAAAAAAGGCGGGGGGGGGGGGTGTGCTTAAACTTCCCCTGGCTTTTATTTCTTAGTACAAAACCTGTTATTTTTCAGCAACTTCTAAATATCATCACTATCTGAATAGGAGCCTCAACATAAAACATCTTCTAAATCACCTTCCCTACCTTCTTTCCAGAATCTAAGACACAATCACCACTGCTTTATACTAACAGATTATATCTTATTCTTAATTTGGAATAATGTACCATTCAACTCCATTTATTTTATATGATTTGTTAAAAAATCAATATCATCGAACTAATTATGAGAGACAATTAGCTTAACCATAAAATTAATGTAACCAGCCCTCCCCAGGTTTGTTATTATGTAAATTTAACAATTTTTTTCTTCTTGTATAATTACTTTCAGACATGTGAATGAAGGTGATTAAAAATAAGTAAAGACTGGAGTTCTGATACTGATTCATATGCTCTACTCCTTAGTATTGTTAAATATTTCTTAGTCTCTCTAAAGCTGAAAGGACCATTATGCAAACAGCATTGTGACAGACGGCAACAGGGCCAGCCAAGGCAACATTTTTTAAACTCATCTTTCTAAACTCTTTCCCCCATTTTTGGCATTCCTTTGTACTTTTCCTTCCCCTCAGAGGCCCAAATTCTTCCACAAGCATTTTGTTTGATGTTATTGCATGCAGCCTCTGAATAGGAAAGCAATAATCTGTAGGATGAATCCCAGAGACACAGAGCATCCACTTTCCATTCAGGGTAGGGGATCTAAGGAATGGTTACACTTACTGCTCAAAATTTCACTTTTTTAAAGATTTTGTGTCGAGCTCACTCTAAACACATCATAAATGAATTCCAGTTCCCTAGCTATATGACTCTGACAAGTTATTTAGCCTATCATCTGTAAAATGGTAATATCTGATCTAATTCACCAATGTTTGATTAAAGCCAGTAGGAGTTAAATGCTTAATCAAGAGGAAACCATCATGCAATGTAAAAATTGTATTACACAGCACAGGAAATTATAAAATCCTATTACTTGAGAAGCTTAAGGTGATAGTCGTATAGTTATCTACTCTTCAACAACCATTAGGATATTTCTCTGTGCCATCTCTTTATTCAGTTTTGGTGTAATAAAAGGAAAACTGCAGAGTCAGCCAGACTGAGTTTGAATTTCAATTCTTTTTTTTTTTTTAAGATTTTATTTGTTAATTTATTTGAGAGAGAGCACAGCAGGGGGAGCAACAGAGGGAGAGGGAGAAGCAGACTTCCCACTGAGCAGGGAGCCCAACCTGGGGCTTTATCCCAGGACCCCGGGATCATGACCTGAGTGGAAGGCAGACACATAACTGACTGAGCCACCCAAGTGCCCCAAATTTCAATTCTTTCTAACCCAAATTGTCGTAATGTAAAACAAGAAAAATAATCCCAAACTTCCAAAGTCGTTCCAAGGATGACAGAAGTTAATGTGTATAAACTGTCTAGCTAAAGGTCTGATATATTGTAATACTTAATAACTAATGTCTTCCAATAGTATTTTCATTTATTCTGTTTCATCAACTTTACAGTAAGTTAAAACAATGATTGTATTTTAGTCTTCTTTAAAAAATCTTGAGCTTTTATTTTTTCAAGTGGGGCAGATAGAGAGGGAAAGAGAAACTTAAGAAGGCTCCATGCCCACCATGAGCCCAATGCCCGGCTCAATCTCACAACCCTGAGATCATGACCTGAGCCAAAACCAAGAGTCAGACGCTTAACCAACTGAGCCACCCAGACACCCCAGGCTTAAGCTTTATTAAGTAGCCCTCTAGAACCTGGAAAATGCCAAGAAAGACCACAATTGGCATGAAATAAATTCCAGGAAAAAAATAGGTGGAAAAAGAGAAAAAACAAAGACATTAATTTAGAACATGAGTTGGCTTTAAGGTAATGGTAATTGAATGTGAAAATTTAAGGATAAAAATTGAGGCAAAAAGAAGGAAGAGTCCAGAAGTTTCCTGTTTGGTTCAAATTTCTTTTTAAAAAATGCAACATGCTAAAAAGAAATGAGCTAGGAAGCCAGGAAAAAAACATGGAAGAAACCGAAATGCATATTATTAAGTGAAAGAACCCAAACTGAAAAGGCTACATAGTATACAATTCCAATTATATGACATCTGTCAAAGATTAAACTATGGAGACAGTACAAAGATCAGTGGTTCCCATGGTCTGGAAGGAGGGATAGATAAATAGGTGACAGAAGAGAATTCTTAGGGCAGTGAAACTATTTTGTATGATACTGTGATGAGGATACATGACACTATATATTCATTCAAACCCATCCCATGTACAACACCAAGAATGGATTCTAATATAAACTATGGACCCGGGTGATAATGATATGTCAGTGTAGGTTTATCAGTTGTAACAAATGTACCATTCTGGTGGGCGATTTTGATAATGGAGAAGGCCATGCATGTGTGGGACAACAGTATATGGAAAATGTCTGTACCTTTTGCTCAGTTTTGCTGTGAACCTATAACTGCTCTGAAAAATAAAGTCAATTTTTGAAATGAAACTGACAACATAATTTCTTGCTAGTTTCCTTTTATTGTTGCTGATGTGGGCATTTAACATCTTCACCAGGACCTGATACTTTATTTAGAAAATTTAAGGTTAATTGTCTGGTTAAAACACAACAGTCTGTGAAAAAATTTCCCATGCTCTCTCTAAATCAATTCATTATTTCTATTGCCTGAGGCAGAATCTGTGTTAGAAAAAACTTGGGGCTGACCCAAGGTGACATTTCTCACCTTGCCAAAGTAAAAGTTTCATCAGGAAGCAGATGCATCAGCATACAGACCCCCTAGCTAGCCATTTAGCATTAGGAAGAAGTGTTCTGAGTGATGTCCAGAAAAATTATTCTCCTCAAATGAAACCATAAGCCTGGACTGCCGGCCACGATGCCAAAGCAGCTCACTAAAAACTAAAACACAAAATTGATCAAATTGATTTTTTTTTTTTTTGCATACTAAAGGACACACCTGCCACCTAAAATAAACAATCCTTCAACTGAATTCAACTACCTTCTAATGAATTAATTGGACACAGCAATTTTGTATGTAGAAGTGCTCTTGGTCAACTTATCTGGGAACTTCAAGGAAGGGAATCAAAATCCTATAAATGCCTTAAAAGAATATATTCCACATCCTTGTTTCACTAAGCGTACATCAATCCCCATAAAGTCACAAAGTGGTTTGTCCAAATAAGGTGAGTTTCCTAGAAATTATTGACATGACTCTCTGGATATTTCAAACAAATGATTTTTAAGCTTAGATTATCAAGACAACTGGTTCAAAAATGCATTTTGGTTTTCAAAAACATAGAGAAGTTCATCCTAACTTCCAGCTTGAATTCATCCTGTTGTCATCTGTCCATTTTATCCTCTCTGGAGGAAAACAAGGAAACGTTATTTCCAAAATCTTTCACAGGAAGGATCGCTTTTTATACAATATCAGATTTCTAAGGAAGTAGCTGATTGATTAATTTTCTTTTTACTTATAACAGGCATAATATTCCACTTAGGCTGACTTCATCAGACCCTAAAAATATCAATTTTTTTCCCAGAATTCTTTATGCAGAAACACCCATACAATCTACCATAGTCTGATTTCTAAGGTACTAGGGAAAAAACATCAACACAAAAATATCTACGACTGCATGACTCTGGTTGTATTCTTCAGCTTAAGAAATTCCTAAAAGACAAATGTCTTTGGAGAGAGAATTTTTTGAATTAGTGCTTTCAAAATTTATCATGCCTTATATATACTTGGGAAATTTGATAACCTGTAGATTTCCAAGATATCCTGATAGAGTAAGGATGGAAATCTATGTTTTCAACAAGCCTCTCAAATAACTCTAATTTAGAATGCTATGGATTGCATTTTGAGAAACAAGACATAGTATAATTGAGATATGGATTCATTTTTGATAGTCTTGATGGGGGGCGGGGGAGTAGAGTGAGCACAGAGCCTCTGCGTTCCTACAGAGAGGGGAGAAATCAAACCAGTAAGACCGGAAAACAATTCAGAATTCAGAGTCTGGAAGAGTAAGACGAATTTCACCTGTTTCATAAGGTTGCCTAGTGATGACTATACCCACAAATGGAGAACATGTCAAAATTCCAAGAGGCTGACCCCGAAGTCTCCGATACTCCTTCCCACACCACACCCTTCTGATCTCGGGCTGATTTCATGGGTGATCGGAGGTCTTTGGTAGGTAATCAGCTCACTTTCAGGTACAGGTTGAAACGGCGCCTCCACCTAGTTCCCCGCCATCTTGTCTGATCCCCCACATGTATCACACCACACCCTTCATTTCAAATTTAAAAACCAGAACATCTTAAATGTCAAACAATCTGGCACCCAAATATAAAGCTCTGCAAATAAAACTCCAGAATTTATAATAGTTTGGCTCTTTAAATTAGAGTTTAGCACTAAATATGTTCTAGAATCCCAAGAAGGCTTCTTATTTATGAAGAAAAATGTGGATTAACATAGGGACCAAAATTGTGGCCAAGACAGTGAGCAGGTAAGATTTGTTTATGGAAGAGGCCAAATCTGCCTAACTTATTGTCCTCCAAACACGACAATATTTAAAGCACTACTCATGTTTTATACCTAATAAAAATGACCAGAAGAGCATCCCGCATGAAACCCTATATTAATGTAAAGTTATTGGTGAAAAGCAAAGTGTAAATGAGTTAAGAAATTCAAGATCAGACAATAGCCTCGACACCTGGAACTCAAATATTTCGTCCCTTCTCTGGGTGGTTTTAGAAATATCTGTGCTCTGTACACAGAGAGATACCATATATCTTCTGCAGGTAATTGTGAATGATTGCCAAAGTAAAGCATAAATTCAGGGGAAGCCTAGGCTGGTAGAAAGCAAGGACTGTAAATCTGAACTTCCTGACAACGAAGGTTGAATTCTCAGCCGTTGTATTTCATAGATAATTTTATAAAGGAAGGGGGTTATTTTTAAAGTTTCTTTATTAATTAAATACTTTTAAGTATTACAATAACACAGTGCCTCTGTAGTCTAGCAACTTACTTAACCAAAAATACTAAAATCAAAGCACAGTAAGAATCTCAAAGACCCAGGCGCCTGGGTGGCTTAGTGGGTTAAGCCTCTACCTTCAGCTCAGGTCATGATCTCGGGGTCCTGGGATCGGGTCCTGCATTGGGCTCTCTGCTTGGCAGGGAGCCTGCTTCCTCCCCTCTCTCTCTCTGCCTGCCTCTCTGCCTACTTGTGATCTCTCTCTGTCAAATAAATAAATAAAATCTTAAAAAAAAAAAAATAGAATCTCAAAGAGCCAATTCAGGAATTCCTGTATGGTTTCCTTCTATCAGAGATGAGTGGGTCCTGAAACAGGTGCGTCTAGAAACTAAACACAGGAAGGGGCTGCTCCATTATTTATCCATTTAGTTATCCAGTATTTATCAAGCCACAGCAATAATATCTATTATAATTATAATTTTAATTATATCTATTAACATGTCCTTTGTTATGGGCAGTGTTGAAGTTTTGAATGCAAAAATTAAAACATCTATTAGTTATCAAGCACTTACTATTAGCCAAGTGAAGCACTACGAGCTTAATAGGATCTAACTAACCTAATCTTTACAACATCTCTAAAAGAAAGAAGGTACAATTACCTTCTTTTTCCATAGGAGGATACTGAGCCTCTGGAAATTTAAGCAAACCTGGTCAGGCACACAACTACAGACATAGAGATAGAGTTAGAGATATAAAATCATGCATTCTCAGTTTAGGGAAGCAAATAGCTGCAAGTTTCACAAGCCCTTGGAGTGGTTGGGAGGAAGAGGGGAAGGACAACAAAATGACCCCAATAAATAAACTCATCAACGACTAAAAGCTGCATTAAAACAAAAAAAGCTACAAACATTAAAATGTGAACTTAAGTGTGTGCATCCTGAAATGGAGAACTCTGGCCATTCTTCCTCATTTATTAAAGACTTTGATACCTTACTAAAGTATTTAACTCGCACCCAGCCATCATTCTGAGTGATTTCATCATCCATATGGAAGACCCCTTGACTTCGTTGTTACTCAACCTCTTGCTCCCCAGTGAACTCCTCCATACTGTGTATTCTCTCCCATTAAAGAAAACCCCCTTGGCTTATCATCCTCCCCAGCCCCAGCTTTTATCTTTGTGTCCCTCTTCAAAGCCAAACTCTCAAAATAATTAAGTATTCACAGTCTATCTTTTGTCATCTCCCACTCACTACTCCATCTACCCATCGAGCTCCTAGTCCCATTACACCGCAGAAACAACTCTGCATATGACTCTTCACTTGATCCTTTAATAAGACCACACAAAGTCCAAATACATGCATGTTTTTTATTTCCCAGGTTTCCAAGTGTTATTAAACTTCCTCTTTATTGAAACATTTCTCCTTTGACTAATATGACACAGTCTCTCACAGCTTTCCTCCTAATGCTCCAACCAGCCTTTTCCATCTTCTTTCTCGATGCACACACCTCTCCCTGACCAAAAAATATATCAGAGTTCCCAAAGGATAGGTCTCAGGCCCTCCCCTGTCACTCTACATTTTTTATCTCTAGGGGATCTCATTCGTCTACACAGCCTAAAGTACCACCTGTATGCATACCGATGAGTCGCTGTTTTATTTCTTTCCACCTCCAAAAAAGTCTACTCTGAATCCCATTCTGTCTGTTCAGTTGCCAACCGGATACCTACACTTGAGTGTCTCAAAAGCACCTCAGACTCAACTTTTTCAAAACGAAGGTCGTACATTCTCAACAATATTTGTTGAATGAATGCTCAAAAATGGGAATACCTGTGCAGAATTCTATCCACGCAGGTGAACTGAGCCTGGAGGAGAAAGAGGGCACCTGTGTGGCTGGGTCAGGAAAGCAGTTGTCTCTTGATTTCCTCAGGTCATGATTTCAGGCTTGTGAGATTGAGTTGGGCATGGAAACTACTTAGGATTCTCTCTCTCCCTCTCCCTCTGCCCCTTCCCACCACCCACTCTCAAGCTCTCTCTTTCTCAAAATAATAATAATAATAATAAATCAAAATTTAAAAAGAAGATAAAGGCAAGTTTCTGCAAGAATCAACTGCTAAAGCAGTAGATCTCTGTGTACAGAGAGGGTGTAGACTACATCGAATAATGTATACACATCTCGATTTACTGAAAGCAATAAACTGACAATAAAAATGACGGAGGTGAGGTAAAGTGA
The DNA here is from genome assembly GCF_963455335.1 of Martes martes. Lineage (NCBI taxonomy): Eukaryota > Metazoa > Chordata > Mammalia > Carnivora > Mustelidae > Martes > Martes martes. Next base: position 20,859,744 of record NC_137901.1, on the reverse strand, counting down.
AAATGAAGGACTAAAAAAGAGACTGGATTTTAAGAAAAGAACAGTATCCAGGTAAGGTTGGAAAAACTTAATGATATTTATCACCTGGTAATCAAGAGTAAACGTCCAATTACTATTAATCGACTGATATTGGCCCTCCATACATTAATTTAAAATTATTTTCATAGTGTTTCATTCTCGAAAAATCACTATGGCTCCCTCCTTTCCTTTCTCTAATATTTTTGGAGGTGGCCAACAGGGTTTGGGGCCAAGGGAAGAAGGTAGCCAGGAAAGGTGATATCCCTGCCAGGGTTGAGAGTTTGCTTCCATGCAGAGGAATGGACACAAACAGTGACTATATATTGAGAAAATAGGGAGTAAAGTTTCTCCCCGTCAATGAGGGGAGCTATAAATATAGAAAAGAACAATCCAGAATATACCCTCCATTGTTGGGCTGGAACTGGAATTGGAAGTATCAAAGCAAACTCGTGGTTTTCTGTAGATAGATAGACAGATAGATGGATAGATAGAGATATCTATAAATATAATCTATATATATATACACAAATAGATAAAAATAATATAGAAACAAATATATATACATATTCTGTTGTATGTCTACGTTAAAAACTACTGACCCACTGATCCACACAACACACACACTGACATGGAATTTATCAGTGGATCTGTAGTTTTTAAACTTCAAGTGCATCATCAGAATCACCCAGGAGTCTTGTTAAAACACACATTTCTAAGCACTGCTACCAGAGTTTTGGATTCAGTAGATCTGGAGGAGAGTCTGGTAATTTGCACTTCTAACAAGTTCCTTGGTGCTGCTGCTGCTGCTGCTGGTCCAGGAACCACACTTTGAAAACTACCAAGTGGAAACACACAGACACACATAGGCATATGCCCACACACACATATGTGTTTACATATCCATACATATACTTCCAAGACTTATCCACCAAGAGGGCCACAAGGAGACACAACCAGGAGTAAGCAAGTCCTGCATGGTTTTAAAGACTATTCTCCACCAAAACGAACCAGGACTCCTTGAACAAACAGCTGGTTCCAGCACTGAGGCAGGGAAAGTACAAGATGCTCCTGGAACATCTTTTTGTGGAAGAAAGTAAGGAAGTGCTCTAACAACGTCAGGGACCTTTCAAAGGGACAGAAATCCAGCTGGAAGGAACGACACTAGCTGCATCTGGGATCATTTGAGCATCAAAATAGATAATTCTTATCTATTGTAAGATTATAATTCTTTGAATGAAATAGGAATCCATGAGTATATACCGATATCGTTCTTCCTCACAGTAGAATCCAAACTCATAACACTTATTAACAAGTACAACTTACGAATGAACTTTGCAGTGAAGAAACCCGAAAGACGCCATCTCCTGAAATGACACAGAGTACAACATCCTACCTATAGGGTTCCTGACAAAAACGCATAATCTCACTCAGGAGGAAATATCAGATAAATGCAAATGAGGAACATTCTATGATGTCATTGACTAATACTCTTCAAAAAAGTCAAAACCATGATAGATGAGAAAAGACCGAGGAGCTGCTCCAAACTGAAGAGTAAAGAGTAAAGTTAGCAGGGCACCTGGGTGGCTCAGTCATTAAGCATCTGCCTTTGGTTCAGGTCATGATCTTGGGGTCCTGGGATCGAGCCCCGCATCGGGTTGCTTCGCAGGAAGCCTGCTTCTCCTTCTCCCGCTCCCCCTGCTTGTGTTCCCTCTCTCACTGTGTCTCTGTCAGATAAATAAATAAAATCTTAAAGAAAAAAAAGAGGCTTTATAGCTACATAGAATGTGTAACCGTAGGTTGGATCCTGGACATCATTAAGACAAGTGGAAAAATTTGAATGGGTTTAGTGGATTAGATAATAGCAATGTATCCATGTAACTTGTAATCTTGATGTCTGTGCTGCAGACGGTCTTTGTAGGAAATACACCCTCAAGTACTTAGAAGTGACAGGCAGCATATTCTCATGTGGTTCAAGGAGAAGGGTAGTAATGATATGTAGAGGTACTAACAGACAGAGCACAAGAATGATAAAACCAAGGGGCAAAAATGGCAACAGTGGAGAATCTTAGTGAAGGACATCCTTTCTTGAACTTTTTTTTTTTTAATTAAAACGGCCCATAAAATTGATATGATTCAAAATGTCAACCTCCAGTTCACTCTAAGTTAGATGGTCCTACTCTTAACCAGATTGTGCAGGAAGCCACTTTAAAGGACAAGAGAGAGTTGGTGTGTGACCTTGACATTTCACAGGAAGTGTGAATTTTAAGCAGGATCCTGATGCAAACCTAATTCCTTTTGTGTTGTTGTTGTTTTATGCATTTTTCTTTTAACTTTTTTCATTTCTTTTTTTAAATTTTTTCCTTTGAGTATAGTTGACACACAATGTTACATAAACTTGATTTCTTTTTAATCACAATAGATCTCTTCCTACCTAGATTTATTTTCAGGCAGAACAGTAATGGTATTATTGTCATTAACATTTAGATGCTTTTCCTTTCCAAATATGAATCATAATTTGGAAAAAAAAATTTCTTTCACACATTTTCCATTTATTAACAATTTAATTCTGTAGCAGAATATGAAATATGAAACACACTAAATACAGATGGAAAAGTCATTTTCCCTGTGGGCAGAGAAAGCACCTAGACTTCTCTCCTTTTTAGCAATGTTATCATCAAGATTTTTCTTCCCCTTTGAGCGGAAATAAATATGTTTCTGAAAAACAACCCAAAAAATGCACATGTTGCCAACTCCTGTATATCTTGATGATTTGCTAGAGTTTTCTCCTAATCATGTAGACAAATTTGTTCATTTTGCTTGCCAAAATAAAGGTTTATTATGACTTGTAATGTAGTAACTTTCCTCAAAAAAATTTTTACAACCTTGCCCAACTATACATCTTTATGCACCAAGCAAAACACAAATCACTGTCTTGGGAGTCACTACACAGAGATGTTAGCACACGGGGCCACCGATGCAATTGACTTCGGTATTTTTTAAATCTGTCTTATAGATCCTCTTTCTTATGCTCTTTTATCTGTAGATCACGTTTCTATAAATTTCAATTCCTAGCATGCACTAAGGAATAAAATATGCACATATGTAATTGTAATTCACTGGAATAGCATCTCAGCAGGGAGTATTTCTTTTTGTCATTGTTATTTTTTTTATTATTATTCTTAAGCTGGTAACAATTAATATACACTGAGGCTTGGAGCAGCTGGGCTGCTCAGTGGGTTAAGCATCTGCCTTTAGGTCATGATCCGGGGGTCCTGGGATGGAGCCCTGCATCAGACTTCAGACTCCCTGTTCAACAAGGAGTCTGCTTATCCTTCCCCTTCTCTCTCTTCCCCTCCCCACCACTTATCCATGTGCTCTCTCTCTCATGTAAATAAATAAAATCTTTTTATAAAGTTATATATATATATGGTTTTAATATATACTATATATATTTAATATGTAATATATTTAATTTATATACTTAATATATAATAAATAAATTTATACCATAAATTTTTATAAATGAATAATAAATAAATGAACTATATATATATCTATATCTATCTATATCTATAACTATCTATATCTATATATATATATCTTTACACTCACTGAAGCTTCTGTCCTTAAAACATTCTGCTCCGGGGCACCTGGGTGGCTCAGTGGGTTAAAGCCTCTGCCTTCGGCTCAGGTCATGGTCTCAGGGTCCTGGGATGAAGCCCCGCATGGGGCTCTCTGCTCAGCAGGGAGCCTGCTTCCCTTCCTGCCTCTCTGCCTACTTGTGATTTCTGTCTGTCAAATAAATAAATAAAATCTTTAAAAAAAAAAAAATTCTGCTCCTCCAGTGTCCCCAGTCTCAGCAAAACTTTTTAATCAGTTGTCTATAAAGAAACGTGGAAGTCATATACATTTTCTTCCTCCTTGCCTATGGCCATATCATGGAAGGCTAATTCCTGCTGATCTGTCTTCATAAAAGCTTTCTCATCTAGACCTTCCTCCTTATTCCTCATTGCCCTGATTTGGTCCAGACACTCATCATTTCAGCTCTACAATAGCCACATATCTCAGCTCCCTACCAGCTGGCTGCACCCTCCACATTGGTGTCAGCAAGAAGGATAAACCAAAGTGGAAAAAATGGCAATAATGGAGAATCTTAGTGAGGGGCATCCTTTCTGTAAGCCTGACACTAGTGCCAGTTGGGAATATAGAGAGTGGCCATGTTGGAGACTCTAGGGAGGTTCAACCAAGGTAGCAACGGGATTAAGATTTAGAACAACATCACAGGAATAAATGGAAGCCAGACACCCAGGGATAACAGTCGAGAAGTTTCAACTCAGGAACAGACATCCTGAAATCATAGTCAAGGACTTTACCAGGCAGAAAACCAAAGAAGAAAGCAAGTAAGAGCATGCAAAGGACAGAAGCCAAGGGATTACAGCAGCCTGGGAGGATAGCCTAGATCAACACCAAGCAGGGGACAAAGCTATGAACTGTTTCAAGCCAAGAACCAGGAAAGTGATGGAAGGACTTGTCCAGAGACAGCTGAGGGATCAGAGAACGTAAGAACAGACTTTTTTAAGGTGGTGGCTCAGAGCACTCAATCCCACCTGACATCTTGGCTCAAAAACCCTTCACCTCAGAGCAGGCAGGAGGCTAAATTACCTTCAATACGAGCATCTTCACCCATGGAAACTCTTCATCCTCTAAAGTTTTATTTATTACTTTTTAGAAAAATTTTATCTAGTACCAAGTCTGGTGAATGAGCTGGGTGACCAAGTTCACAGACACTCTCTTGGATGAGAAACAAGGTGTGATTACAAAGTAATGAGATTGATTTTCCTCTGTGGCTTTGGCTCTAAAGGGAACACCGAAAGAAAAGTTTCCAAAAATCATTGAAGCATTTTAAGATTTAAAACAACATCACAGGAATAAATGAACAGTCTCCTAAGGTGACTTCTTCCAAAGGAGAAAGAATATATTTGGATTCACATTTCATTGTGCTTGCTTAAAAACCAGTCCCATTACCATGCATAAGTACGTTTCTCCAGCATGCACACTGTAGAATATAATAAGGTCCAGTGATGTTGAGCAAAATGTTCCTGTGGTTTATTAGTTCAGAAAATAATGAATTAAAAAAGGCCTTTTTCCTGGGACTAATTTCCTGGTCTTTCATATGCACATTTGTGCATACTCACTGTATGCTTGGCACACTCTGTTGATGATCTGACCCTTCACAGAGCATCTCACAGGACTGGGGTTCCAGTCTTTGGTGAAGAGCTTCTGTAGACAGTGATCACATTCTAAGTTTTAGATAAATCATTTCCCAAAGTATCGAATCCAAATTTGGAAGCAAACTTTACAAAAATTATGTAATACATTTCTTGGTGCTTTATTTCCTTATCTTAAAAAAACAGAATAACGGTCATGCCAGTTTCATTGACTTATTGATAATTAAATGCACTAAATGCATGCCCAGCACGGTACTTGACATGCATTAAATACTTGATAAATGTTAACTATTTCTAGTTTTACTGATGCTAAGGAGAGCAGAGAACTGGCATTTAGAGTCTGGGTGAGAAAGCAACAAGTTTGAGCAACTACAAAGGTGAAAAGAGAATATCCCCACCTGCAAGAGAGAAAAAGCATCAAGGACAACATGCGAGAAGAAGAAAAAGGCAAAGCAAAGCACTCAGTCCTGTTCCCTGCCTGGATTCAAAACCACTTTGCCAAATTACCTTCAGTATGAGCAACCTCAGTCTTGGAAACTTCTCATTCAAAGCAAAGTCTTAGACATGGGTTATTTTTCAGGTGGTTGAGGAAAGTACAGTTGATCAATCTTCTAACTTTTCTAAGCGGAGGCTGCTGACTCTAAAGTTAGAGCCAGTAACCATCTGTAAAGTAGAGCTGAGAGGAGGTGAGGCAAGGCCCTTCCAACCAACCAAACAAGCCCAGGATCCACTCATTATGAATTAAGTTCCTGTTCATCATTAGAAACATTTCTTCAAGGTAAATGCAGAGCATCCTTTGGCATGTTTTAGAGAAAGCAGAGTAGGAAGCTTGCATTTGAAATGAAAGGGCCTAAGTAGGAGAGAGAGGCAGAGGGATGGAAGCATGGGCCACTTTCTAACCAGAAGGAAAGCCCCACGGAGGGTTCTGGGCATCCAGCAGGCCACAGGAGGGCACTGGGTGTGTTGGGCATGAGAAAGTGAAAAGAACAAAAGGGAGGATGAAGGGAAATGGCTAGGAGACAAGGGTTGAACGGGCTGAGGTCTCTATCAATCACTCCATTGATGCCCAAGGTTGATTCAGTTGACCTGCCTAAAGTCCTTTCCTCACTTACCTTCATGCATGTCCTCATCAAGGCTGTACAAACTAATTTTACAATGTAGGAATATCATTCTTTGACCAAAGGTATGAGAAGGGTAATCCATTGCTAAGACTCTCAAATAAGCCTTTGAACCTACGTAAGGAACTCTATAGAAGCCATTAAGTGTTTGCTTTCATGAATGCCTAATCTGTGCTTTGTGTATATTAACTCACTTACTAAAAGAAGAGATATTGTTATTTCCACTTTTAGGTGAGGAAACAAGATCAGGCAGGTTAAGTAAGTCTACCATTACCCAGTCAGAAAAAAAACAGAGCTGAGAATTAAACCCAAATGTGTGTTACAGGGCCATCATTCATTCCACTAATGAGAAAACACATGGCCTCCCTAATTTTGCTGGGGATTATAATATGCTGGGAAATAGGCTGAGTACTTACTGTCATAACAAAGTATTGTATGAAAAAGCATCTCCTTGTAGAGAAAACAAAGAAGTATAAATCTAGTTGAGGAGATAACTCATACACTCAAAGGAGACTGCTCCACAAATTCAAACAAATAATTATTAATGACTGTCTCCATCACCTGTTGCCACAATAATGATGCTGCATGAACCACCCTGAAACACAGTGACTTACAACAATCAACATTGGTCTAGCTGACCAGTGTGCTGGCCAGTGATGTCAACCTGTCCCAGCTGGATTAACTCCCATGTCTGACCGTCAGCTGCCATTGCGCCATTCCACGATGGCTCCTTTGGACTAACTGGAGCCCCCTGAACCCCCTTCATGTCCTCCAGCAATCCTCATGGATGGTGCAGGGCCTGGGCCCAGAGAATCAAGAGAGACCACAAAAACACAGTATGTGCATTTTCAAGCTTCTGTGAACATTCCATTTGCCAAAGTCAGTCAAAGGACTGAGCTCAGGTGGAAGGTGGGGAAATGGACTTTACCTCTGTGGTGAAGGGTCTGAAAAATCATGTAGCAAAGGGCAAAGATACAAGGAAGGGAGGAACTGAGCCAGTGGTGGGATCAATCCGCCACAAGAGTCAATGATGACGATGATGGAATGTCTGAGCATTTGCCGTGTGCCGGGCCCTAGTCTAAGCCTGGAGAGGCTAAGTTATGTAGCCGGGTTGATGATGTAGCAGTAAGTGGCAGAGCCTAATTTAAACAATGACCTATATGACACCAATACTTTTTTTTTTTTCACTTTGGGTTTTAGTGAAAATTATTTCAAGGAAAAAGAAAAGCCTGCTTTAAAATTGAAAATGAGTTTGAAAGACCATGAAATTTTGTATACATTCCAACCAGAAGCTCTACATTTCAAGATGTTTCACAGCTATTCTTTAATAATACTTGATCAACAGATCAAGCTACTGAACATTTCTGTTGATTGTAAATACATCATGTTATTTGCAAAACTCTTAACAAGGATTCATGAAAACAATGGTAAACCTAACCCAAATAACAGCTCCTTTTTTTTTGCCTGGAAGCTCGAGACTACTTTAAATTTTGTGTTCTTGGCAAATGATTAAAAAGCGCTTGAGAAAATGTGCTGTCTGGTACGGTTTTACATGTACAAATTCGACGAGATATTACAATTTCTCTTTCTAAGCAAGAGCAAAACTTCACAAGTGATTAGAACAGCGTCGCATCGAATGGAGAAAACTCTAAGTGGGACAGTCACAAGCCATGCCATTTGCCAACACAGTTCATTACATTTTGTTCATTACCACAGTGCATTTATTACCAAGAGTAATAAATCACGGAGAAGAACAGGAAAATCTGGCCTCTGAAACAGATACAGCGGTAAGATCCAGCACAAGCTTTAATCAAGACAGTCTCCACAGCTTAGAAACTGTAACTCACTTTGGCAACAGTACGCTTTGATTTCCTTTCCATCCTTTTGTTCCTTACAGGTCCTGTGATTGTCTCCCATGGGTTTGGGTTAGTCCTCCACCTCCAGCCTACTTCCCAACAGGGTGGGAGGTGAGCAGAGGAAAATCCAGAGAGTCATGCATTACTGGCCTCGTAAGGAGTGCTAGAGCAGGGAGAGGCAGGCAGGAGTTTCCAGAAAGGGAGTCTGGCACTGCTTCCCTGGTTGGACATCTGCTTAGGCAACAGACTGGTTGATAAGCCCAGCATTTTAGATAGCAGAACAGGGACAAATTTGCAACAGAGAAACCAGCACTCTCAAGATCTAGGACGAGGATGATGAGTGTCCTTGGGCACTGTGGGCAAAGGGGTGCCTTTGCATCAACTTAAAGCAATCTTATCAGTACTCTACCCATGTTCTTTTAGGCAGAACTCTACAAAAACACCCATAGAGTAGTCCACCAGCCTTAGGTGCTGGACGATCCACAGCCTGATTCACAAAATCTCACTAAATCCTGCAAAGAACTCACATGTTTGCCCTGACGGAGCCGGCGTTTGGACAACAGCCACAGGGACCGTACTGGGCCAACACGCAACACAAGACTGCACTCCCCTAACTGGTTAAGTAAACAAAACAATTTGTTCCCTATTCCCTCCTGCCATCTCTAACCTCGGGGGAGCTAGGCCCACAGCAGAGTGAGCAGAGAGGAAGAGCAGAGAGAAACTGTGCAATGGTTGACAGTGCTCTCCCTCCCCTTCTCAAGTCCTTCGGAATCAAGGCTGGCCCATGCCAGGAGGGGACAAGACCAGCAAATTGTGTTAAGATCACTTTAAATTGGCCTAGACTGGACCAACGTTGCTAATAACTGAAAGTGGCTGGAAAGCTACGGGATGAGCCAGAAACATCATAGAGGGCTGGAAAAAGGAGATTCCGCTGAGTACAGTTAAAGGCAATGACTGAAGAAAAATAGAACAATGTCATTCCCATCCCCTTCCTAAATCGGACTTTTCAGTGAACTGGTTACTCTCCAGGTCTCCATTTTCTTCTCTGAGTATTGGAAACTTTCCAGTTCTAACATACTCTCAGAGCCAGGCTCTCTACATGAGCAGGTTTTCACATGAAATGGGAAATTCTAATGCTCTAAGCCACGAATAAAATAGCCTGTTTCGTCTTCTAATTTGGGTTCTGCTGTAGTCCACAAATCCACCAGAATTCATGTTCAAAACCATCAGAAATGAGTAATGAACAGTCAGCAATGTTCACATCATCATCACGGACCAGACCCTTTTGGAGTGTGAGGCACTAATCCAGGTGTCAAAACATGATCAACTTTGGTGTGGCCTTAGAATTAAATTAAGTTTCTTAGTTTCTTTTTCCCTCAATTCAAGTCAATATATGTAGTCAGGCTTCTGACAGTTGTTTAACAAGGACACTGACATTTTACCATAGGCTGTTTAAGTAGCTAAAAATACCTCCTGTGTTGAGCTTTTCTTCTGGGGGTTGTTTTCAGCTTTCCATGGGAGACAATAGTAAGTCGTTGGTCTCCCACTAGTAATTAACAAATCACTTGATGATTTCATTTGTGACCCTTTCTGCTTTTATTAAACAGTGACAACAGAAATTCTGTTCTGAGTTCTAATGGGATCCTTTTACTGGCGGGGTTGTACAGCATTTTTGGAAAAGTCTAGCTGATGTACCAACCAAAGACACACATTCGTGGTTGTGATTAAAAGGAATCCTGCATTCAATTATTTTATAAAGAAAACCATCCCTAGTTTATCTTCTTCTCTATAAATTCTACTTCCCCTTCATTAGGATGACCAAAAAATTAAGCTCAGCTGATTTTTATGAATGTTCTATTAATGACTGAGCTAAGAAGCAGCAGCACCTTCACTGTGGAGGAGGTTGCTTTGAAAGCAGGGGTGCCCCCCCCCACCCAGGCTCTGGGGTGCATGAAACAAAGCACACTGGAAGGCCAAGCCTCAATTGTGTTTGCTATCCCAAACGTAAAACCTAAGAGCTAAGAAGAAGTTCATGGTGGTTTGGAAGACAGAGGTCTTTTTTAGAAGGTCAGTCTTGGAGCAAAAAAAGAACTGAAAGCCGTGCTTTTAATGAGATAGAGAAGGTGATTTAATAGATTAGCCTCACATCAGAGTAAGTGTCAGAGCGTGGAAGAACTCATAGAGCGTGGGGATAAATAGGTCATCGTTTTCACTCAGATACAGACAGGCTATATACTGGGTAGTGTAAAACAACCCAATTTGCACAGTGATCTCAGTTTTTCTTCCTTAAAATTCTAATCTAAATTATACATCTTGTGTAAGTGGACCTTGACTGACGTCCTCCCATTTAAGCAAGGGATAATAGACTCTCAGGACATTTTCATGGAATGAACAGCTCACCCAGCCCTAGGACTCAGGCCCGGAAACTTTTTGCAATAGGAACTGGAAAAGAAAAGATCTGTTTCTGCTGGAGCTAGTGAGACCAGACTCACATGTGCTTACACCCAGCACTCTCAGGGAAGAATTCTCTTAACCCTCCAAGGTCAACTCAATCAAGAAATCCATATGCTCAGTGAGTTACAGATATTTTCCAAACATATAGCTATGACAGATAATTTTTTTTTAAATGACATGTGCATGGTACTAAGCCCATGCCTGAAGAAGAGTTCAGGTACAGTAGGGGATTAAGAAAATACTCTAACCTATATGTGACTATATTTACTGCTGTAAGCTCAAAGAAAACATTTTCGTCCAGGAATACCAGTGGGCGTCAGCTCAAGGTTGTCCTCTGAATGTCTCTTTTTGAGTCTCCCTGGGTCACTCTGAATAGCTACTTGGAAAGTATCAGCATATCACTTAGACCATGATATCCAGGTGCTACTTTTCGACTACCATAGGGGAGGCTAAGCCAACTGGAGTCATGTGGGTAGAAAAGCAGGGCAGAGGGGGAGAGATATGTGAACAGAGAGAACCAAGGAGACATCATCCCCCTTAAAAGTAAAATTTTAAATGAGCGAGGCAACACTAGAGATCCTGCAGATCAGCGCAGCTACTGGATGAATGTCCACTAAGGTACCAGACTACCGCTTCCAGAACCATGTTGCTAGACCAGCAGTTACCACTTGGGGTCACCCTTTTGCTCCAAACCCACAAGAAGCCCGTCAAGTGGCCCTCTCTACCTACACCTTGTGGGGGGATGTGGATCTTGCCAGTCTGGAGTGGTGATAACCAGGCCCGCTCCAAAGACAATCAACAAGTCGGCCTCATGGGTTTCACACTTTCCGGCCTAGAATGCTTCCATGCCATAACCATCCATCTCCACCGAAACATGTGCTAAGTGTGATTTAAAACCAATCTTCCAGGAGCGCCTGACTGGCTCAGTCGGTAGAATATACAACTCTTAAGTGAGGAGTTCAAGCCCCACGTGGGGTATAGAGTTTACTTTTTTAACAAATGTAAGTTAACTTAGGGGTGCCTGGGTGGCTCCATCAGTTGAATGTCCTGGTCTTCATCTCAAGGTTGTGAGTTCAAACCCTGTGTTGGGCTCCATGCTGGGCATGAAGCCTACTTTAAAAAAAAAAAAAAAAAATTAAGCTAACTTTAAAAAATAATACTAAAACCAATTTTCCAAAGCTTTTCATTGATTTTTCAAGGTGAAACACACACACACACAAAATAAGCAATAAACCCATCCTTTCACAAAGGTGATACATATCAACGGTGTCACATCTAATCTGGGTGAAAGCCACACTTCAGTGGTATCTGGGTTGAGTACTAACAAAATGGAATCAAGTTTTAGAGCTGGAGAGAACGTCCTCATTTTTATGGGTGAGAAGCTCATGTTCCACGGGGACAAAAAGAAGCAGACACGGTGTGTGCTGTCGAAGTCACACCAGAAATTGGGTTTACGCACCCCTCACCCCTAAATCCCTGCCGTCATTTCAAGCTGACTCCACCTGTTCTCAGGTTAGATCAGCCACTGGTTGGGTGAGATGTCAGTCTGTCTTTTAAGCAACTTCAGCCTACCCTTCAGCATATCCTAAAAATCACGTTATCAGGTCACCCCCTCTTTCCATGTTCTACAGTCACAGTTCCTTAAGACTGTAGATCAGTGCCTATACGCTGAGAGATGAAGGAGTATTTTCGATTTCAGCCCCCATTCCTGACCTGGCCTCACCAGATTTTCACAACTTTATGATTTAGCAATACCTTCCTTCCCAAATTTTTCTTTCATTATCTTCATCTTGACTCTTGGATTCAATGACTAGGAATACTTTTCCTGATTAGGCTGTCATTCCACATGACAGTAGATCTCTCCACGTCATCGCAAGTCAATACTACTCCCAAACTGACCCTGTTCTGGGCTTGTCCCCTTGATTTTCCTGGTAGTATTTTTTGCTGGCATACCACCAAGTCACCTGAGTATGGGCACCCAGGTATACCTGATTTCATCCGATATACCTGTACTGGGCTGATAGACTCATCCTAGCCGCTGGCATTATTAGAAACTAATAGCTCACAGTTGTTCCTTCCTCTTGGTAACTACATAGGAGTAAAAGTCCCATTCACCTAAGAGGTGAAAGGGAAAGGAGAGGGGGGCAGTCCAAAGCCAGTGACTACTGATTCAGAGAGTAAATAAAGCCACCTATAGACCTCAAGAGGGAACAACTGTGGTGTTCAACTTAATTTATGCCATTCAACACGACCACGCCAAGACCAGATTTTGCCTTAGACACATCTTCACTGGTGGCCCTTCTCCTTCCTGTCTTGCTCTCCCCCTTCTGCTACAGGTTCTTTCCTGAAGGTTCTCCCTTCATTAAATCACTTGTATCCAAATCCCACCTTGGATCACGCATCTATGGATCCCCACTGAAGATATCTGGGCTTGCAAATTAGCAGCCTGCAGGGTCCACCCTTCATGGAGTAAGCTTGGGAGCAATTTAGATTCAAATCCATTCTGGGATTTACTAGCTACCTAAAACTGGCCCAATTATTTAATCTTTGTAAGCTTCAATTTCTTCATCTCTACAAGGGGATACTAGTATAAAATTGTGAGAATGGAAAGTTATCATGTTGCTAAAGTCAGTCCTTTAAAAATTCCTTGGCTAGTGTTGAACACATTTCCTCTAATAAATTAATATAACTAATAATAGGAGTTAATATTTATCAGACATTTACTATGTCCCAAGCTCCGTGTTTTATTGAATCCTCACATCAACGCTCTGAGATAATTCAGCTCTTACATCCCCACTTTACAGATAAAGAAACTGAGACCATAAATTGACGCAAGTCTCCATTTTATAAGTGGCAGAACTCAGATTTGAACCCAAGTAGTCTGACTCCAAAAGGTGGGCTGTCCTTTGTCATCGGTAGCTATACTTCCGGTAGCCACATCCTCTCTCTTACTTCCATCCTAAGCCACTCTACTCCTGCCTCCCTTATGACACCCTCACTTCTGTACCACTGGCAGGTATAAACACCCACATGCTCTTGGTTTCCATCCTCCAACAAAGCTCAACACTCCTGCATTCTGTTCTGCATTAGCTGTCTCTAATGGCCCCAGGTTCACAGGTAGTATATACCGAGCTCATGTAACTTTCATGCTTTAAGCTTGTCCTTCGGTGACCTTGTCACAAGAAGTGCACAATGTCATAATGTCAGGCATCTTGGTGGGTCAGTAGGAAAAAATATTTGTGGGCAGGAAGTGTATTCCTAATATTCCATAAAACCTCCCACAATGGTGATGGCCCCCTTCTCTCTATAAAATATTTGGAGCTGAACTTGTCTCAGAGGGATTCCACACCTGATCACTGGGGGGTCAATTTTCTCTGAGCCCTGCTGGACAGCTGTCTTTCAATCATTAGTGCCATCACAAACATGTGTTCTTTCTATTTAGGCAGAAAACAAGTTCTTATTTCTAAAAAGCACCAGGGCCAGTTGCAAAAGGGAAAGGAGAAAAGAGAGAGAGAGATGGAAAATAAAGATTAGATTCTATCCTCTTCCCTAGTATGTCTCATTTTATTTTAGTCAACTGGCAGGATTATCTGGATTATGCTTAAGCAGCAAAGCCTCCTTCTTTTGCATTTTCCTTGCAGACTTTTGCATTACGTAGAGGAAAGAGAGGTTAAGAAAAAGTTCTTCCGAACAAATGAGGCTTTAGATGAAACTTTTCATTAGGCACACAGCTCATTGAATCTAATCGGAGAGATTCAAACGAGGGTCACACTTGACCTCAGCCCTCCTCCACTGGGGTGGAGGGTGGGGACTCAGTTTGGCCTTCAATTTCTGAATGTCAATTAGAGCAGAAACATCCAGAAGACATACTTACCTGGATTATGCATAATGAAATGGGGCCTTTAAATCTGTTTCTTTTTTCTTCTTTATCCCCAAAGGGAACACGGCAAGTTTCCATAATAATCAGAAAATATGCTGAGAATTCAAAAAAGCATTATAGGATCACATTTCAGATATAATGGCTAAAAAAATCACAGTAAATAAGCCTAAAGACAAGAGATGCAAAGTGAAACAAAAGAAATCAGATACTGAAAGGTAATCAGTTCATCGTTAACTTAAAAAAAAAAAGGCGGGTACAGAAGAGCATATATATAGTAATTTTAAAAAGTCAATCAGTTAATCATTAACTTAAAAAAAAGGCAGGTACAAAAGAGCGTATATATAATAACATCTCATTTTGGTTAAAAACTGCATATAAATATACAGACGCATTTTTTTAAAGATGCAGAAAATAAAAAGTGTTATCCGTGGTTACCTCTGAAGTAGGAGTATAGTTGTTATAAGTTGAATCATGGTGTTCCCTGGAAAGACATGTTGAAGTCCTCACCCCCTGGTACTTTTTGGATCATATTTGGAAATAGGTCATTGAAGATGTAATTAGTTACGAAGTCATACTGGAGCAGGTGGGTCCTTAACCCAAAATGCTGCTGTCTTTACAAAAGAGAGAGGCACAGAGGAGAGATGGCCCCATGAAGACACAAACACACAGGAAAAACGTCATAAAAAGATGGCAGCAGAAATCAGAGGGGGTGGCTGCAGGCCGGTGGACGCCACGGACCAGCTACAACCACCAGAAACTGGAAGAAAAAAAAGATTCTCCCCTCCTGGTTTCAGAGGGACATCTTGCCCCCACCTGGATTTTGGACCTGTAGCCTCCAGAGTGGTGAGAAAATAAATTTCTAGTGTTTTGAGCCACCCGGTGTGTGGTGCTCTGTTTCGGCAGCCCCAGGAAACAAATACAGTAAGACTGGTCAAACTTTTGCTTAACCTGATGTTTTTACTCTCGACAAAACATATGTATTAATTTTGTCATTTGAAAAGGCCATTTTAAGAAAGAAGGAAGTAATGAAAAAGAAGGAGGGAAGGAAGGAAGGATGGATGGACAGAAGGACGGACAGACAATAGTGGGACTGATTTTTGTCATTGTTAACCACCTTGATGCTGCCAGGGTGCATACTGGATAAAAGAGTAAGAGAAGTGATGACTGTCCACAGGAACACTGAGATGTCAGCAGCACAGTCTCTCTCTTTATGTCCCTCCATCACTCCCTCCCCTGGTACATAATTGTGTCTTAGCCCCTCTTAAATTCCTCCAACTGCTAGCAACCTGCCCCCTGACTTGTTATTTCCATGCCCTGTTCCTCCATCAAGCAAGCCCTATCCATCCTCAGATCCTTTGCCCCAGGGCTCTTCCCTGTGTCTGACATCCTTTTACTTATTCATTCATCAATCATTTATTGGACATGACTCTGGGCCTGGCAATGGACAGGAGGTGTAAAAATAAATAAGAACAGCCCTTGCCCACACAGTTCAGAGTCTAGAGCAGAAAGACAGGAAATAGAAAGTTCACTGCAGTGGAGGTGCTGTCACAATATGGAGAGGCTTGGGGCAGCTGGATGGCTCAGTGGGTCAAAGCCTCTGCCTTCGGCTCAGGTCATGATCCCAGGGTCCTGGGATCGAGTCCCGCGTCGGGCTCTCTGCTCAGCGGGGAGCCTGCTTCCCTTCCTCTCTCTCTGCCTGCCTCTCTGCCTACTTGTGATCTCTGTCTGTCAATTAAATAAATAAAATCTTAAAAAAAAAAAAAAACCAATATGGAGAGGCTTGCAGGGGTGAGGGGAGATGTGTGGTGTGAGAACACGGAGTTCAGCCCCCTCACCTAGACTCAGAAGGGGGTGGGGACGAGGGAAGGTGAAGCACATGGAAGACCCAGTCCAACCAAAAGAGGAGGGGGGCTTGGCCAACGAAGGAAGAAGCAATGCTGCACTGATTCAGAAGTGGGAGAGACCCATGGTCACCTTGGAGAAATATTGGGGTTCAAGTGGGCATTGGTGAGCCACGCTGCAAGAGTGGGAGCCAGGGCCCCAGGGCCCCCAGAGGGTCAGACATGGTAAGATAAAAACTCTGAACTCGACTCTGCATGCTGGGAGGGAAGAGTCCAGAAGGTTAGCAGGGAAGGGTTATAGGATCAGAGTCCCAGTTTAGAAAGATGACCCTAGGAAAGACGTGGGAGGCTGTCTGCAAAGAGTAAGGATGAAGACAGATGGATTCACTGGAAGACCAGGCGTGAGGAAGAAAGGCCTGTAGGAAACCACTAGGGTCGAGGCGGGAAGGGTTGAGGGGTGCGCCGGAGAAGCATCACCAACACGCTGGTTGAGAAAAGGGAGCACTAGAGTGCACCCCAGGAGTGGATCCTAGGCCTGCCATTTACCTGCAGTGCTCAATGGAGCAGTATTCAACATCTTTGTGCCTCTGTTTTTAAACCCCTAAAAGAAGAACAATGTAAGATTTACCTCCTTGGGTTGTGATGAATTCTAAATAGGGGGCACCTGGGTGCCTCAGTTGGTTGAGCATCGAGCTCTTGATTTCTGCTCAGGTCATGATCTTGGGGTCATGGGATCAAGCCCTGTGTCAGGCTCTGGCCCAGTGGGGAGTATGCTTGTCTCTGTCCCTCTGCTCCTGCCCCTGTTCATGCTCTCTCTCTATTTCTCAAATAAATAAATAAAATAAATTTTTTTATAAGTTAAGAAATTGTGCGGCATGAATTACACATCTGTAAATGTTACTGTTCTTATTCACACACATACACACGCACACACGCACACACCATATGTATATGAGTCAACAGGCTTTTGTGATATATGGAAAATGTGATATATGTGGAAAATGAGGGCTAGAGAATAACACTAACACAATGCTACGTGTCAGCCTAGGCACTGGGGCTTACCTGCCCTACTTCAATTTGAAGTGAACTTCATTCAGGTCTTTTCTTAGATGTGACTTCCTCTCAGAAGTCCTCCTGACTGCTCAGGTCTGGATTAATTAATCCTCCTCTGTATACTCCCATAGCACCATGCACTGCCCCTCCCAGCACTGACCATATGGTGTGACCAGTCTCTTTCCCTGTCTGAACGCTCCATGAGGATAGGGACCAACTCCATGGTGCCTGTCATGGTATTCCCAGTGTTGGCATAGTACCAGCATTTAGTATAATCATGATGAGCGTCTGAGTGAGTCATTTAATTAATTAAATTGTCCAGATGGAGGGGAGAAGATGGTGAAGTCACATTTGAACACGTCCAGATTAAGGTGCCTGTAGGATATTCAGTTGAAATTACCTCACTGGCAATTGGATATGTGTTGGGGAGCTCAAGGTCATGTATCAAGACTGCAAATAGACAGTCTGCACTAGCAGCCTCTACAAGGGAACAGAATTATGAGGGGGGCCTAGCAGGAGACCTAGCAGGAAGTACTAGACATACTGGAAGAGATTGAGTGATCGGCAATGGGCTGGTCTGACATTGTTGCCTCTGATGTGTGGTCCTGACATTTCACAAAACCAGACTTTTTTTATAGATGGAAATCTCTTAGAGCCACTCAAAAAATGCCATGTAGGTTGCCAACTACCCCACTTATACATTAGCCCATCTCTGCTAGCTAACACTGACTGAGTGCTTACCATTCACCAGATATTATTATGAAGACTTTACTTGTAATATCTCATTTAATCCTCACAAAATGCTAAGAAGCAGGTAAAATCATCATCCCCATTTCACAGATGTAAAAACTAAGGCACTGAGAGCCACTCTATTGTAGTTTCCTGTCAAACATTAAAGGTAGCTCTTTAGGTACATTAGAAAACCAAATTGTCTAGTTGACACAGCCACCTAACCAGCAGATGAAGACAGTCTCCAAGTTGGTAAGACCCACATGGCTTATGTAAAAGGTCTGAAGACGTGATCTGTTAAGAACAAGGCCTTATCCTCCCTTAAGAGCAATGCCTCCTCTTGACTTTGTTCGCTGGCAATGCCTCCCTGGCACTCATTCCTGGCAGTTGATTGAACGCATTAAATCAGCCCACAGAAGTAAGTCAAACTCTATTAGTCACTCTGTAAAAATGCAAAGTCTATTTATTTATTATGAGTTATTCATAAACATCAAGACTAGACTCTATAATTTAATACCACCTGCAATGATTCCTGAAAGTGGCAATATTTTAACACCGCGATCTGATTAATTGACCTGTTCAAACAGAGCTCCAAATCAAGCGTAACTTCCCTTTGGCAGAAGTGCATTCATCTTCATCTCAAAGCCAGCCTTCTCAACTCATCAGGGGAGAACAAAACAGCTCATCAAAAAGAATCAATTAAAATCATCTGAAATAATACGTACGTTCCACTAAAGAAATATTTATAAGTTCCTAATACTTCCTTTTTTAAAAAATACAACGGGGGCTCACAGGTGGTGCAGTCAGTTAAGCGACTCACTCTTGGTTTCAGCTGAGGTCACGATCTCAGGGTCCTGGGATGGAGTCCTGCTTGGGACTCTACACTCAGCAGGGAGTCTGCTTGAGGATTCTCTCTCTTCCCTTTCCCGCTGCCCCCCTTCCCCCCTTCTGAAATAAATAAATAAATCTTAAAAAATACATATAAGGAAGTACCTAGTTTATGATTTCAATTATATAATGTTTGAAAAGACAAAAATGTGTCTTTTGGTGTCAAAAGGCAGGACAGTGGTTTTGTTTAGTGGTCAAGGTGGGGAGACCCAATGCCTGGGATGGAGCATGGGAGGGACTCTGAGGAACTAAAGATGTTCTAGGTGCAGCTTCCCTGCCTGTGGTCACTTTGTGAAAATCCAACATATGAGTATTTTATTTCTACATGTTACACTTCCCTAAAGTGTTTGCCAAAAACTAAGGGAAAAAAAGTAATTCGTACTTGGGTGTAACATCAGCCAGCGATTTAACTAAAACTGATCATATCCCAACTTTTCCACCTCCTAGATGCATTTGCTGGGCAAGTCATATTAAAGGAACCTTGATTTGCTCAGTCGTAAAGTAAGAATAATATCAATTTCATAGACGGGTTAAATAATTATACATATATAAAAACATATATGTATGTATATTTAAATATATAAATAATGTCCATACACACACAATCTGTCCGTTTGTAACTTGCTATGCAAATTAGGCATTGTTACTATTATGATTTTAATTATTACACAATTCTCACTTCCAACAATGATGCACACCTCTCCCCTTGACAAAGCCTAAGCAGAGAAGTCAACATGCTGATTTCATTTTTTTTTCTGATTTCATTTTTAATTCCTATTTGGATTTATTCCTGGGATGCAAGGGTGGTTCAACATTCTCAAATCAATCAACATGATAGTTCATATTAATAAAAGAAAAGACAAGAACCATGTGATTCCCTCAATTGATGCAGAAAAATAAAATAAGCATAATAAAATAATAAAATAAGCATCCTTTCTTGATTAAAACTCCTCCAAGTGTAGGGATAGAGGGAACATACCTCAATATCATAAAAGCCATCTACAAATAGCCCACAGCAAATATCATTCTCAAAGGGGAAAAACTGAGAGCTTTTCCCTTAAGGTCAGGAACACGACAAGGATACCCACTCTCATCATTACTGTTCAACATAGTACCAGAAGTCCTAGCCTCAGCAATCAGACAACAAAAAGGAATAAAAGGCATTCAAATTGACAAAGAAGAACTCAAACTCACTGTTCACAGATGACATGATACTTTATGTGGGAAACCCAAAAGATTCCACCCCCAAATTGCTAGAATTCATACAGCTATTCAGCGATGTGGCAGGATACAAAATCAATGCACAGAAAGCAGTTTCATTTCTATCACTAACAATGAGACTGAAAAAAGAGAAATTAAGGAATCAATCCCATTTACAATTGCACCAAAAGCCATAAGACACCTAGGAATAAACCTAACCAAAGAGGTAAAGGATCTGTACTCTAGAAACCACAAAACACTCATGAAAGAAATTGAGGAAGACACAAAGAGATGGAAAAACATTCCATGCTCATAGATTAGAAGAATAAACATTGTTAAAATGTCCAGAGCAATCTACACTTTCAATGCAATCCCTATCAAAATACTATTGACATTTTTCACAAAGCTGGAACAAACAATCCTGAAATGTGTATGGAATCAGAAAAGACCTTGAATAATCAGGGAACGTTGAAAAAGAAAACTAAAGCTTGTGGCATCACAATTCTGGACTTCAAGCTCTATTGCAAAGCTGTAATCATCAAGACAACATGGTACTGGCACAAAAACAGACACATAGATCAATGGAACAGAATAGAGAGTCCAGATATCAACCCTCAACTCTACGGTCAACTAATCGTCAACAAAGCAGGAAAGAATGTCCAATGGAAAAGACAGTCTCTTCAATAAATGGTGTTGGGAAAATTGGACAGCCGCAAGCAGAAAAATGAAACTGGACCATTTCCTTACACCACACACAAAAATAGACTCAAAATGGATGAAAGACCTCAATGTGAGACAGGAATCCATCAAAATCCTTGAGGAGAACGCAGGCAGCATCTTCTTCCTAGAAACATAACCAAAGGCAAGGGAAGCAAGGCCAAAAATGAACTATTGGCTCACTGAAAAAAATAAAATAAAACTTTTTTTAAAAAATGAACTTTGGGGACTTCATCAAGATAAAAAATCTTCTGAGTGGCAAAGGAAACAGTCAACAAAACCAGAAGGCAACCTACAAAATGAGAGAAAATATTTGCAAATGACATAATAGATAAAGGCCTGGTATCCAAAATCTATGAAGAACTTATCAACTCAACACCCAACAAAAAAACGGTAAGCTCCCTACCCTCACTGAACTTCCTCCTTCTAGAGGAGACTGTGAACAGTTTCACAGTCAGGTAAGGATGGTAAATTGCATCTAAATTCTTTCATCAGTGTTTCACAATGTTCAACAGGAATGAATAAACCCATTCACTCTCTTTTACCATCATGTCTCAATCTCATTGGATACTTTTATCATGGCATACCCATTAATTCTTCTAGAACCCTGAGAAGCAGTGATTTAAGTTAAAATAGCACCAAGAACAGTAGAGAACAGTAAAGACAGTAATAGTCAGAAAGGCTTAGAGGAAATGAGATTTGCCTGGAGAAGTCGGTTCTCGTTTTCAGGCAAGTTTGCCCTCACGCATTAAAGATGAGTTTTGGGGGCCCCTGGGTGGTTCAGTGGGTTAGCATCTGACTTTTGATCTCAGCTCAGGTCTTAATCTCAGGGTTTTGAGTTCAAACCCCATATTGGGCTCTACGATGAGCACAAGGCCTACTTAGCAAATAAATAAATAAATAAATAAAAATAAAAGAGGGGCGCCTGTGTGGCCCAGTCTGTTAAGCATCTGCATTCCACTCAGGTCATGATCCCAGGGTCCTTGGATCTAGCCCCACATCCAACCCCAGCCTCTCTGCTTAGTGGATAGCCTGCTTCTCTGTCTCCCTCTGCCTCTCCTACTTATGATCTCTCTCTCTTTCTCTCTCTCTCTCTCTCTCCTGCTCTCAAAAAAAATCAATAAAATCCTTAGAAAAAGAGAAAAAGAGAGAGACGAGTTTTGGTCTCTGGTTTCCTAAATATTCTAATACCAACATGCTTGGAACTTAGCTGGCTCCTCACATGCTTGACCCAAGATCACCTGCATTGTAGAGTGACCATGTCCATCTCTTGGACCTGTAGTGAAGCAGGAATTTGAAAGAGGAGGCTTGCCAAGGAGGACAGGGATTCTGTAAATGTCACCTACTTCATGACTTCCGCTGAATCTGCCCTGGTGGCCACGGAGGCAGCCACTAATACACAAGATTCCAGAAGCTAACAAACATCCTGCCACACCTAAGATGAAGAAAATAACCTCATATGCAAAAATCTAGTTGATTATTCCAAATATGTTGATGGGTCCCATTAAAGGAAAGAGCTATTCATTCCCTGGAAAGGGGTATTTTCTTACTTAAGAGCAATTCCATAATCCCTCATTATTCTACTTAAAAGTCTTTCAACGTAACAAAAATCTTAAACACTATCTAGCCCAGGGTTTATGGAAGTTTGACTGCAGCCACCTATGAGTGAAATCAATTCAGTAAGTTTCAACCAACATTTTTCTCTAACTGAAAGAGACTGGAATGGAATAGATTAGAAAATATCAGGGCATCAGATATGGAGCAAGAATAATTCTTTTACTAAATTTTTATGTTTATATATCTATTCATATACACATATACTTACATGGGATAATAATATCAAATGTAGGGGCGCCTGGGTGGCTCAGTGGGTTGGGGCCACTGCCTTCGGCTCAGGTCATGATCTCAGGGTCCTGGGATCGAGCCCCGCATCAGGCTCTCTGCTCAGCAGGGAGCCTGCTTCCTTTCCTCTCTCTCTCTCTGCCTGCCTCTCTGCCTACTTGTGATCTCTGTCAAATAAATAAAATAATAATAATAATAATAATAATATCAAATGTAACTGGAAATATTTAAAAGCTAGTGATGCAGCCTAATGCCTCCATTGTATGTATGCGTATATTGAAGTCCAGGGAAGTAAACCAACTTGCCCAAAGACACACAGCTAATGAGTGCCAAAGCTATACTCAGACTCTAGCAATCCTGAATCCTTGGTCGGTGCTCCTGGCACTAAGCTAATTGATTTTGTTCACAGACAAAATTACATCTCATTTCCACCTTTTAAAATACACATTCCTGATGTGAAGACTTGTTCAAAGATATATTTTCCATAACTCTCTGTTCATTGTCTTAAACAAAACTCTAAACAAAATAATAATGTTGCCCTTTGCTGAGATCTATACCAGACAGAAATGGAGCCTGAGGCAAAACCCAAAGGTGTTTAATTTTTTATCTTGTAAACTTCCTCACTAAATATGACAGAAGGGAATATAGCCAGAAGCACTGTAAAATTCCTATTAAACAATGTATCTTTTAAACAGGTACGGCTTATAAAATAAACCATACTGTCCCATTTTCTCCTTTATGATCTAATTTTCTTGTCAGCAGATCTTAGGTATTTTTTTCGGGAAGAAGAAAAAGATTACTTCAGCTGCAGTAGTGACCTTACCCCCGCCCCCAGCCAATAGGAGCTTGTTATAAATAATAACAATGTGATCCTCAAGGTTTATAATGCTTTAAATTGCACAGCATACTCTCAAGGGATTTGGGTCAGGAAAAAAAAATTACTGAAAACACACCATTTCAATTAATCTCCATAGTGGAAAAGTTGGTAAAAAGGAAGAAAATGGACATGAGTTTTCTTCGTTTCTGTATCTTTTTCTTCTTCTTTCAATCTTACAAATAATTATGCAAGGAACTTCAAGCTACTTAGAACGAACTCTGAGCCTGCAAAAATATATACATACATATATTTATGCTCATGTTTCTGAAAAGAATTCTCTAAAACACTAACTGGCATGTAGGTAAATACATGCAGACAGGTGTTTCAAAGACAACTTTTATTTTTGTTTTTGTTTTTTCCCGCAGGGCAACTTTGTGAACCATCATTTCTCTTGAAAGGCTTCTCTCCCTGAGGTGTTTCACATATATACTATAATAATAAAATGAAACAGAGGCAATTCAAAATATATGTAAGAGAGAATGTGGAGAGAATAGATTTAATAGGAGCCCATGGCACGGGCATGAGTGATGGGGAGACTTTCCATTGAAACGCCCTAGTCCTCTGAGTTCATGTTACATCCAGAGGAAAAAGAACTGTCCACCTCAGTGTCTATCCTGTACCAGTTTGGGGGCCCACTGAGCAATTGGGTTACTTAATAGAATGATTTTGTATAAATCATCCATTAGGCTCTGACCCAGCTCCATGAAAGGCAGGTCCTGACTTACCAACATTTGTCTTTCACATGTTTTCTTTTTAATTCCGTTACTTGCTACTAGGATCTCATTTTCTCATTAAAAAAAAAAAACAAAACAGGGGCGCCTGGGTGGCTCAGTGGGTTAAGCTGCTGCCTTCGGCTCAGGTCATGATCCCAGGGTCCTGGGATCGAGCCCCGCATTGGGCTCTCTGCTCAGCAGGGAGCCTGCTTCCCTCTCTCTCTGTCTGCCTCTCTGTCTACTTGTAATCTCTGTCTGTCAAATAAATAAATAAATAAAATCTTAAAAAAAAAAACAGTACAGTGTTAATAATAATCATTGTAATTATAATTAATACTTAATACTTTATTTGTGTCATTGTTCTGATAAAGGAGATGAATATAAGTTCTAAGGAGGCAAAGATTTTTGTCTACTTGGGCTTCACTGCTTTATTTCCATTATTTTAAATAGTTTATGGCATATAGTTGATGCTCAGTTATTGCGGCTGGAAATCCCCATTATACAGTTGAGAAAAGTGAGACATAGAAAGGTTTCTTGTCCGAGGTCAAACAGGTATAAAGTGGCAAAGCCTAGATGATGTCAAATGAGTTTACAATACATAGGTAATGGCTCATAGTGTTATTTAGTGGTGACCTGCTGTCATTTATTTCTACATGCCATGTTTTTCAGAACACAACATTTTTAATAACATTTGGGTTTTTCTTATCTGAAAGTTCTTCTCATAGAACTAAGTTCTGAAGATATAACAGAAAGTAAAAAATTGCATCCCACTAATTGACAGATAATCACTGTTAACATTTTGGAGTGTTTCAAAATCTCTGATAAATTTCTATGAATGTAATTACTGGAGTAATGGATATGATCTTAAAAATATGCAGTCTGAGCTTGGAATTGTTATGACAGAGCATTCTACTCACATAAAAAAGGCAGGAATAGCCTTCCCTGCTCAGTGGTGATGGATAAGTGTGTAGTTGCCCATAATTTGCTAAATGCACATTAGATACAATATTATAACAAAATATCATAATTATAATATTATATGTTACAATGTTATAATGTGTTCTGTCTTATAAAAGTAAAGGTATCCTCCCCTATAGTCAAAACTCACTCTCCCAACAGCCATTTGTATGTAGAAGCCATTTTTCAAGATTATTTATAATGGGAATATTGTGTTAACAAATTTAAATGATGTGAAAATGCTTTTCCATTTTCTTGCCTAAAAGGACTAGGAAGATCAGATATATCAGCTGACACTAGAGTACATCCTTCTGACTCCGGACCCAATATTCTTCCCATTACGTTGCTTTTTCTTAGTATAAGATTCACGAGTAAACAGGTTAGGGCTCTTGAGAATGTGGCCCAGATACATTCTGATGGGTATCAAAGTTAAAAATAAGGTCTAGTGCTTTGAGATTACGCAGTGACCAAAAACACGGCCAAGACCTGGGAAAGGCTAGAGTAATGAAGAGAGTAGGAAAGAGTGGGAGAAGTGTATGTTGTTCTGTTTCTAAGAGCTGATCGCCCTAAGCAGAGTCTTAAGCTTGCACAGCCCGTGAGTAAGAAGCTAAGGGCAACTTTCAAAGGCAGAGATTGACACCCACCCAAAATGTTCAGCTTTCCATGACCCACCTAACCAAGAGGAACTAAAATTAGATGGCCAAGTAACTGGGTTCAAGTTACATATGCACTGAAGCAAAGGAAATGCATGAGAGTGCTCAACACCAGATGGCCTGAGACAGAATGAGACCAGTGGCCCCTATTTTTCTTTATTTTTCACCATTACCAGGAAAGCCATTATTTTTAACAATTTAACATCTACGGCTAATAGAGGTAATTTTCTCACAGCATATACACAGGTATCACTGTATTCATATACCATAAACATTATAAACCATATGCCAAAAAATAGATGTTTTTAATGACATAAAATTAATTTAAAAATAAATGTTGGGGTGCCTGGGTGGCTCAGTGGGTTAAAGCCTCTGCCTTTGGCTCAGGTCATTGGTCTCCAAGATATGGGATCGAGCCCCGCATCGGGCTCTCTGCTCAGCAGGGAGCCTGCTTCTCCCTCTCCCTCTGCCTGTGTCTCTGCCTACTTGTCTCTCTTTCTTTCTGTCAAATAAATAAATTTTAAAAAAAATGTTAATATTCCTGTTCCACCCACCAGTGGATCATCTCACATCCTAGATGACACTCATGCTCCTGTTTGGTCAGCTGACTGAGGCAGCCTATGTTTCTACTTACTGAGTCTTCTCTTCTTCTTCTTTAGATTTATTTACTTATTTTAGAGGGAGAGAGCACATGAGCAGGCGGAGGGGCAGAGACAGAGGAAGAGAGAATCCTCAAGCAGATTCTCCAATGAGTGTGGAGCTCACAATGAGTGTGGTGAGATCATGACCTGAGCAATTAAGAGTCGGACACTTAACCAACTGAGCCACCCAGGCCTTCCAAGGTGCCGCCTTCTGTTTGATTCAAGTCATCTTTGTCTTAAGGGAGACTTGCTTGTGATAGTAACTGAAGTTTAACTTTTTTCCTTTTCAAAATTTGCCTGATCTAGATTTTTTTCACATGATATTCAAAAAAAGAATGATAATACCCAAAGTGCTAGGCTGAGTCTCACATCACAATCTCATTTCATGCCATTCCCCAAAGCCAGAAGAGATGAAAAAACTTGTCCTTTCACAAACCAAGTAAGTCATTAGTTGCAGATATTAATAGGCACTTCAAAAAAGAAATAGAAATATTCCATGAAATTATGAAAGGAACAGCCAAAACAATCTTGAAAAAGAACAAAGTTGAAGGACTCATATTCTCCAGCTTCAAAACTGACTACAAAGCTACTATAATCAAAACACAGTAGGGGCGCCTGGCTGGCTCAGTTGGTAGAGCATGTGAATCTTGATCTCGGGGTCATGAGGTTAAGCCCCACTTTGGGTATAGAGATTATAGAGATTATAATTATAGAGATTATACAAAAAAAAAAAAAGACAGTATGGTACTCGCATAAGATGGAATAGGATTGATTGTCCTGAAATAAGCCCATACACTTACAGTCAATTGACTTTCAACAAGGAGGCTAAGAAAACTCAGTGAGGAAAGAAGAGCCCTCCCTATAAATGGTGCTTCGACAACTGGATATTCATGCCCCGAAGAATGAAGTCAAACCGCTCCCTCACACCTCATATGAAAATTAACTCAAATTAGAACGGTCTTAAATGTAAGAACTAAAACTATAGGACTCTAAGAAATCATGGGAAGATATTTAAAATCACTAATAATCAAAAAATAAAAATTGAAATAATTAGAAACAATTTTTCATCTCCCTAATTGATGGAAGATATTCCGAAGGCCGGTTCAGGGTAGGTTTGGAAGAAAAGGTACCCTGATGTATTTTGATGATTATGTAAATTTGCACCTTCTGGAAAGCAGTTTGGTAACATGAATCAATGTTAGACCGCATATACAGCTTGACTCATTAATTCCACTCAAAAGAAATTATCTTTTTAAGATATCTGATAAAGATACACAGTTGTATATGTGAAAATTCTTAGAAAGCATTGCAAAGAAGAGCAGAAAACTGGAAGTATAAACATATAAATACATGAATTTATATAAGTATATAAATGTCCATCAGTTAGGGCTTGGTGAAAACATACACAACGAAATAATAAGCACCCATTAAAATTGTTGGTGGATACATATATTTTATTAACATGGAAAAACAGGGATAATTTATTATAAAGACAAAAAGGAAAGTAGGCATCCCTAAGCCAGCTGGGGAATACAGAAAAGGGAAATTAACACTCAAAGGAAATATCCAAAGTGCTGAAGTTAAATTTTGTGCTCCTCTCTGCTTTTTCATAGATCAGACCTGTCTGTATACTTCCTACCACATGCTAAAGTTTTATTTTTCTCTTATAAATATTTCCAAGAAGTACATCATGCACTCCAAACAGTTTCCTGGCCAGAAACAATTTGGATGTTGGAAATGACAGTTCTAGGCTAATGTAACAATTCTAAATGAGCTGACAGGTGTTGAGAAGGCTGGAACCATCATTAGACAATTTCTTCCAATTACTCTAGCCAATGTCAGGAGGATCTGATCTTTGGATAATTGGGATTGATAACCCTGAGCTACTGGATAATCCCCAAAATTCTAAATCCTCGTATGCAAAAGAAACAATAACAACCAACATTCCCAAATAATTAGTGGTAATTCTTTGTGGTATAAAACATGAGTCTGAGGAATCCTTCCATATTCACTCTTAGAACATTCTGGAAAAAGGACCTGTATGGTCCACAGATGTATTTATTCCTCCCAACAAGTTCTCTGGAGACAAGCATCTGTCAACACAACTTAAACCTAACCCACCCAAAAATGGAGCAAAAGTCAATAGCTTTGCTTTCCATCTTCTTCAAAAGAGTGCTTACAGCATTAAAACAGCCCCTGGAAGATGAGAGATCAACTGTTTTATCACTTGTCAACTGCTTGAGCCACATTTCATAACGATTGCGGTCATACCCCTGATAGCCACAAAAAAAGTTCCCTAGACACATTACAGTATCCATAAGTCCATGGGATCAAGCAGCCTGTAAAGCCCCAGAGTGAGAAAATGCTGAGGACCCAGTCATGCCTCAAACACTCCTCTTCCCTCCCAGGTCTCAGGCTACAGCACACACTCTCATAAACTATCCATGCATCACCCTAACCAACAGGAGATGGACATGTCTGGAAATCAATCAAGTGTATATTCAGTTTCACTTCTGAAATGCTCAATTAAATGTGGCTGTAAGTCCTCAAAGTTAAAAAAACAACAACCAAGTAGGCTTGAGTAAAGTGAATGATCCCAGCAAGTGTCACATCTCCGAGGGTTAGCTCTTTCCCAAGAAGGAAAAGGACTACTTGTCATGTGATTCCAAAAATCACTAGTGAAGAAACCTTAACTTTCCACTCTGTCTCATTCATGAGAAATCTGGTGCTTCTTGACTAATGCTAATGCCAGCTCTATCGTCTTCAAAGATTTACTCCCATTATATTTGTCTTTTTCTGCATTCTGTCCATCCACGTTCTTGCCACCAACTCCATTTTTGAAACTCTATGGGATATTGAGTATGGTATTTTTAAAGAGGATCACTACTTAGCTGTTGCAATTAGGAGAGGGACGCATTTAATGTCACATGGGAAGCACCTGGGTGCCTATATTTCTCTCCAACAGCGGATCCATTTTCAGCTCTCACTCTGATCAAAGAGTTATTTTTCCTGTCAACAATGGGAAATCATCTTCCTCCAAGCACTAAAGGGTCGATCATGGAAAACACAAGGGCAGATGGCCAAAGCCTTGAGAGCAATTGGAGTAGGAGATGAGAAAGCTGTGGGAACAAACAACTTTTATCCCATTCTTGGAATAATAATAATAATAATAATAACAGTTTTGCTGGAGGTAATAGGCTACCCGATGAATATGGTAGAATACTATAAGTAAAATAATTTTTTGCCCCTTCTTAAAAACAAAAACAGCATTTTCAGCCAACTGGGTCATGATAGAAGCAATTGTAATCTCTGGATACACCCATAAGGAAAACTAGCTCCATGAAAAATACTTCAGAGGATAGCCACAGTTTATGCAATGGTAGGAGAGGTGTCCAACTGGACAGAAACAGGGCTCCTTCTGTTTACATTAACTCACTATTTCCTTAACAGGAAAATTATATCGGAACCCAATTATGTCACTTTAAATTTGTTGTACATAATTATTTTTAAGTGTACAGAAAACATGTGTAACTTTCATCCCAAAGCATGAGTTCCATCATCATGAACTAATATATCTTCACAAATTTCTGAATTGAAGACCACCTCCAGATAGCATGGGAAGGAGATCTCTGAATATGGTGGACCCAAATGACCACAGCAGGCAGGATTCAAGCACCTGGCTGGGGAGGCACAGACTACATAAAGAGTGGTACCCTGGAATGTCACCTACCTTATCAGATTTCTAATGTGTCTGGGAGTACTCTCTACATTTTAGGTGACAAATACGTGATTCTGATTCCTCTTTCTAAGCAAGAAAAAAGGAGTCCTACTTTTTAAAACATTATCTGCTTATATTAACAAGCAAGGTTTCGAGCAGAGTTGACTTCTTCGTACTGACCTGAAAAATGCCTCAGTTCACAAGCATGATTTGCCTGAGGTGTAACAGGCTAGTCAAAACTTTTCACAGAAATAGGCATCGTTTCCCCCTCCTTCCTGCTCTCCCTTTCCTTCTCTTTCTCCTCTTCTTCCTCCTCCTCTTGCTGCTTCTGCTTCTTGTTGTCTTTTAGTGCTTCCAACGTTTCGTAGTTACTATTATTTAAATACAGCTATGATTTCTTTTTTTTTTTTTTTTAAAGATTTTATTTATTTATTTGGCAGAGAGAGAGATCACAAGTAGGTGGAGAGGCAGGCAGAGAGGGAGAGGAGGAAGCAGGCTCCCTACTGAGCAGAGAGCCCGATGCGGGGCTTGATCCCAGGACCCTGGGATCATGACCTGAGCCGAAGGCAGAGGCTTAACCCACTGAGCCACCCAGGCGCCCCAATACAGCTATGATTTCTAAGCCAAATACTAGTGTTTATTATCTACTGTTTCAGATGAACCATGTAACTGCTGCCTTTCTGAAAAGAGGCAACTGATTGGTGTTTCCCTCACTCTATAGATGCTTTGTTCAAATGTCAAATTCTTGCTCTTTCTGAAGGTATCAGTAATTATGCTGTACATTAGGAAATCTTTCACCCAATACACGTTTGTGAAATACTATTATGTGCTAGGCACTGGATGTCTAAAGTTGAAAAAAGCAAAGTTCCTGCCCCCAAAAAACTCCTAGAGGAAAAATAAAATATAAGATTGCACTATTGAAACCTAAGTACCATTATACAGATATGAACAAAGGCCATGAGAACATGAAGGACTTGGTGATTTGGGTGGTTGTTCCAATGTGGTTTACCAGTTGTCGATAATACTTTGGGACCTGAAGAATATTCCTATGGTGTCACTCAGTGCTCTGAGAGAATGGATCTACTTTCCCTTGTCAGGGTTTTACTACCAGAGAGGATTTTACAGGCTCAGATCAAGCATAATACCACTATTACTATTCATCAGGCTAAAGGGTCATTTTTCTTGGATTCATCTCTAGGTGTCTTCTCTCCTAATTCAAGCTCCGTGGAGTCTGGCTTCATAGGGGTGTGAAGCAATTGAGTTATATAAGAGCTAGATGAATAAAAGGTAGATGAATAAAAAGAAGTCATTCCACACTGTAGACTTGGAGAAATTAGAATGAAATGGGAAAAAGAAATGAGGAGGGTGGTCGAGAGCTCTTTCAGAAATTTATTAATAATATGCCAAAACCACTAACTGTGCAATCATGTCTCCGTCTATGTATGATATGCTATCTCAAAAATGGGACTGCAACTCAACATTTGAGTCAAATTCTATTGCAAATGTATCCTGGGGCAATTTAAAAAAATAATTTAGTAAATTTCCTTGTAAAGCAGAGACTATTTTACAATGTGAATAATCACTCCCTTATTTCATGTCTTGTCAGTGGCGTTTTGTCAAAGCTGCCTAATGCATGTCGAACTGCATCTCATACTTGATGCTTGAAGAGAAAAAGACATACAGAGGAAATGGCCAGAAACTGGCAAACTTTTTGTCCATAGGAAATCTAGTCATTAGGTTCATGAGATCCAGGGTTCTACTTTTGGATAACTTGCACTGGGTAGACCAGTATTCCAGCAAAAAGGCAGCGTAAGAAAGGGGAAAGCCTACTCTAGAACACCCTGGTTTAGATAGAGAGAGAAGAAGAAATCTAAGCCAGCACTTCTCAAAGTTTAATGCACATGTGAGGCACTTGGATTTTTTTTTTTTTTTTAATCCAGATTCTGATTCAGGAGATCTGGGTGAGGCACAGAATTCTGCACGTCTAGCAAGTCCCTGGGTGATACCAATGCTGCTGATCCACAAACCATATTTACATGGCAAGAATCTAAGCTAAGTTCTTGAAATAGAGGCTTAGAAGCATAACTCGTCCTATGTAGTTTGCCAGCAACTTGAACATCCAGGCACAACATCTTTGAGGTATCCAAACCATAACAGTGAGGAAAAGACAAAGAAAAAGGAAACTCCCTGAGACAATATTTCCTGTTCCTCATGTTTCCTTACATTGCAACAATCCCATCCACTGTGGGGGTGGGACAGAGGGATGGGGGGGCTGTTTGGCACAGGAATCAGCTACCATAACATTTTCATCAGTCTTTGTATTTCCTAACAGCACGGAAAAGGCAGGACATACTGGAGATGGTCAAAGGTTGTAACTTTGATCTCAGGCAATATCGTTCCACTGAGCCACCCTACGCTCACTCTTTCAACAAAATTAATGCAGGGCCTTTACCCTGGCTCTCTTCCTCTCTTGAGATGTCCCTAGAATAGTGCAGGATATGTAAAGTTTTTCCTTTGAACTAAGGCAAAGGGAGTACCTAAGCCCCAGAACACCTTTGGGCTCTGAACGTTGTATCAACTTTGAAACTAACTGTGAGACAATGGTTTGATATTTTTAGAAACACATGTGTACTAAAAAATAATAGATATGCCATTGCACCAATTTTTTTTTAAAGCCATGGCCTAAATAAAGGTATATAAAGAACTTCTCTTCATCAGGGCCTTCGGATAATGTCTACATGTTGGTTTTCTCAACAAAGAGAAATCCATAATGGGCTGTACCTCACATTGCCACTATCAGGCTCCATTTCTATGTGGTTTAGAGAACTCCCTAAAACCACAAATCAGCCATAACATTCAAGAGGACTTAACTTCCCATTCAGTTGGAGTAAATTAACAAAAAGGAGACTCAAAATCAAAATAGTGCCACCTAAAAACTGCAGACAGCTCTTCTCCAAGCTAAAAAAAAAAAAAAAAACTTGACGTAGAAATAAATCAGTAAATCAGGACTGTTGTTTCAAAGATACTTTAAATAAAAGTAGGATATGACAGCAAAGAGTCTGGCAAAATGGCATGCCGTGCCAATTAATTCTCCATTCATTTCTTCTTAAAATCGCCTTTGTGATGTATGCCTTCTGCTTCAAAGGAAATCTGGCATAACACGAAACAATTTCTATCGCTAACTACCTTTCCCATGTCCATAAAACTACTATCAGTGGAAGTCTAAGTTAAACCACTCTAACAATATACATACTCACGTAGGATAGATATTAATATTCTATATGCTAATACACCCTGTAGATGCTTGTAAATATTAAAGATATACAGAGAAGGACACGGGAACATAATTTTTATGTCACCTTTTTTATTAACGCAGTCTTTATTGTAAAACATAACTTGAGAGTGTTTCAAGACATAGGACATATCTGCCCTCTGCTGGAGGGATGGGACGATCACTTCAGGCTTTACTGTTATGCTTCCCACAGCAGAAATTGTGGACCTAAAGTAGCATCTTTATCGAAAGGGCAGAAGACTATGATGCCATCCTGACGGTGTTAAAAAGACACACTGGGGGTGGGGGGCACCTGGGTGGCTCAGTGGGTAAAAGCCTCTGCCTTCGGTTCAGGTCATGATCTCAGGGTCCTGGGATTGAGTCCCGCATCAGGCTCTCTGCTCAGCGGGGAGCCTGCTTCCCCCTCTCTCTCTGCCTGCCTCTCTGCCTACTTGTGATCTCTGTCTGTGAAATAAATAAATAAAATCTTTAAAAGATACACACACACACACACACACCAGGGATGTCTTCAGGGTAGCTGAGTCACTTCTGCAGAGACACAGTTATATGAGACTTGGAGAAGGCCTACCTAAGAGGTCAGCCTACAGGAAGCTGACAAGCCCCAACTCCTGGTCCCATGACCATGTCCCAGAATCTCAGGGGAGGAAGCATTTCCAGTAATGCCGGGATCCTTCCTTCACACCGTCCTCTGGCCCAAGGAGTTCCGGTCTCATGGCAGGGTTTCAGGAAGTCGAGGGCCACTTGCAAAAACTGAAACATCTATCTTCATTGTTATTTCAGAGGCAGAAGGTAGCAGTGCCTTGGAACCAAGTGACGCAAAGCTGGGGAAAAGACGTCACCTTGTTTTCCAAGTCATCACGGGAAGGGAGCGGCCATCGGATGGCTTCGGCAGTATGGGTGCATACACACGAGGCCACAGGGCCCTACAGGGGTGGCTCAGTCGGTTGAGCGTCGGACTCTTGGTTTCAGCTCCGATCTCAGGGTCATGAGATAGACCTCTGCATCAGGCTCTGTGGTCAGTGAGGAATCTGCTTGAGATTCTGTCCTCTCTCTCTCCCTCCCTCCCCCTCTACCATTCCCTCCCTCCATGCCCATGTGCAACCTCTCTCTCTCTCTTTCTCTCTCAAAAAAAAAACCAAAAAAAAAAAACATTTTCTCCACAGTGTCTGGCACTGAGTAAGGGACCAAAAAGTCTTAAGCAAATACATTTTTATCAGTGAAATATTGTCTAAAGCACAGAAGACAAACCATTTGAAAAACTCACACGGACACCAGACTTCACCTTCACTCCTCCTGCTGTTTCCATGTCTTCCTTTAGAATGAATATAACATTGGGAATATTCCAGGAATGGGATATCAGAATCACAAGATGCCTAAATCCTCACCCATAATTCCTACATTATCCGAGTTTTCTAAAATAAGATGTACCACTTTTGACATCAAAATCAAAAGGCAAAAATATTTCAAATTTCCCCCACTTGATTATCTTTCTATTTCCCCTACTTAATTATCTTTCTTAATTATCAAACTATTTCCATCTACTTTTTTAGGGCGACCATCTTTTCAATCATCCAGTGTCAAAGCCTCAAATTTTCCTGGATTCCCCCTGTCCCTATTTATTGCCTCTCAAATGCAAACCATCTCCGTGTGTCATTTGGGTTTTGACCCAACACCCAACAAAGGGGTCTGTTCATGTTCCACTATACAAATTGTTCAATGTGCCACCATCATATTCATGCTCACTCCCTTTTCCTCACTGAACACTCTCTCCTACCTCCTCTCACCACACCAAATCCTCCTCCTCCTTTGAGGCCTACATCAAGGTGCCCCTCTTCAGGGACTCTTTCTGTGAATCCCCAACTTCATAGTGATGACTTTCTTCCCTGAAACTAGGACACCTGTAGTCCACAAGACACACCTGAAAGTCTCCATTAGTATGACCATCTGTCTGGGTTTCCATGGTACTGTCCCGGTTTGTACCTATATTCCTGGTGAAATACTTAATAGTGTCCCCTTTCCCACTCAGAAACACCCCAGTCTGGATAATAAAGTGAGATCACTCATCCACCCTTGCAAAAATCTCACCTCCTTAGCTGACAGTAAATGACTCAATGATGGAGACTCTAGCTCACTCCTCCATACCCATCTGCACATTTGCTCCCAGTAGCAGCTCAAATAGCATTTGAAAATCAACTGGTTTTATTATCTTTGACAATGGGCAAGCATGGGATATGCTTATCTTGCTTATAAACAGTCTACCCAATGATAGTTCTATGGGGAACTACCTATCCTGCTCTCCACCTCCCTCCCTCCCCTACACACACACACACACACACACACACACACACACACACACAGAGTCTGGTCAGGGTACTCATTCATACTCTTCCACAAGCACCATCTTTCTTGAGCTCCTCATTGCAGATGGGTGGGGCCAGGAGTAGGGAGTAGGGCTCCCTTGTGCCTTGTAGAGCCCAGAACCACACTACTGGATTTTAAATGCTCTTACTAGGGACTGTTCTGCAGCAAAATTGTAACAGTTTGTCATCAATGATGCTCCTGTCTTCCTTTAGCACATCCACTACCTCCGTCATTCACAAAACAATTAATGAGCATTAGCCATGTCCTAGATACCATGCAAGGTGCTAGGGACACAAAAAGCAAGCAGATAGTCCTTCCCAGTAAGAACTTGGAATTTGGTGGCAAAGAAAGGCAACAAACAGGACACTGTATAACAGACGCTATTAAGAAACACATCATGTGCTAAGGGAGCACACAACAGAGATTATCTAATTTGAACTGGTCTACTTGCATAAGTTGGGGGAGGCTTCACAGAAGTGACATTTGAGCTGAGTGACCAAATAAAGAATTAGAAATAAAAGGTACACCTGGAAGATAATTGCAAGAAATGTGCCCTGAAAACAGGAACTAATTATGTATGCAAAAAACATGTCAGGCAAGGGATCTGGATGTGGAGGGGGAACGGACAGTAAATATGGCTGGAAACTTGGACTGGAGCCAGACAGAACATCAGATAACACGCTTAGAGTTTGGGCCTTAATTTCATAGGCAAAGAGAAACCAGCAAAGGTTTGTTAGAGAATGGTGTGACTAGATTTATGCTTTAGTAAGCTTGCTCTTGTAGAAAGCACCAAAATTCACATGCAGGGTGTTAGAACCTGCTTTCCTGTAAGGAGAGGTTGAATGGGAAAGCTGTGTTTGTAGAGTAAATATGCCATTTACACTTAGTGTATGTTTACATGGGATGGCTGGATATGAGTGGTAGTTCAATGGAGATTACGAAGATGCTAAAGTCTTCTCTGCCAAATACTCATTCCACTCATCTGGTGCTCCTCATACCCACTCTCTGTTACTGGTTGAATTTTGAGGGAAAAACAATGATGATACAGGAGGTAAGGGTAGGAGGAGATTGCAAGAAAGGAAGAGAGCTACTGGATGGATAGTGATGCTACTAACAAAGTTGGAGAATACAGGAGACCCAGATTTTGGGGAGGTATAATGATGAGCTTGGTTTTAGACATGTGACATTAGAAGTATTGGTAGGTGTTCCAGATAGAGGAATCTAATAGGTTATAGAATTACCTGTGTTGGAGATCAGGGAAAGACTTGTTCTGGAGCTAAAGACTGGGGTGCTGTTGGAACTGTGGGAGGAAGATGTCATCCAGGGAAAGGATGCATATCAAAATGAAATTCTTTTCTTTGTAGGAGAGATATAATTAAGGCAAGCTGGGGGGGGGGGGACACCCATCATGTCAACTTTGATCTGTTGGCCGTGCCTCCTTAGAACCACCAAGAAAGATTCTAGGGCCCACATTCAGGGTGCCAAGATGGACTCACAAGGTTGTTAGTGAAGAAAGAGAAGGTCTAGACATAGCGGTGCCAATACCATACCAGATTTAGGAGGTTGTGAGACACAATGGTGCAAATGAACAACAAAAAGCACATCAGAAAGAAATGTTCAACAGGGCCAAGGGCCTCAGGAGATCACACAGAATCAAGGGCTGGAGGAGAGAGGTGGAAGCTGGACTGTCTCAGTGATGGAGAGGCTTGAGGAGTAAAAGGGAGGAGTTGAGGAACCTGTACCTCAAGAAACCCCAGGGTCTTTCTTCCCACCCCTGCAATGTGTGCCCAGGGAAGCAACAGAGGCAGCACCATCCCCACCCACCATTTTAATGAGTGCTGCCTTCTCTCACTCTCTCCCCCACACACCCCCACACCAGGCCAGAAAGCTTAACTATCCTTTGATAACATTATGAAATAAATTAGGACTTTTCAAATTTGAAAGACAAAAGCCAAAAGAACACCTGTATACAAAAGGACAGGGGCCTGGGACCTGGCAGGCGCTTTTTCAGTAAGAAAATAAAGAAATAAAAGGGAAGGAAATAAGGTGAAAAGGCAGCAGGCCTCTGCCCACCCCGGGATGGAGCTTTGAAAGGGCAAGTGGGAGGGGAGCAGCCCACCGGGTTCCAGGAAAATAGGTGCAAGGCAACAAATTTGAACACAGCCCTAAATTTCAAATTAGAGCTGCCTTTGATTGCAAATGTTTAAACTTATATTAAAGGAAAACGGCCATCAAGGGGATTGCTTCTGGAGCCGGGCTCAGCATGAAGTAATGGGACCGTTCCCTCATTAGAATGAATAAGGGACAGAGCTGTGATGGAAACCCCAAGGCTTGCGCGGCCCGCCGAGCTCCGGCCATTTTTTACGCCGCACTGACCCCTAGAGGTTATTCCTTTCATTCGGAATGTGCAGGGGGGGATAGTCCGGCCCGGGGAGGGGGGATAAATAAATAAATAAAGGGGAAATGCGGCTCTACTTTCTTAAAATCGAAAGGGGTGTGGAGAGCAGGCACAAGAGGAAAACGGGAACTCACTGCCAAGTGCCACCCGTTAAAACCGCCTTAATAGAAGCCAGCTCCGTCCGGGGTCGGCAGTTCAGCTCGCCCAGGTATTAGACCGATTGGCAACAAGCGCGTGCACTTTAAACGTGCCTCGGGGCGCCTGGGTGGCTCGGTGGGTTGGGCCTCTGCCTTGGGCTCAGGTCATGGTCTCAGGGTCCTGGGGTCGAGCCCCGCGTCGGGCTCTCTGCTCGGCAGGGAGCCTGCTTCCCCCCCCCCACCCCACCCCCATCTCTCTGCCTGCCTCCCTGCCTGCTTGTGATCTCTCTCTGTCAAATAAATAAATAAAATCTTTTTAAAAATAAATAAATAAAACTAAACGTGCCTCCGACTCCCTGCCCCACGTGGCCCCCGAGACCCGAGGCCAGCCGCCAGCCAGTCCGGTCCCCGCTCCCCGCGCGTACGGCGGAGGGAAGTCGGGCTCCTGCTCCGAGGACCCAGGGGGCCCGGGTGTCCTGTCTGCGCCACCAGCCTCGCTTCTCCCTCTGCCTCCTTCCCCTCCGAAAGAGGAGGCGGGGTCCGGCCCTGCGATCGCCGGCGCCGTCACGGGGATGCCCGGCGCCTCGCGGCCGCAGGGTGCACAAACCGGGGCGCGGCGAGCTCTCCCAAGGATCTTACACGACGTACTTCCGGCAACTGAAACGTGGATGTTTAACACGCAGGCCACTCGGGGATCTGTCCCCACACCGAGGAAGAAGAAAAGAAATCACGCGCGTGGAACAACGGGGGAGCTGCGATTCCCAGTCCGCAAGCCTGACTTTGGGGGGCGGTTGATTCTGAGGGTGCACCCCCCCGGGTCGCAGGGAGGGGTCAGCCCCACTCAGGGTAGACAGGCCAAGTCGATCGGTCCCAGAGGGACTGGGATATGGGCTCTAAAATTCAAATGATCCACCGTTTCGGTCAGGAAATCTACATAGTGTCACAAATAGGGACAAAGGAGAAACGTGAGGGTCTTTGGAAACAATAGTTCTAAAACCACGGCTCAATCCCACTCCAAAACACCATGTAGGACCTTTTTATCCTTGAGGCAGCTCAGACCTACCCTGCCCTTCCAAGCCATCTCTGGGTTTAAAGTGGCTTTGTCTGCAGCTGGCCGTCCATCGAGGCTCAGGGCTCCCTGGGGACCCGTGCCCCTCAGAGGGAATGGTCACTGGGGTTCATGGGTGAAGCCGCACTGTGCCGGGCTCCTCCTTCCCTGACTGTCCTGGTCCAGGCACGTAAGAGTTCAAATGAGGCTCCCAATCAATATTTCTCTGGGCAGTAATGGTCTCACCTACAAGAAGGCTACCCCTAAGCTCCTCTCCTCAGCAGTGATGATCATTAACACCTCAAACAAAACCAGCCTCTCCAGAGCACGCACCTGGGAAGAGGCTGAATTTATTGAAAAGTGGTGAGCCTGAGAAACACAATCTCAGATAAATCTCTTTATCCCTATGAACTCTTGAAGAAGGATTTTAAGCCTGGATCTACATGGGTGAATGTTTTATCTTTTTAAAAAATGAGTCCCTACAGGGGTTAGGAGCAATGAGGTGGGGGAGGCATGATTTCCGGTCTAAACACTTGCTGTGATACCAAAAATAAAAACATGAAATGTCATTAAGCAACCCACATCCTGTGGCTAAACCAGTTGCCAGTTCCATGAAGATGAGAGTTGTGCCTTTGACACTGTCCGGACACTATTCATCTGGCATTTCAGGCTGCCTTTACTACTGATAATTCAGTAATTGATTGGGCAGTGATCTGATTTGACGGGTGACTTAGCTGAAATAATTGGATTGACAATTTCCACAGCTGAGGAAGTCACACAGCTCCTTTCGCCCATTAGGATCTCATGCATTTCCTTCAATAGATTCAAGAGCATCATAATTATTCACAAAATTTTCCAGCTTGCACTGTAGTTGTGACTCGGAAAGTATGCCAAGAAGCTAAGCATGAGAACTACATAAACATGTAACCATTTACCACATATATCCACCTTACCATTGGCAACAGTCAGTCTACGGCTTCCACTCTCCTTCACAGGGAATCCTGACACAGTCAGTCCTAACACACATAGGACCACTTGTACCTTCAAAATATATCTTTTTCCACACACACATCTGAGTTTCAAAAAAGCATCAGAGCACACGCTGCTACCAAGTTCTAAGGCTTCACAGTGACATCTATAATCTCTGAAAAACTGGGAGAATACAAATCCTACCAAATGACGAAAGGACGGGATTTGTACTTACTCTCCTTTCCCGTTCTGTTCCTTGGGCACCTTTCATCCAAGGGAAGGAGGCATTTCCCCTCGTCCCACGGGGCTGGAAGGCAGAAGACAGCAGAAGCAAGACAGCCAAGAACAGGCGTGAAAGTGAACGCTGCCGGCTAACGCCTGCCCCCAACTCAGCCCAGAGAGGCAACTGCTCCTTTCATTGCCTCTTTTGGCCTGGAAATGAGAGAATGTTGCTGTTGGTTCTCAACCTCAGGAACTTCCGGGGTGAAATTCAAACTCGGCCCCATTTGCCGAGCATAGGCACGTCCCTCCAGGTCGGAAGGGGGCAGTTTCGACGAGCAAGGGAACTTACTATAGGAGGCACATCTTGGGCTCCCCAAGACCAGCAGATCTCTGCACCGTCCCTTAGAATCCTCAAAGTTGACACAGAGGCCTCGCTAGGGTTCAGTCACCATGTATAGCGTCCAGAGGGTCTCGGCTACACCTTACTCTCTCAAGGCTGCCTCCTGGAAATGACTGCTCATGGAATGTACAGCCCAAAGACAGCGGAGAGGGCGGGGCGCCTCTCATTGCCCCAGGGTGGGGGGGGGCGGCTGGAGGGTCAGCCAGGGGTTAGGTCCTCTCAACGACCCAGTGACAACACTATTGTTCCTCCAAAGTCTACAGAAAACCAAAAATTCTATCGAGAATGTCTTCCTTTTTCCTTCCAAATGTCGGGTCCATATAGAATGATTACAATAGGGCAGAAAGCCTGGTAGGGTTTTAAGACTATTATTTGTATTATGAAAGTGCTAACTGAGTGTTATTCGATTTGGGAGGCATCACCACTGCCCCTATAGCTGAGTCAAACAGTTTAACTTCAAGGAGGGCTGGCAGTTGCCTAAAGGTGTGATTGTAGAAACACAGAACCATCAGCTAAATGGAGGCAGTGGGTGTTAGAACTGAAAGTTGCCAAAAGCGGCAGGCGTGCCCCACAAAGGCTGTTGGTCCCTTTGAAATCCTTCCAATATAGATTTGGGGTGAAAATGTAAGTTATAGCAAGGGCTGTGAAGATAACTGACTCTCCGGATGCAAATACCATGGTTTGGGGTCCTCGTGCATCACAAGACGGAAAAAGAGAGTTAGTGGGAAGTTAGCGTTCTTAAACCAGGCTACTGGGATTTGAATCCTGGCTCTGCTGGTAACTCACGTTATGATCTAAGTTACTTAACCTTTGTGTGCCTCCGTTTCCTCATCTGTCAATATCACCGTCCTCGTAACTTCCCTGTGAGGGTTAACAGAGTTCGTATTCATGGACCGCTCATGACACCGCTTGGTACGCAGTAAGGGCTGTGCACTGCTCTGTATGTGTGTGTGGAATACAAACACGATGGTGAAGCGTCCTTGTTATTTATGGGAAAAATATTCTGAGACAAACAACGACGCCTTTTCCGTCAGCCATTAGATCCTAACTTCTTTTTTTTTTTTTTTTCAATGTGAACCCTTTAAGAGTCTGATAGGAGCATGTTCCTAAAGCATGACAGTAAGCTTTGGCGTACAATTTCAGCACGTTTCTGGACCCAAAGTAGTCCACAGGCTCCAGACAAGGAGTCCTGCATTAAACTGAAATCAGGTATTTAGCGTGCAAAGAACCAAATTACATCCCCCTCAAATTCCTATGTTGCGTTCTAAACCCTGGTACCTCAGAACGTGACTTATTTAGAGAGAGGGTCTTTAAAGAGGTAATTGAGTTAAAATGAGCTCTTTGGGTAGACCCTCATCTAAGCTGACCGGTGTCCTCGTAAGAAGAAGAAATCTGGATTCAGACATGTTGAGAGGAAAACAACCATGTACAGGCCAATGAGAGGGGCCTCAGGAGAAATCAGACCTGCCACCCTCTTGATCTTGGATTCCAGCCTCCAGAACTGTGGGAAAACAAACTGTTGCGTAAGGCCCCTGGGGTCCGGGGCACGGTCTTTCAGCAGCCCTGGCAAACCAACACACAGGGTCATAGAAGCAGCGAGAACAATGGCCCAGGCCACACCAAAGAGCTGAAAGAGTTGCAAAAAAGAGGAAGAACACTTATGTCTTGACACTTTGATGTGGGAATCTTGAAAAGAAGTGAAGAGAAACAGTTGCTGTTAAGAATTCTCCGGAGGCCTTGTTTCAAAATCCTACCTCTTTTGAAATTCTTCAACTGTCACAATGTGAGACCGAAAGAGAGTGTCCAAACGAGCCAGCAATAAATACAAAGCTTTCAGATCCAGATGGATTTAATTATGTGGTGAGAGAGAAAGACTTGGGGGCAAGTGCGTACAAGCACAGATGATGTAGATGTCAGTGTTGGGGGTGGGGCGGGGAGTGGCGGGGCGGGGGGGGGGGGGGGGGGAGGCTGTGGCTGTCCTGTGTCAAACACACCAGCCAGCTTTGGCCAGAGAGCTGAGATGGTATCTCCCACGATACTTATGCTGTCGCCATTCATAATTGAGGGTAAAGGCAAGGCCGCGTCTGCGGGCGGATGGGACATGAATGTTAACACCGAACGATGGTTCTAGGAAAATAATAGCCCCGTTCTGTGAGTCAACCCTGCTTGTTTTTTCCTCTCTTAGTGCAGGTCCTGAAGTACAGCTCTGCACGCTGTGGGAATGACCGACAAGAAGGAAGAGGGAAGGTGAAGGGAAAGCTGCCTCATCATGGAAACATTTCCCTTTGATCTAGCCCCGGCTAGGATTACACCAAAGCGCTGGGAAAGAACCAGGACGAGATTCTGAGAAAGCCTGGCAAATACAACCTCCAAAGAGTTGTTTTAGAAACTCAGGACTGACTCTCAGCACCTGCTTCATGAAGCGCATTTCATTTAAGTATTTCGCGGACGTTGATGAATGAGCTGGCACGGCCCATCTAAAATTTTCTTGAATAAAAACAATTCAGAAACTAGCTTGCATACATTTTTTATGCTATTTTTAGAAAGAATGTAGCGCTCGGGAAATACACGAAATTGATGACTTGTTCCCAAGAGTACAGAAAGTTTCTCATTTACCCGGCCTGGGTCATTACCTCAGCGTGGCCCATCTGAACCTGAGCTATCCTGACAGCCAGTAAAAAATGAAGGTAATGAGGCTGCCTCTCCAACCAAAGGCTAGGGAAAGTGAAGCATTAGAGAAATAAAGCATGCCATTTCAGCGAAGATGCGAAATGCTGAAGAAGCAATATTTGCTAAAATATCTAAATGTGGCTTCTTTCAACATGGGACTCGTGTGCCTGTTTCCTTTCAGACTTTGACATAAGCCCTTCCTTTACATTTTTCTTTAGCATTCCGTTTTAAAACATATGTATTTCTATTACAAGACGTATTTTCTTACTTTCTTAGTCTCCTCTCATTCCCAGACCCTCTGCTCCCCTCAGACTCCCCCTTGCCACTTAGTAGAAGTCACGTTATTTCTCTCACTTCTGGGGTTTTCACAAGGATATGGCCAGAAAGGTAGTTGTCCCATTTTCACACGATGCATTCCTTTCTAGAATCGTGGCGGTCCCTCATGCTCTTCTTCCTGTGAACGTTCTTTTTGCCCCCACAGCCAGAATGGACAGGTGTGGAAGATGTCCTGCAACTTCCCTGGCCCTGGGCTCTGTCCTGGAT
Organism: Martes martes; assembly: GCF_963455335.1. NCBI lineage: Eukaryota > Metazoa > Chordata > Mammalia > Carnivora > Mustelidae > Martes > Martes martes. Next base: position 20,815,321 of record NC_137901.1, on the reverse strand, counting down.
CTGGTGTCCACTAGCTGAGGGGTCTTGCCGAAGGTCCCCTAGGACTCCTTCTTCTCATCTGCAAAATGGGGATAGTAACCCTTCTCTTGTGGGGGTATGGTGAGTCTGGAATGTGAGGAGGTGTATGTCTGGGATTGTTTATTATGTCATGAGATAGCTCTGGAAGTTCTGCTATGAGCATAGGAGGTAGAACTGCTATGCTTTTTCCATGGGAATAAAAATGGGCTATAATAGGAAATAAAGGATCTATCCTGGAAGTGTTTGATCTGTGTTACTTCTCTCCGCACTAATAGAAAGTTTAAGGCGGGGAGGGCCAGTCATTGCAGAGCTCAAACCCTTTTCTAGTGTGGCACCTTAAGTAATGTGACCACAGGAGTGACCCTGGGCTTATGCCCCATGGATCCTTTCCCCTTGTCATCTGTATCTTTACACACAGTTCGTAAAGTAGCTAGATCGTTTGAAAGAGCATCACTGGGTCAAACTGTTGGCTATTTACTAAGGACACTAATCCAGCTAGCCGATTTTCTATTCTTTAACATCACCATAGAAGACCAAGTCAGATGCCAGCATTATTTGCTTCAGGAATTAACCAAAACCTGTCACCAATACTGTCTGACAAAACAAAGAAATGAGTCGGCCACCAAGGAAGGAAAGAAATTGAAAACTGAAATTTACAATAAGGAAGATGCTACAGTCATTGGACCGACACGGACCAAGATCTACCCAGAAAGTCCGCCTCTTGGCAAAACATCAGGAGGCTCACACACTGATAAATGAGAAAGGCAACATGCCCTTTTCCAGACAGATTGGCTGGATCTATTCTGTGCATCAGCCATATGGTTTATGTCACGGCCAGAAATCCTTCCTATCCATATTTGTTTAATGCTAGGATAGCCAAAGAAATTCTCATCATTAAGAATGAAATAGCTCAGTGTCTTTCTCAAAAGACAAGAAAGAGATCATTCAAAATACTTAAAAAATGTTAAAATGAATATCAGGTTGTTATGAATCCATAAGAATATCGTTAAGATTATATGATAGCATTTTCCTCTTCCACAAAGATTGTGATTACCACACAAACAGCATCTCCACATTACAATGGATTAGACCAGAGGACAAAGGTGATGTCTAATGCGTGGGTTGCATTTGGAGAGTAGATTGTATTTGCATTATTGTATCCAGCACAATCCTGAGCATAGATATCAAGGTGAATGGATGCAACTCTCCGAAGCAAAATACAGAATGAGGAAAAAACAGAGCAATTGACTCATAAGTGTATCTGACTTCCATTGAATTTAGAACTTCCCTATGCACAGAATATGAGGCTACTCTTTTGTTCGATCCTCTCAATAATAAACAAAACCCTTTAAGATGTGTTAAGATTAAAAAAGCTATGTTGGGGGACACCTGGGTGGCTCAGTTGGTTAAGCGGCTGCCTTCGACTCGGGTCGTGGTCCCAGCGTCCTGGGATCGAGTCCCACATCGGGCTCCTTGCTTGGTGGGGAGCCTGCTTCTCCCTCTGCCTCTGCCTACCACTCTCTCTGCCTGTGCTCGCTCGCTCTCTCTCTCTAACAAATAAATAAATTTAAAAAAATTTAAAAAAAATCTATGTTGGGGCAGCTGGGTGGCTCAGTCGGTTAAGTGTCTGCTTTCAGCTCGAGTCATGATCCCCGGGGTCCTGGGATCCAGCCCTGCATCAGGCTCCCTGCTCAGCGGAGAGTCTGCTTCTCTCTCTCCCTCTGTTGCTCCCCCTGCGTGTGCGTGTTCTCTCTCTCTCTGTCTCTGTCTCTGTCTCTCTGTCAGATAAATAAATAAATAAAATCTAAGAAAAAAAAAGATATGTCATCAAGTTTTGTTATTGAAACAGCGGAGTAATGCAATGCCCAGATGAATGGATAATAACAGATAAACAAACATCCATGCAATAAAAGAATGAACCATGACATTCTCAAATGCGTTAGGCTAAGTGAAGGAAGCTAGTCCCATAAAGCTATATACTGTATGATTCCATTCACATGACATTCTACAAAAGACAAGGACTATGGGGAATATAGAGTAGACAAGTGGCTGACAAGGGTTTATGGTAGGGAAGGGGTTGCCGGCTAAGGGGTGGCACAAGGGAATTTGGGAAGGTGGTTGTGAGAGAACTTTCCTCTCTCTGTTACGGAGGAGGATATATGGCTATTCATCAATCACTACTCATAGGCCTCAATACTCAAGTACTCAAATACTCAAAAAGCCTGAATTTTAATGCATATGATTTTAAAAACAAATATTTTTTTAAAAAACAGAATGGTATGTAATCCTTCAGGCATGAGGGATTGTTTTAGAATTCTCCACCCACCCACCCCCATTCACTTCTGGTGAGTAACATTTACCTGAAAGGAACATAAGATGCACAGGTATCTCCATAAAGACTTTTTTTTTTTTTAAGTCTCTGTCTTCCTGCCAAGATTTTGGCACCATGGACATTTGTGGGTGCCATTCTGTGCCTTGTAGGATTTGTAACAGCATCCCTGTCCTCTGCTCATTTGATGTCAGTAGCGACTGCAGCCTCTCCCTTCTTTGGGAGACCCACAGATGTCTCAACATCACCATATTCCTGGTGGAAGGAGCTGGGAAGAGGCAGGCAGAAGTACTCCAGACTGAGAATCACTGCTTCAGACTAATGTTTAGAATTACTTTACAGAGTCGTATATGTCAAACTATGTATGGTGTATCATATAGGAGATTTAGAGTTTTTGAGGGTAATTTTGACTATATATATATATTTTCACTTTCTTTGATGACTTTGGAACCTCAGGACTCCCCGGATATGATAACTCTATTTTGAGTTGATTTACCACTTTTACTAGAGTCATAAATTTAGAACCAAAAAAACTCAAATACGATAGAGATGGATTATTTAAAAGGATGGACTTTTTTTAAAAGGTCTGAAAAGTATTAAATTAAAGGTAGGAAAGACCTATGACTTTGTAATTGCTGAAATAATTATTATCGCTCAAGTTTAGTGGAGATTATTGCTTTTTCTTTCCAGGAGGCAAAGTGTTTGCAAGATTACTCAGTCTGTGGCCTTGTTGTTTATTCTTACACCATTTATTTGCTCCAGATTAAGAAAAAAGAAAGCAATTATGTCTTAATTATCTTATATAATTTGTGAAGAAAGAGCAGCAGAGAGATCCTCTTGCTTATTTTATGTGATAAGTACAAGGAAGTATTCCTGTGTAGTAATAAAAGTTGAAAAATGAGGCTTTAGTGGGATGGCACTAAATGCTAATTGCTCTTTAAGTATGATCATTCTAGAATACCTAAATACTAATTTGATTATCAACAGAACTTTGCTCAAGATCCTGGTAATAACCAAGTTAGTATATGCTACCAAAATATTTATCACAAAGTGTATGGTAAAGAATTTGGCCTTGGTCAAAAAGGACAAGGGGCACCTGGGTGGCTCAGTTGGTTAAGTGTTCAACTCTTGGTTTTGGCTCAGGTCATGATCTCAGGGTCGTGAGGTCAAGCTCCCTTCCCCATCCCACGTGCCCCCCCGCCCCAGTCTGGCTTTGTGCTCAATGCAGAGTCTGCTTGGGATTCTCCCCCTCTCCCTTTCCTTCTGCCCCTCACCCCACTCTCTCTCTCTCTCCCTTTGTCTCTCTCTCTCTCAATTAAGTACATAATAAAATCTTTAAAAGAATTCTTATTTTAAAAAAAGAAGGACTAACCATGGTCTTCAGTTTGTGAGAGGTAGTATATGCCATACTTGATAGGAGTGTCTCTATCTTAATTAATGGTTTTAGCTGGTATGTATAGAAGAATTAAACTCAACCATTCTCTCACACCATACACAAAGACAAACTTGAAATGGGTGAATGTGAGGCAGGAATCTACCAAAATCCTAGAGGAGAACATAGGCAGTAACCTCTTCGACATCGGCCACAGCAAATTCTTTCAAGACAAGTCTCCAAAGGCAAAGGAAACAAAAGTGAAAATGAACTTTTGGGACTTCATCAAGATCAAAAGATTCTGCACAGCAAAGAAACCAAAAAAACTGTTTCAGTCAACAAAACAGAGGCAACGCATGGAATGGGAGAAGACATTCACTCATGACACTAGAGACAAAGGGCTGATATCCAAGATCTATAAAGAACTCAAAGTCAACACCCAAAAAACAGATAGTCATGTCAAAAAATGAGTAGAAGACATGAACACACACTTCTCCAAAGAAGACATACACCTGCCAACAGACACATGAAAAAATGTTCATTATCACTAGCCATCAGCGAAATACAAATCAAAACCACATTGATATACCTTACACCAGTTAGAATGGTCAAAATCAACAGAACAGGAAACAACAAGTGTTGGAGAGGATGTGGAGAAAGGGGAATCCTCTTACACTGTTGGTGGGAATGCAAGTTGGTGCAGCCACTTTGGAAAACAGTGTGGCGATTCCTCCAAAAATTAAAAATAGAGCTACCCTATGACCCTGCAATTGCACTACTGGGTATTTACCCCAAAGATACAGATGTAGGGAAAAGAAGGGCCATCTGTACCCCAGTGTTCATAGCAGCAATGGCCACGGTCGCCAAACTGTGGAAAGAGCCTAGATACCCTTCAACAGACGAATGGATAAAGAAGATATGGTCTGTATATACAATGAAGTATTACGCCTCCATCAGAAAGGATGAATACCCAACTTTTGTAGCAACATGGACGGGACTGGAGGAGATTATGCTGAGTGAAATAAGCCAAGCAGAGGGAATCCATTATCATATGGTTTCACTTGTGGAGCATAAGGAATAACACGGAGGACATTAGGAGAAGGAAAGGAAAAGTAAATTTGGGGAAATCGGAGGGGGAAACGAAGCAGGAGGGACTGTGAACTCCGAGAAACAAACTGAGGGTTTTGGAGGGGAGGAAGTGGGGGGATGAGTGAGCCTGGTGGTGGGTATTAAGAAGGGCACATATTGCATGGAGCACTGGGTGTGGTGCATAAACAATGAATCTTGGAACACTGAAAAAAATAAAATTAAGATGTTAAAAAAAGGGGGGGGGTTAGCTGGGAGTGTCAGTAGGTAAGCTGTGTAGACCAAGGAAAAGAAGGTCGTATGAGGAATTCAGACCTGGTGCAAAAGGATAGAAACCCACCAGAAATGTGACTTAGAACATCAGATAATCTAAAGGCACGTGAGCGAGACCTGGCAACAATATTTAAAAAGGCATGGGGCTGGAAGAGTTAGTGGCAGGGAGAGCAGACAGAAGTCACTATAGTAACCCAGATAGGGTTAACAAAAGCCTGATATGAGTAACCTAAGAAAAATGATAATGAGAAGGAAAACTTGACAGAACGCTGGGTGACTTACTGAACATTAGCACACAAAGCAAAGTCTAAATTTGGGCATGTACCGGTTAGCAATAGCTTAGAGAGAGAGAGAGAGAGAGAGAGAGAGAGATTCATTCATTTCATGTTGATATTACTGATTTAACAAAAAACCCAGGGGAGGTATGATCAGAACTGGTCCAAGAATTCAACATCGCCATTGAGAATCTGGCCTCTTGCTGGGTTTCCAGTCCATCTTCCTTGCAGTGCTGGTTTTTCATCTTCATATTTGTCTCTTTGAGGTCACATGACAGTTGCTGAAGATCTAAGCCCCAGATCTTAATCAGGAGCGTGAGGGTTGGCACCAGAACATCTGTGAATGGCTAGTGGGTTAACCAACCCTCTGTGCCTGCCACAGATGGTTAAATAAGGAAATGGAAAAGATAAGAGGTTTCCTTTTCTATTTGAGGATATGATCTAAATTTAGGTGTAGACATCTGAATTAAGCACTAAGTGGACATGTTTGTGAGAGTATAGGTTTCTTCCTTGTCACATTTATCTCTTCCCCTCCGTATCAGGTAGGGATCTCCCATCATTACCTCTTGCCTCTCCACTCGTCTTCAGGGATATGGCAGTGGAGCCCATTGGATTTCATTTAAAAAAAAAAACAAAAACCCAGAAGAACAAAGATTGTGACTGTTCCCTGAATGAGTTTAAAGTTCCAGGAAAGCAGAATGTGTTTTGTTCACTGAGTCACTGTGTTTCCCCGGGGCCGAGCGTGAGGTGACTAACCTATCCCATCTCACAGCAGCTTCGGGAACACTCAAATCTGGTTTGCTCCGAGGCAGCACCACAGTTTTTAAAAATAACTGTTACAGCTATACAGCTGTGGTCTCCTCATTTATAACATTATACTGAGTGACTCTATGTTTTGGGGGACACAGGGGAGGGAAAGAGAAAGATTTTCAAAGAAGGCATTCATGCCGCCATAAACAGCATTTTCTACCATGCTGTCATTTGTATCTATCTCCTTAAGTTTCCGAATGTTTCTATTTTCACACAACTAGCTGTTGTTGGGTCCCAGGCAGTTCGGTGTAAATCACACTGCTATCACGGCACTGGGACAGCTCATCCTCCACTTCCCCCCTCCCCAAAATTTTCCCTGCTTGGGTTCTCTCTTCGTCCAAGGAACGCTTGCCCAGTCAGAAAAATTCAGGGTAGCTCCTCAAAAAGCAGATCCTAATCCCCACAAAAGTCACTCGGCTTGTTTGGAGGGAAGGGCCTGCTACTATTTGTGAAATGCGTGCCACACACCAGCCGCTGGCATACATATTCTCCATCGAGAATTTTGTGGAGGCTGCGGCTATCTCAGAAGAGCAGGTTATCACAAACCTTTGCATCCAATGGCAAGAACAGGCTCCTTGACTCCAGGGGCCATGAACCCCAGATAAGGAGTCCTGCACTGAGGTAGTGGTCTTCAAACCCTTTTTAATAATAAACCCTTTCTGGGGTGCCTGGGTGGCTCAGTCGGTTAAGCATCTGACTGTTGGTTTCAGCTCAGGTCATGATCTCATGGGTGATGATCTCATGGGTTATGGGATCGAGCCCCGTGTAGGGTCCCCGCCTCAGTGGGGAGTCTGCTTGAGGTTCTCTCCCTCTGCCCCTTCCCCCACACAATCTCTCTCTCTCTCCAAAATAAATCAACCTTTAAAAAAGCTTTCAAAAATAAAAGCATATATCCCAATGATTTGGGGATATTTACTTATAAATTACATGCATGTGCTACTCTACTAATATGTGTATAATAAAACACTCAAAAACTTAGATCTCAAAAGGATGAGAAGCAAACAAATATCAAAAGGGCAGGTATTTTTCCCACCCCTGGTGAATGCTTTTATTCATGCCCTAGATGCATGTGTAGACACCCCCCACTTTAAAGCCTCTTTCCCCAGCGCCTATGGTCCAGTTGCATCTTGCCGCTGGACTTCCTACAGCATCAAGCTCACGAAGCAAAAAGCTGAATGTACTACAGCAGAAAGAAAATGCTAAACCCCCCTCCCAGAGAAAAATAACTCCCAACATTCTGTGACTAAGTAAGAAACTGCATCTGTTCCCACCTCTTATAAAAGAGAAGTAATCCCAGTAAACACTGCTTAGCAGAAGAGATCAATGGAAAAGCTTTGACCATTCCCACATAAAAGAAGCAGGTTTCCTATTAAGAAAAAAAAATAAAAAGCACCCTGCCCTATATAAGCTTTCAGGAGAGAGTCACACTGCACTTAATAAACCAAACTGTGTTGTTCTCTGAACTCACAGAAAGAAATGCAGCTCGAAACCCAAGTGAGGAAGAGCATTGAAAGGTTGCAGGGCATTCTAGAAACAGAAGACCTCTGCACATTTCTGGCCGGAGTAAGTCCTTTAACTTGCCTGCTTCTTAGATTCCTCAACCCTTAAATGGAGATAACGTGCCTATGACATAGCTTAAGCATAAGTTAAAATTCAAACATGACATTAACGGGGGTGAAAGTGTTCTATAAATTATGAGATGCTATAAAAATGAAATAAAAACGTGTCTTCCTGCTATAAAAACAAAAGCTGAGTGATGGACAAAGTAACTTACATATATATGCCCTTCTAGAGAAATCAGTGTGTAACTTAAATTTTTGGAGTCCACTCCAGACCCTTTGAGACATGCGGATGATAGCTCCCTGTTCCAGTTCCCAATCCCAAAGCCATTTCCAGCGAATCCTGTTGGAAGTGTCTGATGGAACCGTCGTCGTGAACCTGCACCTTCCATGGGGGCCGTCGGAGTGTATTTTGTATGGAGGTCACGTGTGCATCCCCGCAGCGAAGGCAAGCGGGGTCGGGAAGCTGTGACAGCCCAGGCAGGGGCTACAGCCCCACAAGGTTTAGTGCAGCCTCCCTCTGCTTCTGTGGAGAAGCTTTCCATCCTTTCTGCTCCGTAGACATCCCCGCCTATGATGGAGCAACTGTCTCAGCAAATGAAAGGTCACTGAATGAGCTCCGGATGCTTTGGGAACCTACACCCCAACCTAAAGCACCTTGTGTCCAGGAAGCATGGGCCAGACTTACACAAGCATTTTTAAAGCTTCAAAATTTATTGCTGTACATTTTCGCATAGCATTTACTATGGAAATACTAATAGTGCAAATATTTATTTTGGACTTTGTAGCATTTGAGAGATCACAAAGCTTTTTGATATCTTTTGCAATCATTTATGAAGATCTATTTTATTCAACTTATCTTTAAAATTCAAACAAGTAATCTTATATTCAGAGAGATTACATAATGCTTTCTAGATCTCTTTTCTAGGACCAAGAAATACAGTGGAAGCCACCGGGGGCATTCCTTCCCTCGATAATACATACGTCTCGCAATACCTGTCCCAGTGCAAGACTCGTTGTTCATTTACAAATTCATTCCACAAATATTTATTGACAAAACTGTTATGTGCTGGGCACTGTGCTAGGCTCTGGGGACATTAAGATGAAAAGATGCAATCTCTGCTTTCACGGTGCTTACAGTCTAAAAGTAGAAACAGACATGCGAACAAATTTACAATACAATACAGTAAAGTGCTTCCATGGAGGTATTTACAAAATGCAGTGGGAACCTGGAAGAGGGAAGAACATCTGCCTGGAGAAATCAGGAACAGCTTCAGAGAGGAGGTAGCCACTGAGCTGAGACTTGACCAATAACTGGGAAGTTGCCATGTAGACAGGCAGGCAAAGGGAATGACAGGTTGCAAAGACACAGAGGCCCAAGGGGCACTTCAAAGGACTGAGTAATGCGGATTTTCTTGCGCTGAAGGTGCAATGGGGAGAGTGGCAGGATGAGCCAGACAAATGGGCGGATATCAGATCATGAAGAGCCTTTTGATCATTCATCCATTTATTCAACAAACATTTATTAAGTGCTTACTATGTGCCAGGCACTAGGCTAAGTGCTGGGGTTGAAACAGGGAACAAGACAGACACATCCTCGCTCTCATGGAGCTTACATTCTAGTAAGAGATAGACAAAAAGTTAACAAATAAATACAGATGTAGAAGAATTCTACAAAGAAAATAAACAGAGTGCTGAGGCAGAAAATGAGTCTTACGGGGGGTGGAGAGTAGTTACAGTTATTAGAAAATGCCTCTTGGAAGTGACATAAAACAGACATCTGCAGGGGTTATAACGAGAGCAAGCCCCAGCGGAGCGCTCACTATGCACCAGGCACTGTGCTAAACACTTTATAAACAGTATCTCACTTAGTCCTCACGACGACTCTATGAGGTAGGTATTATTATTCCTATTTCACTGAGGAGGAACGGGCTCAAAGAGATTAAGTAACCTGACAAGTCACACACATGGCAAAATCAGGGTTCAAACACAGGTTCTCTTCACTGCAAAGTGCTCACTCTTAAAAAGTTATTCTTAAAATCATTCTTAAAAACTACACAGAGAGGTGCGAAATTTTGAGTGTGGAAACGATACGGTCACATTGGTTTTGAGGACCATTCTGATGACTGCATGGAGGAGAAAAGGGAGCAATGGAGAGAGAAGGAGAGGGGAAGGAAGGAGGGAGGGAGGGAGAAGGGACCGAAAGTCCAGAGAGGAAGGGAGGTTGTAGGGAGGCGGTGCTTGCGGGAGTGGAGAAGAGGTATGGGTGTGACAAGTGCATCTAGCAGTTCTAACAGGACTGAGGCGACAGTGGAGGCAAGGGAAAGAGCGGCATCTAGGACCACTCATGGTCGTCCGCCTTGAGCAACTGCATCAGAGGACTTGCTTTTACCCTAGTCAGGGAATGCAAGATGGCGGTAGACTTGGGGGATAAGATAATGAATTTAATTCTGGACAAGTTGTCCTGTGGGTATCTTAGGAACACCTGGATTTATGAGATGGTCCTAGCTGGACACCATGTAATGGCTTTCATACCTTGTTCTCTACCTGAGCAAAGTAAAGAAGAACAAAAATCAAAGTTGTGTATGTGTGTACATTATGCTTTTGCTTTTACAAAAGCTGTTCATAAAAGCATGTCTATCTTGGTTGGATAACTTTGTAAAAAGAACATGTGACCCCCAAGGTGACGTTACCCCAAGCTTGATAACAAAAGAGAACTCATGGACTTGGGGAAGTCTAAAAAAAGCCTTTGGACACCCATTCTAAGTAGTTACAACAGGTGTTAAAAAGAAATCAGTATTAACTTCCTATTGCCAGCCCCGCTGGGGCAGTTTGATGGGCCCAGAACATGCCTCCTTGACCAATGGTCTGCCCAGAGTCTGCAAGCATCCCTCTCATTTGCCAGCGAGACTGCTCTGAGGATACTAGTGGTCTAAGGCCCAGAGATCCAAGTTGAACATAAATCAGGAATTCCAAAAAGGTGTTATTTATGTAGTTTGGCATAAGGTCCAGAGAGACAACAGCCCCCACCTAGCCAGATGTATTGCTTTCACTATTTTCTCTCCCTTCCTTAGGAACGGGAAGGGTGCTGGAGGTAGCCGTAATAGAATGTACATGTGACAGTTACATGGACTTGGTCACACTGGCGACCACATCATTTCTGGGTCTAATGTTAGAAGAACTCAGAGTGAAGAAGTACATATACCCTTCCCACAGAAAGGTATTATTTCTCAAAATGTGTTTAAATTTGCTTATGAACACTCCCCTCCTTTCCTTGGCATCAGATTAACTTAAACATGTTTTGATTTTAAAACTCACTTAATGACGTTGTGCCAGTTCTAGTAATTTAGGTATCAAGGAATTCAAGCAGGAATGAAGTTACACTGAGGAGTTTCAACAACAAGATGCTAATACTGTGGAAGCCAGGTACTGATTAGAAAAGTGCTACGATCTGGTTCACGAAGCACCTCTGTCTAGAAAGCTGCCTCTCTCTGTAGCAAAGGGTCTAACCTGCACCTGCTAACTCATAGGGCCAGTGGACATTAGAAGATCCAAAGTGTCCTAGAAAAAAAAACGACAGACATGGACCTGGCAGTACTATCTGGAGGGTACCTGTGTACTCACTCATGCCCAAGGGAACAAAATGCTTTATTTTTATAGAACTAACAAAAGTACTAGTCATGGGAGAAAAAAAACATCACACATACTAGATGGTAACTTAGAATTCAGGGGAAAGCGGCATGTTTCCACGCTTTCCGGAGGTGAATTGCAAATGGATGAGCTATTCTCTACCTCCATTTGAAACCTAAGGCCCAGGGATCACAGCTGACTGTAAATCAGGAATCCTAAGGGGGGAGGCTATTTATTATGTGTGCTCTTTAACAGAAAGAATTCCAATCAGTCTGTGAATATAATCATTTATTTGTCTTTACAGTGATGATGGAAGAATGTACAGGTGTCCTCTTTCAATAAAGTATAAAAATCTGTTTATATACAGTGAAGTCACAATAATCTTTAATTGGGAGATTTATTTGGTACTCCTGATCGGTTCATATTAAAACAGGGGGGAAAACAAATATTTCACGTTAAGTGCTACATTTCCAGTAGATTGCACCTGGCATCAAAAGCTCAGCTTCATCTTAAGGGTCCTGCTTGAAATTACAAAAGTCTAATTTTAAGTCCTAGGACTCAAAATAAACATCATTTTTTGAATAATAGATATATACATCAAAAATACATCTAAAAAGGCATTGGTTAGCGCTATTAAAAAGCTCTATGTGCTCGGGTACGTTTTTTCTTACAAGCAAAACCCAGTGGAAACGCTTTTGTTCAATTCTAGAAATTTGCTCTTGGGGAAAGTTGGTCGAAAGTTACCTGTAAGGAAAAACAAACAAACTTAAGTACTGCGGTGATTTCTCAGGTGAGGTCAGCAGAACTTTAAAAAAGTACTTAGAAGCTTAATTTCACTTAGAACCACATCTTTAAAGCCTTAACATTTAGTTACAGCACTTTGCACATAAAAAAAGTTTCAACATATCCCCTCATTATTTCAAGTGCTTTAATAATAAATTTATACTCATGTCATTTTCAGAGAAATCAAATGTACAGCTTTGTATGCTGACACAAATATTTTCTATCTATAATTAAACCTATACAAAAAGAGAAATCATACAAATAAAAAAAAAGAAAACCATCATAGACAGCTAAATCCAAACAGGTTTTTTTGCCCTTCTTATTTTTTCTTATTAACATAGAATGTATTATTTGCCCCAGGGGTACAGGTCTGTGAATCATCAGGCTTACACATTTCACAGCACTCACCATAGCACATACCCTCCCCAATGTCCATCACCCCGCCACCCCATCCCTCCCACCAAACACAAAATTTTTGAATTTAGAAAAACGTCAACTAACCATGATTTATTTTACTTCGGAGCATTTATGGCTGACAAGCACTGAAGCCTTCTCATTATTTAACCTGGCTGATCTGGTACGGTGCAATTGCAGATAGAACTATTTATAGATCTGATCCTGTATCCCATTTGTAGCTAAATATTTTGACATCTTTGGTTTTTACAGTTTTCTTCTTCTTGCAAGCACTCCTAAAATTTTGATAACCCGGGTACCCCGTTATGACTGTAAAATTTTAACTAACACAGTAAATCTCAACCTGTTATTGAGGACATACATAAAACAAATAAATCAAGGCCCACGTTGCTAATAAGGAGCGTGAGGGAGCCGTGTCACGATGAGGCTGACAGACCCAAATGGAACTAGGTGATGCTGGTTCCATCTCTTACAGCCACGTGACGAGGGCCATGGCCTACCCTTTGGTCAAGCCCAGTCCTACCTATTCTGCAGGTTATCATGAACACATAATGAAATCCAGCGGCAGTGCTCTGGTTTATGAAACACTCTAAGTGTACAGGAAGCTAAATGAGTCAGTTAGGCAAATTTAATTTTGCTAATTAAGGAATGCTTCTAATTCTTCCACAACCTTCAAGTCCACTAGCCTGGTCTAATAATACCATTCTCAAGTTTGTAGTGTGATACACACACTATGAAACTCTCTCTACCCAACATGCCAAGATAACGGTAAGTATATGTAAGTATATATTAAAACTCTAATCACTCAGTATTAATTAGTTTGTTCCCACCATTAACCACATCTGTGCCAGGCAGTGAGCAATGCCAGCTTTTATATGAGCAAAGTGCCTCGCTCCTGACACTCATGCTTGCTCACATAACTTAGGGTGCTGCCTGGATATGCACCTGCAAAGTAATCTGCGAAGCCAGCAAGGGTCTAGTGAAACCTCAGTTGGATGATCCTCAGTTGTCTTAAACTGTTTTTAGAAGAGCCCGAGAGACAACAAAAAGCTGGAAAGCTCTGAAGAAGAGGAGGGCTTTTCTAGAGTCGGTTCAGAGAAAGCACAGACACCGTCCCAATGGCCACCCCGCATTCCAGAGACAGTGTGGCAGAAGCCCTCAGACGAAAGAAACACGCTTCTGGCCTCCCTCCGAAGGATTTGACAAATACCAACCACACTCATCAGAGCCCATAAAACCCTTGCCAGAGTAGAAAATAAGAATTAAGATCAACATGGCATCTCCCTGTCCTCAATAAGGGGGAAGAAAAAAACTTAAAATACTGGATTGCAACAGTTCTGTGTGTTCAGAAAACGATCACCAAAGGGTGACACTGTCACTGAATATGTAAAGGAAGGCATTACAATTATTACCTGATTTCTTATCCCTGTGGCATGAGCTGCGCTCCCTGAATTCCCACAAAGGCACAGATGGGATGGGATGGTTGTGTGAACCATGAACTCAGCCTCCCCGCACACAGTACGCTGTCTGTGTCTGTACCAAACAGGCCCCTGGCCCTCCCCACAGTGGTTCCAGGGGAAAATCTGGCGCCATCCACGCCACTCTCCCCCGTCACTTCCACTCACTCACCTGATCCACTTGATTCTGTCTCCAAATACATCTCAAATGGACCTTTGCTTAACTCTTTTTCTCTGCACCCACTGCCAACACCCCTGTGAAGCCACTGTCTCTCTCACTGCCAGACTACAACCGCCTCCCCACTGGTCACCCTGCTTCCAGGCTCTCCTGCTCCCCTCCTCTTTTTCAGAGAGCAGCCGCAAGGATCTCACAACCATTTTTTTTTTAAGATTTCTTTTTTTAAAATTTGACAGAGAGAGACACAGTGAGAGAGGGAACAGGAGTAGGGGGAGTGGGGGAGGGAGAAGCAGGTCTCCTGCTGAGCAAGGAGCCTGATGCAGGGCTCAATCCCAGGGCCCCGGGATCAGAACCTGAGCCAGAGGCAAATGCTTAATGACTGAGCCACCCAGGGGCCCCCACAGGGATCTTATAAATAAGCACATCTCATCACCTTCCTCAGGCTTCAGTGGATTCCCACTGTTACTGTTATGGGTTACTGTTAACCAGTAACCCATAAGGCTAAGTATGATTCAATTTACCTTTTCACATTCTCCCACCCCTCCCCAGATTACATTCTAACTGTGAAGATCTCTTTTTTGTCCCCTAAAGGCAGCAACTTCTCCTTGTTTCTTTTGAGGGGAACCCTTTCTACCCAGACCTTGGCCTACCGCTGCTCGTCCTTGAGACTCAACATCAATGTCACCACCTCAGAGAGGCTTTGGTGACCCTTCACATCATACCAGCCCCCCTGCCACCGGCTCTCCGTTTGCTTTTCCTTTGGAGCACTTATCACAGCTGGTAATTACGGAGCTACGTCAGCATTTGTTCAATACAGCTATACAATAAGTTCTGTGAGCACAGGGACTGTGTGGTCATGGCCACCACTGTGTCCCCAGAACTAGCACGGAAGGTAAGAATGACTAGCGGGATGAGGGGCAGGTCCCCAGACTGAAAGGGACAAGCAGGACAGGTCCCAGAACAACTGGGGTGAGGACTCTCACTCTGCTCCTTCTCCCTCTCTCTTTCTCTCCCTGATACCCTTCAGTTTTGGCTTCAAAGGACACAAATAAATAATTGGGTTATGGGGGGCCCAAAATAAGACAAGACCCACCAAAGCAAAGCAGGATGGCAGTTGGAAAGCAAGGTGCCACACGAGCCCTTGGGGACTTGACCACAACAACCTAATGAGAAAATACAGCCATCAGGACACAGCCTGTGACACTCACGTGAGCTCACAATAGGGTCCAAGTTTGTATGCTGTAAGGTAAATTATTTATTCTCTTATAAAATGAACTTCCCATTCTTCCTGTATCAAGCCTGCGCTAGAGAGAACCTAGAAAAAAAGAGGGACTTTGCCTACCTCACAGCCGTAATTTTAAAGAGGGCACAACAGATCCCAGAAAGAGCGTGGTGGGGACAACAGCCACCTTCATCTCCTGCAGCCACTGCCCCCTACCTGGAAGAGTCCTCTGTCCCTTCCCCTGCTTGTTTCTAAGGACACCGTGCAGGTTTTCCACCTGGCATTAAAGAAGGAGGTTAGATCCCTGGCAAGTGGCTGCAGGGCCATGAATGTCTGCATATCAAGTGGATGAAAGGACAGGATTCCTAGGGAGGAAGCCAAAAACAGTACCTCCTACCTCTGCGGCGGAGAAGCTTTTTTAGATTTGGCTGAGGCAGGCTACAAAGGCCAAAAGCGAGAAAAGAAAACACCTTCAAGTCTCTCTCTCTCGGCTCCCAGTTTACCTGATCATCTTCTTAGGCTTCATCTCCACTGTCCATTTCAATATCCATCTCTTCCGTATCAGCAGCTCGGGACAAGATGTCCGCCATCAGGGCTTCTTCCAATTTTTTGCGTACTTGTTGTACCCGCTCTTCCTGTTTCCTTTTACAAAATACAGTAAAAATACACTGATCGTCTGGCAGGTAATGGGAATATGCAACTGGTCCTACAGGTTATCTTTAGTTCAAAATCATGAAAATTCCTGAGAAGAATACACTTCCTTCTCCCCAGACTTTGCAAGCCTTTCTCCTATGCCCACAAAACCAAGCTGCACAGAAGGTGAGCCTTGCCAAAAAGAGGAATATTTAGATAAGCAGGTAGTTCACACCCCACAGAGAATTCTGGTAGGAGTAGACTTAGCTCAGTGACTTTTTCAACTCCAAAAACTTCAAGATTTGGGGTTATTGTTCTAAAGGATATTAGAAATAACTTGAAAGCAGGAATAAAAGAAAGAAGTTATATGGAAAATAAAGAAGAGATTTTTTTTTTTCAACGAAGCAGAGAGATGGAGGAAGTGAGGACATGACTGAGTTTGGCGTTCTGCGGCTATGTTAGGGGAAAGACAGACGGAACTCTCTCCCGGGTTCCCAGTCCTGCTGACAGCAGCATCGTGAAGAAGCCAAGACCACAGGACCCTATGTACCACGGAGAGAAACTGAACAGCACCTCCTTGAGATGAGTAGAGTGGTTAAGAACATGCCACAAGTTTCTCTGTGTTTGGGGGACTGCAGTGGAACCTCAAAAGTGAAAGTTACTAATACCAAGTCATAAATGAAAAAAAAAAAAAAGATTCTGAACCATTGGATGGGAAACAAAGCACAGGAAGAAAGTCTATTGTTATGTACTTAATGCTTAAAAATCAGAAAAAAATTCAGTCGTTCCCTGATAGTACAAGAGAGGGATTCCTAAAATAGTTCTTTTTTTTTTTTTGACAGACAGAAATCACAAGTAGGCAGAGCAGCAGGCAGAGAGAGGAGGAAGCAGGCTCCACACTAAGCAGAGAGCCCAATGCAGGGCACCATTCCAGGATCCGGAGATCATGACCTGAGCCGAAGGCAGAGGCTTAACCCACTGAGCCACCCAGGCGCTCCCCTAAAATAGTTCTAATGAGCCAAGCCAGTAAATAGCAATTCACATCCAGAGCCAAGAGAGGAGGCCAAGAAGAAACACAAGAGAAGGGAAAACACTGGAAAGTTAAGAGTCTTAGAGAAAAAACAAGAAAGGGAAAGAAGCAAAGGTACGGGTAGAAGCATTAGCCCTGACTTTCTAGTGGGACAAAGCACTTCTTGAGACCAGGGGAAAGGCAGTTAGGATGGATGTCAAATGGGAAATGGAACAGTAACAAGTAAGAGAGACAACAAGGAATACTGAGGGTTCCACGGGGTGGGGGTGGGGGTGATATTCTCTATTGATATTGAGGAAAGCAAAGCACAGCACTGCTTGAACCTGGGAACACACAAGGGTAGGAGGGGAACGTTCTGGAAGTTGGTGCTAAGATTCACTGAGTATGTGCACTTCTTGTGTCCTCAACCATTTGTAAAGTTACATTTACTAGATTCCATCTGATCTGTTTATTTCATGAGACTCTATCCAAGGTGAGAAGCTAACAGAAATCGCATAGGCACAAAAACTTTAATGTCCTCTGTACCCAAGTCCAAAAACAGCACAAGGCGTTAAAAGGTATAGGCTTCCACTTTTCACTGAATTTTCACAAAGAAGGAGACTGTCACTGAGTTAATCTGAGCTCTCTAGCCTCTGTCATCTCAAAAGGAACTGGAGTTGAACAGATTTTTATATAGTTGGAGCTGGGTCAAGAAGAACACATTGTTTATTTCTTACATAGTTAGTCAGTCTTGCCTCTGGCCTTGTGACTCAAGGTTTATGACAAATGGCATTTCAGTCGCATTAGCAATCTCTCACTCCTAATAAGAGAGTATGAGAATCTGCACAAGTGCCCTAGAGTAATCCTGTTAGGAAGAAAATAGAGCAAATGGTGCTTCTGGCTAGAGAAGTATATCTTACACTCTAATGTTTGCTTGATTCTCTTTTGTCTTGAGCATTACTTCCCATACTTATGGAAGCTGAAATTAAAGCATTTGCCCATTGTGGCAGGAAGAATTCTAACATAGCCCCTGGCCCTGGATAGACTCCTTAGTATAATTCCCTCCCCTTAAGGATAGGCAGAACTTGTAAATAGGCTGGGCTATCCCTCTGTGACGAGGTTACTAATCGATGGACCTTTAGTTAATCAAAAGAGATTATCCCAGAGGGCCCAGCCTAATAAGAGAAACTCTTGAAAGGGGCCATGCCCTTCCTGGAAAAAACCTGGAGAGGGAATGTGGAGGGGACTTCAGGACAAGGAACTGCCATCTAACTCTAAAAGCCTGGGAACAGCCCTATCCCACATCCAGCAAGATACTCAGAGGCCCCAGTCCTGCAACTAAAAGGAAACGAATTCTGAAACAATCACAGGAACCTGAAAGAGGACTCAACACTCCAGAAGGGAATGCAGTCCAACCGCCACTTTGGTTTCAGCCTTGGAAGACCCTGGGCAAAGAATCCACTTGTGTCCAGCCCAGGCTTCTGGTCTATGGAACTGTGAGTGGTTGGGTGTTGCTTTAGGCTGTTAAGTTTGTGAGAACTTGTTACTTATATTTAAAAACAAATACAGGGGCACCTGGGTGACTCAGTCGCTTAAGCGAGGGATTCTTGATTTCAGCTCAGATCTTGATCTTGGGTTGTGAGATCAAGCCCTACCTCCTGCTCTGAGCTGTGGTGAGTCTGCTTGGGATTCTCTCCCTCTCCCCCTCCCCCATTTGCTTGAGCACACACTCTCTCTCTCTCTCTAGTGAGTAAATCTAGAAAACAAAAAACAAAAAACAAAAAAAACAAAAACAAATACAGAAGGTGCCTATGTGGCTCATTTGGTTAAGAATCTAACTCAAGGGCACCTCGGTGGCTCAGTGGGTTAAAGCCTCTGCCTTCGGCTCAGGTCATGATCCCAGGGTCCTGGGATCGAGCCCCACATCGGGCTCTCTGCCCAGCAGGGAGCCTGCTTTCTTTCCTCACTCTCTGCCTGCCTCTCTGGCTACTTGTGATCTCTGTCTGTCAAATAAATAAATAAAATCTTTAAAAAAAAAAAAAGAGTCTAACTCAATCTCAGCTCAGATCTTGATCTCAGGGTCATGAGTCCAAGCCCCAAAAACAAAACAAAAAAACCCTAAATACATCCATGGATGAAAACATTATCAAATATGCTAATATATATATATATATATATATGCACATATATATGTATTTAATAGTCTTTAAAGGTTTAATATAAACAGAATATTGGCTGCACAATTACAGAAAGGGTAAAAGTTCCATGTGCAGTAATTTATTTAGAAACTATATTAATTCAATAAGAAATGTTTGCTTAATAATTTCTGTTACTACAATTAAATCAGATGGAAAATTTGTTAAACAAGTTTACCCTAAAAGGAAATCATGCAGATCTGGCTTTGAGATTTCCTCTACCATCAAAAGATCTGCTGTTGAAGCCATCAGCATTCCCATGACATCACTCAGGGGCCCTCAGTCAACACCCGTGATGACCTGGCAGAACCCCTGCTGATTAACTGGGTATTCATTCCAAGACAGGTAAGAACTTGTCTCCAGAGGAATTTCCTTCCTCAAGGGTAAGAATAAGCCAAAGAAGCAATGTGATTCCTCCCTGTGATTTTACATTTTGGTTTTCTTTAAAAATAAAGCTGATCATAAATTCCATGCAATCAGTAAACATGAATGCAACTTTGAGCTATGTTACATCTTTGCAAAAGGAACTACTTTAAAACCCAGGAAAGGCTTTCCAATTACAAATGTAGCTAGACTCATTCATTTAAAAACATTTTCATGCCAACTTTTTATGGATTTAGAAAAAAAAATACAAATACAAAACATATTTTAAAATTATATGATTCAAAAGTGCCACCTGCTGGTTTTGTCTAGGAATAATACTCCAATAAAACCTGATTTAACATTCAGAGGGTAGAAATAGTTAAGTAGACACACTGCCCTATTTTTAAAGAAAATACAATACACTACAGTCTCATTATAAGGTAATGATACTCAAATTCATAAATCCCATATAAGAATTTCTTTCTGGTCTTAATATCTGAAATAGTTTGCTTCTTTTGAGCACATTTTTCTAGGCATTACCAATCTGGATTGTATGTTTTCTTTTCACTATTTGCTGCTAAAAACCTAATTTGTGCAGGGCGCCTGGGTAGCTCAGTGGGTTAAGCCTCTGCCTTTGGCTCAGGCCATGATCTCAGGGTCCTGGGATGGAGCCCAGCATTGGGCTCTCTGCTCAGCAGGGAGCCTGCTTCCCCCTCTCTCTCTGCCTGCCTCTCTGCCTACTTGTGATCTCTCTCTCTCTCTGTGTCAAATAAATAAATACAATATTTAAAAAAAAAACAAAAAACAAAAACAAAAACCTAACTTGTGGCCCCGTCTCAGGAAGCAGAAGATGTTAAGAGATGTAGCTTGTATACTTGCCTTTCTCCTGACTCTGCTTTACTGCTTTATGCTTTACCCTTTGCCTGATATTTGCCATTTGGCTTCTCATCTGGCTTTATTGTGTGCGTGCGTGTCCTTGAAGCCACCTGAAATCTTTACTTGAAACAAGTTGAAGCGGAGATAAATAAATCCCTAAACTGAGCTTAAGAGAGTAAACATAATCAAAATAAGCAAACTGAACTCTAAAAACACAACTCTGCTTAAAGCAGCATGGTTGTGATCTGCTTTAAAGAGAGATTGGTTTGCAGACAAACCAATGCAGGAAGCAATCACAAAAGGCATCACTGAATGTGAGGGATACTTCAGAGCAGAAAGCCAGAACTCCCCAGTGCAGAAGACACTCAGTAACAACGTGGAGAGAGTACAAATGATGGGTCCTTCGGATACCACCGTGACACTTCCACCTTTTTCCAAGCACGTATTTGTTTGAAATGTTCTATATCACCTTCTGTTAATTTCACAAAAGATCTGTTAAAATGTATCCAGTGTAAAGAACAAGTTTTTGAAGCTATGTTAAACGGCCTTACCTAATGTCTTCATCTGTGACAATGAAAGCCTTGCAGAGGGGTTGAGATGTGTTCAGCCAAACAGCGGGGTTCTTTTCCACAGCAGCAGAAGAGACCTGCCCTGTGATTGGTGCAGAGCTGGTGTGCAGAGCGCTGGCAACAGCAGATAAGAGGGTCTCATCATTACTACCTGGACCAACTCCTGCAATTAGAAATATATACCGGTTAAATTTTGGGAAATTTCTAGATGCACTAAGCAAATCTTATGTAACCTAAAACAACTGATATTTTTATGTTTGTCTGGAATCATATATTTAAAACTGACACAAGCCAAAGAAGTAAAGGATAATATCGTATCTACTCATAGTTACCGTATACCAAAGAATTCACATTAAAAGAAAACAGTAACAACAGACTCCTGGGTGGCACAGTCAGTTAAGGATCTGACTCTTAGTTTCGGCTCAGGTAACGGATCTCAGGGTTGTGGGATTGAGCCCCATGTGGGCTCCAAACCCAGCACAGAGTCTGCTTCACTCTCTCTCCCTCTGCCCCAGCCCCCCAAAATAAATAACTAAACCTTAAAGAAAAAAATAGTAACAAAATGGCTGAGCATTTCAATAAAACTTTAACACAACTTCAAAATCCATTTTCCAAGCCAACTTTTTAAAGTTGGCTACATTTCCTCAAGCAGGGTCAACTATTTTAGTGATCTAAATGCATTCTAAAGTCATATTATACCCAAGTCTCCCTATTAATTTATCCCTAAAGTCCTAGAATAGTTTCTCTTACAGTTTTAACATTAATTTCTAGCAATATCTCCACAATTTTCTTTGTTTTGGGACTTCAAAGGAAAAGCCAATGCAAGCATGTTCTACCTGCAGCTTTCACATCTTTTTCAAATGCCAAACAAAATATCCAAATTAATAGAATAATTGCATACCTTGACTACTTCTAGGAGACTACTGGTAGGCAACATGACCACATTTAAACGCATTGTTTAAAGTCCTAAACTTATTAAACCAGTTAAAGCAATAATTTTCAAGAACACAGAGGGATGACGCAATGTCATAACCATGAATGAGGAGAAATTTTGAGCAATCCACACTATCAACATTTAGAAGCCAAAGTTCTAATGCTTGAGAAGCAATGCTTCTCTATAATTGGAATTAACATGGGAAATGACAGGCACACTAGGTAACTGAGTTCTACAACCCAGACCCCACTTGCTGCTGTTACTAGACCAAGGTGCACCTGTTCCCACGGCTACAGGCAGCAGGAGTTGGTGCAGGGAGAGGCAAAAGAGTTGTTAGCTGTTCTTTAAGTAAGAGGAAGAGTGAAAGGGCAAGTGCTGGAGCCAGATGCTGCTTTGAGCAGGAACCTTGAGAAATTCTGCCATTCAGCTGCATTTGGTTCTAAAAGCAGCAGGGTTAATTTATATGATGAACCTACCCTAAAGCCAAAATTTTTAAACAGAAAAAAATCTGAAACATCCCTGCAACACACAAGCTTTTCAGATCCATTTTCCCTGGGTTTACTGAAACACAAAAGGAACATCATCCAGCAAGGCATCCAATCCCCCAATGTAAAGACCCCGGTCTTCATCATTTCTGATTCCACAGCAGCTAACACAGAGCCTGGCACACAGCAGGTACTGCCCAACTGGATTTGGATAATACCTTGAAGACCTTTAGGTAGTTCCATGGTTTTTATAATTTGTTCTGTTACATCTGATGCACTAAGTCCTTGTAGCCTCTTCTCCCAGAAAAGCTGTAAGGCAAAACATCACTTGTTAATACACATTCTTGGGACAAGAAAGTAGCGCATCGATGCTGCTGAATGATGAAATTGAAATCATTTCAATAGTTTCCTAATTTCCCCATTTTTTTCCTTATAGATACTAAATGACATTCCAAATATGAATTATTTCAACACATCACAATTCTTTCAATGATATTAATCAAAAGATGTTTTATTTTATGCAATCTACTCAATTGTTACAGTACTACAGATTTTTATATGCCATACACTACTACATATAGTACTTCATAAGGTCTCTTCCAAAGACTATAACTTGAAGCTTTAGAGATTCATTTGGTATGAAAATTTAATGTTATAATTCATGAGGGAAAAGAAAACACATTATAATACCCCTTCATCCAATATCATTAGGGAAAAAGCTCCTCCACCTGTGTGATTCCTCTACAACACTGAAGGTTAGCCCTTTGGCATACTTTTAAGGGGTAAAGAGCCAGTTTTAATGGAAACGTCTCTAAAATATTTTGCATACTCCCTTGCTCTTTAAAAAGGGTGTCCCATTCATGGGCGACTTTCCCCCTGTCGTGTGGAGCCCAGGTCACCTTAGTCGCTCAGTGGCCCTACATCCTCATTCTGGGCCCGAGTCAGCACACTGAAGGCTCCTCACACTCCACGGGGCCACTGCGGAATGCAATTGTTCAGTCAAACACTAAATGGTCCAAGACAGCTCTGCTGGTTGCTTTTATAACCTTCCTGTCCTTCATTTTCTCTCCTAGTTAGTTATTACTTCTCAGTAATGTCATTCACCTGTTCTGCAGGTATTTACTGAGGTCCAACTAGGAGCTGCGCTGTGGACACAGCACTAGATGAAATACACTCTGTCTTTGTCCTCAAGCCTTATCTCTTTCCTAGGCTCTCTCTTCTTTACTGCAGCCCCAAAGACAGATATAGGAATTCCATAGGACTCCATGTACCTGTTTTTAACCCTGGACACCTGGGGCCTGTCACAAGTAGGTACAGAAAAAATATGGGTACTGAAAAAAATACTGAATGCCCAAATACAGAGTAACAGGACTCAGTGAGAATCTTGAGGGACACACAAACCTACACTGAAACCCCAGCTCTAGATGTCTAAACCTTCCATTGCCTCTTTTGTAAAATGTGACAGCAATGAGGACCGCATAAGATTAACGAGGAGTCTAACAAGGCCATATCCGAAAAGAACCTGGCATGGAGTAGGCGCAAGGTTTATCATATTTACTTTTTGCAAATTTTGACCACTCTGAGGGCTTATATTCTGACCCTGAGATATATGAAAAGTACCAGGTAATTGCCCTCCAGATAAATGCAAGATACAATAAAATCTCCTTATGGCAGAAGAGTAGTATGTTGGATCTCTAATAACCCCCTGCAAGCACCAAGAGTGACCTGCAATGGAATGCTTCACTCTCTTCTATATGGTAACGACTCCTTACATCTCCCTATAAATTATGTCATCATCAGAAAACATGGTCAACATATATGAGGACATGAATGCATTAATCATCATGGATGAACAATAGTTAGGTGAAGGTAATAGTTGATAAATGTGATAAATGTCCCAAGAAACCCCACCTGTTATTTACTTTTTGTGGGAAATAATATCATCTATGTACTGATTATCACAACTATGGAAAAAAACAAAACAAATGCCAGTTAATTCCTAATGAAAAAGGAAAAAGTATCTGGAAGAATCAGTGAGTATGAGATTAGTAAGTGCTTTTATAATGAAATTATAACTTAATTTGCAAAATAAATCAACACTACCCGAAGTATGGAAGTTATGTACAGATATGATCACTAATATTTCACATAAAATTCCAATTTTAGATATCAAAAGTTTAATTTTTTACATTCTACAATTTTTCACTCTCAATTTCTAAATTCCTATTAATTGAAAGGATAATGATACAAAACTTAGAAAGGATTATTTTGCAGAATAAACCTTGAACTGAGAAACGCGTGTATGGCTCTAGATTACAAGTCCTGGTATCCTCACATGCCATCTGACAGCCCCCCACTGAGCCTGGAGTTGAATCAGATATGCACCGAAAACCTCTCTATAAATGAAATGCTTATGCCATGGAAATGGAGATACATGGATTTACGTGTGCGTATGTGTGTATGTTGAACGTGTATTTCTACCCCCACTCGCGCTCCCCAGAGGAGGCGGGAGATGTGGGAAAGGCCAGAGAAGGAAGAAAAGGCTAGTTTGATCAAAGAGGACGCGTGGTGGGTACAGGTCACCAGTGCCCCACTCGCCGTCCTTTCCACCACTCCTCCAACACTGATCAGCTCACCTAATTTTCGTGAGAACTGGAACAGTCTTCACGACATAGATGGCTCTACAAATCCGTATCTTCCTAACTCACCTTCCCTCCATTCATTTCCTCAGGCCATTACCTGTTTTGTTTTGGGGCTGGGGGCCTCTTTGTATTTTAAAATATTTTTTTAAATTGACATAGGCATTATGCCCAGTGAAAGAAGTTAGTCTTTTACACACTGTATGATTCCATTTATATGATATTCTGAGGAAGAAAAAAACTATAGGGAAAGTTGCCAGGGATTAGGAGTGGAGGGAGGGTCTGACTACAAAGACCAGCACAAGGGAATCCTTTGAGGGTGGTGCAATTGTTCTCTGTTTTTTAATATTTATGAACTTTCTCCAGCTGCTAGAATTACCATTTTCTTTATTTTCCAAGCCAGTTCCTTAAGGAATGACCAATATGCACTGACTCCATCCTCCAGGCCCATTTCCACATTATTACCCCATCCCTTCCCTCATTTCACCACATTTACTTTAGGAGGTAGTCAGCTCCTCTTACCAAATTCAATGACCTTTTCTCTTTACCTCTGATCATTTTATAACCCTGCATGCTGTGGAGAGGTACAGGGAGGGGAGAAGTCTTCTTCTTCCTAAATTTAAAATTTCCTGACCTGCTCATTTGTGAATTCCTTGTTTTTACTAGGTGACAAATTGTGGCCATCTGGAGTTCTTACTACATTCCTTCTCCAGCCACTAAAAGTCCAAAGACAGACTGACAGAAAGAAAGAAAGATGAATCTCCCTAAATTTGTAAGAAGCCTCCCTCCACCATAGCTATCCAGTCTCTTCCGTCACACCTCCAGAAGCACTGTGGCTTTCATAAATCCTGACCTACCCACTGAAAATCTGATTTCACCTGCCAAATCCATTGATATTCTCAGTGTAACCCTGTTGTCTGATGTGCGGCCAAATAATCAATTTAACGTTTTAAAGGAACGGTGATTTAATATTTAGAGAAAATCCCAAAATTTGCTATCAACCTCAGTTATTATCTCTCTTCCTAACCCCCACTAATCAGACTCTCCAGATGCCTCTATACCTTGGTGTGTTTTTTGTTCGTTTGTTTGTTTTTGTCACCCTCCAGCATGTAAGAAAACTGGAGAGCTCCAATTTCGGAGCATCAAATTACATTGCCAAAAATCTGGGCAATGCCCTATCCAGCTGACTAGCTGATGGAGAAGCAGAAGCTGGGATTAAAGGTCATCCCAAACCACAACAGTGTCTAAAATATCAGTGACAGGGGCTGCATGGCTTTGAAGGAACCACCCTTCTGGACGCTGGAGCTCATCTCCACACCTTTGCTCCTCACATGGACGGAGGAAGTACCTCTACCCCACCAGCGGAAGTACAGATGGGTGCACTTCGTCTATCTCAGAGTCCTCGGGGACAAACAGGATAGTGTGTGATGAAAGCTACTTCTTTAGTGAGAGGATCAATCTGTTTTCTGAAAATAAGACCACCCCAGATACAACTATAGTAGCATTTTCTTTTCTTAATTGCTGTGGATTTAACTGGGACTTTGGAGGATTTGTTCAACTGGGCTTCCAGAGGATATCCAAAGAAGAGGATGAGGAAGAAACAGGGATTGCAAAGCAACTGCTCAAATCACACACAAACACACATCCCTATTCTGATGCACTGGGAACTTGGGCTAGTTATGTTGATTAGTACTGCCCTCCAAAACCCTGAGCCTGATAGTATGTACTATGAAGGAATCTGCTTTTCTGTGGAAGTCAGGACAAGATGGTTTACTAGAAAAAAGTAATCAGAAGATCAATCCAAATTCAACAAATATTCTTTTAGTACCCATTATGTGTGAAGTATTTTGCTAGGCCCTGGAGATAGTTACTAGGATAACTGGCAATCACTGCCCTCTCAGAGCTGTTTGGTGGGAAACTAGCAAAACGCTACAAGGTAGACTATGACAACCGCAACAATGCAGATACAAACTTAACTTCAATTTGGGAGAATCTTGGAAGGCTTTCAGGAAGAGGCAGCTCTTGAAAGAAACGTGCAAGAGTTCTACAAAGCAGCAAAGTAAGCCAAGGAAATAGCTTAAGCAGGCAAGGATGGGAGATGAGAGTACCAGTCAGTATTTCTATGTGTTCTCACACAGAGGAATAACCACAGAGGCTTATTTTAAATGTATATCCCAAGGTCTCAGCCCTAGGGATTCTGTCCAGTAGGTCTGGGTTATGGGGCTAGATTTATTATATACAGACATATGTATATGTCTTAGGTGAGTCAGATGCAGGCCCAGGGATCTCAGTTTGAGAACGACTGGTTTGGTTTGTGTTGAAAGAATGGTAGTGCATTATATTATACCGATCACCAAGATCTCCAAGTTTTATTCCTGATTACACCAGAAAAGTAAAAAAGTATATTATTCTATTCTGTCCTTGCAGAGAACTGGAGGAAGATATTTGCCTTTCTCTTTCTCACTGCAGGAAGACATGTGTCAAAGTATATTAAGAGCATACCAAATTGTTTAGGCATAACTAGAGAAAGGGCTGACCCAAAGTTCTGCTGATGCCCAGTCACAATCTCTTGGTGGAAAAGAGGAGGAGGAAGAGGACAACCTACCACTTACCCACCACCAAGCCCCATCCAGAGGCCCGTCCCTGTGCTCAGTGCTTTATGTACAGAAATCCAGGGAATCTTTCCTACAGCATTTTGAAGAAGACATTATTAGTCCCATGTACAGTCACTTACCAAGGGTTGCATAACTAGTCAGTGGTGCAGCTGGAATTAAAACTCAGGTCAGTGTGATTAAACGGTCTTGATCTTAACAATAACAGCTCTGCAAGAGCATTTACATATTTGGCTCTATGTTAGATCAGAAGGTAACAGGCCTCAGACACTTCCACTCATGAAATCAAAGGCTGACAAAAGTTTAAAAAAATGCCAAGAAAATTGTCGAGTTACTCTTAATCCATTTGCCTACTAAGTAAGACTGTGCAAGTCGTCTTACTTAGTGCAAGTAGGCAATTTGTGCTGATACCTGTCTCCTCCTTGGGCAGAATTAAGAGATCCAGGCTTGTAATGTTTAGGCTAAAGCTAGCATGGAGCTTTAAGATACCAAACCATAATTTGGGGTAGATTACATGATAAAACCCAAAGAACTGATGTTATATGTATTCTCTACAAATTAGCTTTCTTAGAATTAATTGCAAGTACCGACCCCATTGAACATCAAATTTTTATTTGGTGGATGGAAATTAAAGTCTGAGACCCCCTAATCCAAGAAAATGCTTTCAGATGAGTCCCACTAACAACAGAGTGGTAGCAGGCATTTCATGAAACAGGAAGGGGGAGTGATTTAGTGAGCATACAAAACTGAAGACTTTGGAATTTTTTCTATAAGAATACTACTTTAGGTTAATTATATTAGTATCTATTTCTCATGAAATATTAAAAAGCATGTTGAGCAAATATACCAGTATTATTTTCATCAACTCTTATATTTAATTTGAAAAGCACTGCTGTGCCTGTGTATTGTTCAAAAAAATTCACTGATGAAGAGAAACTGACCTTCTGTTTATACTCATAACATCAACTTGACAGTAAATTGTCAAGGGCAGGAAGGGTAGAAAGGTTAACTTCTGAGTAGCAGAGTGACTGGTAGTGGGCTTGAGTTCAAATTCTTGCTTTGTCACTTACTAGTTTTATAAAGTTAAACGACTTAACCTATCTCAATATCATTTTCCAACTCTAGGGAAAGCGAAAATAAAAACAATCTTAAAGAGTTTCAGAAACTAAATGAGGGGGTTTTACAAACACTTGAACATGCCCAGTACAGAGCAATTATCATTTTACTACATTTTTCAGCATACTGATCATATAATAGCATTCAATAAGTAAATGGACGTCTTATTAAAATTAATAAATATAAACAAATCAACAAATTATCGACTCTGAAAGATAACTATTCATACATGAAGACTGAGTACATGCATTTGAATCTGCCCTTCCCTCCCAGATTTTCAGCTGGGGTTTTCTTTCTACAAATATCTTAAAACTCCTTCTCTTCCTCCTCTCATCCAAGCCAGACTGCCTCTCACCTAGACCAAAGTTGGTCAGGAGAACTCTGGTGAGCAGGACCAGCCACATAATTTGCAGGACTCAGTGAAATGAAAATGAAAGCATGAAGTCCCTTGTTCAAAAAGTATTAAGAATTTCACAATAGCGGGGCACCTGGGTGGCTCAGTGGGTTAAAGCCTCTGCTTTCGGCTCAGGTCATGATCCCAGGGTCCTGGGATCAAGCCCCGCATCGGGCTCTCTGCTTGGCAGGGAGTCTGCTTCCTCCTCTCTCTCTGCCTGCTTCTCTGCCTACTTGTGATCTCTGTCTGTCAAATAAATAATAAATAAAATCTTTTAAAAAAAAAAAGAATTTCACAATAGCAATAGGCATGGGCTGTCCTAAGCACGGGGCCTTTGCACCTGCACACCCACGACATCCAAGGTGGGAAACACAGTGCTGGGGGAAAAGAGAAACTAGCAGGGAAAGGAGACCCCTGTGCCATGCAGCAGGATATAGGAAAATGCTGTGATATCATCTCATTCTGTGAATTTCATAAAAGAAGGAAGATGACGGAAAATAGTTCTGGCTGGGCCTATGCACAAAGGAATCTTCCTGTAATTCCCTGTTAAAATAATGCAAGGATTTTTCTTTTAATTTTATTTATTTATTTGATAGAGAAAACACAAATTGGCAGAGAGAGGCAGGCAGAGAGAGAGGGGGAAGCAGGCTCCCTGCTGATCAGAGAGCCTGATACGGGGCTCGATCCCAGAACCCTGAGACCATGACCTGAGCCAAAGGCAGAGGCTTAATCCACTGAGCCACGGAGGTGCCCCAATAATACAAGGATTTTTCATCCCTCCTGCCACTGCTCATTTGGAAGACTGTGAAAGGATCATCGCCAAGGCCCCCACAGTTGAGTAGTATGAGTGAGGAAGGAGGGAACCCAAGGAATGAGGAAACCATAATGGGGAAGAACAGTGGGAAGCCCAGAGAAGGATCAGAATTTTGTTCTATTTAAAGTCCAGTGGATAACATGGGTAGCTTTTAATTAAGATTTCCTGAAACTGTAATTTTCTTGTTATTTTTACTCCATCTATTTCCATGTTGTGATGATAGTAAAGCCCTTAGAAAAACCTCAAAGGGGCTCTGAGCTTATTTCAAGGACAGAAGGTAGGAGAGAATCAGGGAATGCAAACTACATTTCCATTATGCAGTGAAGCAGGAAGAGAAAGAAAAACAAAACAAAACAAAACAAACAAACAAACAAACAAAAAAACTTGAACCAGGAACAACGGCCTAAAGAAGTTTCCCAATCTTGGCATCATTAACATTCTGGGTTGGACAATTCTTTGTTGCGGCTGTTTAGTGGCATCCCTGGCCTATACCCACTATCTGCCATCAGCACTACCCCCATTGTGACAACCGAAAATGGCTCTAGACATTGCCAAATTTCCCTGGGTATATGGGGGAAGACGGTACAAAACAGGTCTGGTTGAGAACCCCTGGTTCAGAGAAAGACAAAGAGGACAGGTGGGAGGTTTACAATGCTAGGGGCCCAAATCTCATTGCTGAAACAGAAAGAAGAGCCCCCCACTGGTAGATGCCATGACTGCCGCCAGCTCCTTTCCCAACTTTCAAGAGTCTCGATCAGAGATCATCACTCCTGAGCCTTGTAAGAACCATCCCAAGGAGGTTGGAGCTGGGCACATCTTCTGTCACTGCCAGGCAAGGGTGTAAGACAAAGATGAAGTGGGAGAAATATTTCTTACCTTAAGAGTTGAAATTTAAGGCACTCCCAGATAGAAACATGGTTATAAACAGTAATCATTTTTAATAATTCAGACACACCTAAGAGTAAATGGTCTTTTAGAGGCCAGTCTGGGATTCTAGAACCATTTATAAAACCATCTCTACTGGAAGCTGTAGAGTTTCAAATAACTGAAACATGACATTTTATATCCCAACCCATAAGTTAGAAAGAATCTATATGTACAGATTTTAGAAAGAGTTCTTTGTTATTCCCAAAGGGTCAGAGACCACATGCATGTTCAAATCTGCCACCGACTACCAAGAAAGGCGCATCTCCATTCAGAACGATTTTAGGTATTCATGTCTAGGTAGAGCAACAAAACAGAACCAAACACCTTGAACATGTTAATTTCCATAAGATCTTAACATCCTACCTATAGGTAAGACCCGAGCAATTCTAAATTAAAAGGCCAGAGAAAAAGCATCTCACCAAACTGAGCCACAGAAAACCTTAAAACTGATTTTAGCCCTCATATACTGTTTGAAAATACATCCTCCCTTACCTTTTGAAATTATAATCTCCACGAAAAGAATAAACTGATTATATGCAGAAATGAACTGAAATTTGATAATGAAACCATTTCACCTAAAACTCCTATATATCTGAACTATTTCTCACTGTTTATTGTGAATATGTACCACAAGCTGAACGTTAGTTAGCTCCTATGCAAAGAAGCTGTAACCAGACTCTGTGCTGACCGGAAAGCCAGGAGCTCAAGCGCAAGGGCCCTGAGCCTCTTCAAATATCCCTTCTACAGTAGACCCCTCCAAGTCATTTACCCTTTCTTTACTTATCTTTTGTCTCAGAGGAATAAGTAACCTGCTGCTTTTCTCAGATTATCTCTACACTTGGCTCTTGGTCATATCTTCGGCCTCCTCCTGATCTTGCCCCAACAATTTGCCCAACTTCTCTTCCTACATTTTCCATCTTCCTTCTTCTCTCCTTGGGCTTCTTTCCCTGAAGAGACTAATGTACTCCAACACTGATAACCTAAAAAACGTCCCTATGCACACACACAACTTCTCCCTCAAACCAGCTCTATCTTCCTCTTTCTACTAGAAGAGAAACTTTCCCTCTATTTCCTGGACCTTCCATTCATTCTCTTCCTCCCAAACTCTACTCTACTCCTGTTAGTATATTAACACTGATCGCTTCTCAGCCTTTTGGCTAAGATCAAGTGTAGTATGTTAACACTGACCTGCCCAAGGTCACAGTAACCTCGTAATTACCAAATCCAGTTCCTGACTCAAGCCCTACCTCACTGTTGAAATCACCTGCTGTCAGAAGACTTAGGAAAGTCTCTTTTATGAAGGTTCTCTGTATGCTTCTGTATTTTCTATTACTGTTAAAAAAAACAAATTAAAACTAATGGTAGGAGTCAAGGAAATAAGACTATGAAAATTTTTTTCTAACAAAAACAAATGTTTACGATGCATGAATGGGATATACCTTTTAAAGAATCTGTTAATAATTTGTAAAATAGAATAACTTAAAGTCACCTTTAAAATCTCACAATTTTAAGAGTTTTACTCAGCACAGTCTTCATCTCTGTGAAGACCATGATGTTAGACATAGCATTGGCATTCACATGTTTTAGAGATGAACCCACGGCTATGTAGAAGGAGTACAGGGTAACAGAAAGACACTGGTTTGGGAGCTGAATGTTTTGATCCTGGACTAAACTACTAAATAGATGTGCTGCCTTACTTACCTAAGTCACTTAATCTCTTTGGTTGTGTTTTCACTAGTAAAATAGAAATACTAATCACTGTCTTATCCATCTCAAGTCATCAAAACACTGATTTAAAAAAATGAGGAAATTCTTTGAAAATATACAATTTTTAATGAATTTCTCATTTTCTAATGTTAGAATTTCATAAATTCAATGAATATTTGATTCACTTTTCTAAGGCTTTTTCTAATCTCATCAAAGAACAAAGGGCCTTGTCATGTATTTGTAGACTAAAGCAAAACCCAGAAAATGTGCACTTTATATTCACTGACTCATGAAAAGCTAAATATGCAAGACCCTGGGTTAGGGCTACACAGAGGAATGATGTTTCCGCCCAGAAGGAATTCACTGTCTAGTTTATAAAGTGCTCTATTTCAAATCAACCCCGTATGACATCTGAGTTGTCTAGTTCTGGTCAGCAGAAACAGCTTAACTTAAATACCACAGTCTGTAAACATCAAAGTCAAATCCTAGCTGCCTCCTCATTTTGTGAGAGTGGCCCAGGAAGAAAGGGCAAGATCATGACAAGAAAATTACTATGTAAATCAAGGAAAAGCTTCACTCATGTGGCTGTGCAAACTACAGTGAGATCTCTTGTTAAGGCAAAAGATAACATTTTGGGCTAAAGAGGCTGGAAGAATGACGCAAACAGCAAGACTCAGAGTTGAGGGGGATGGATGGGCAGTACCATCCACTTGTCTGAGGAGTGTCACGAGCGCTATCGAACGAGCCTACACAGAGCGGGCATGTCATACTTGTCGAAATGTTAGGAACAATCTGAAACCACTAAATTTGAAAATTATGAAATCTACAAATACTAGAAAAACATATTCTCAAATTTGATACAAGAATAAATAGAGGGGGGCCTGGGTGGCTCGGTCAGTTAAGCGTCTGCCTTCGCTCAGGTCATGATCCCAGGGTCCCAGGATCAAATTCCACACTGGGCTTTCTGCTCAGCATGGAATCTCCTTCTCCCTCTCCCTCTGCCTGCTGCTCTGCTGCTTGTGCTCTCTCTCTCTCTCTCTTTCCCCATCACATACCTACCTACCTACCTACATACATACATACATTTTTTAAAAGAAGAAAAAATAGAAAATATGAATATTCATCTACATACCTATCAAATAAACTGAACCTAATTTCAAGCTTTCTCATTTAAAAAAAGTTGGGGGGGGGGGCAGAGGAAGGAGATGCCTCACAATGAATGCTCCAAACACATAAAGAAAAGTACCAATTTTATACAAACTCTTCAGGGAACATAAAAGAAGGATCACCTCCCAGCTTATTATACAAAGCCAGCAAAACCTCCATACTAAAGATTGAGAAGAAAATTACTAGAAAAGAAAAATGCAAATCAATCTCTTAGTGAATATAAATGCAAAAAATCCTAAACCACATAACAGCAAATCTAAACAACAGCAATGATGATGATACATCATGACCACGTTTGGCTTAATCTAGGAATTCAGGGCTTATGTAACATTCAAAAAAAAAAATCAAGCAGTACAATCCACCACATAAACTAATCACTGTAATTCAATATATTAACAGAATAAAGAATAAAAACCATTTCACCATTTAACTAGGTAGAGAAAAAGAATTTGATAAAATTCAATACCCATTCACAAAAAATATTCTTAGCAGATGAGGAATAGAAGTGAATTTCATTTCCTTAATCTTAAAAAAGATATTTACAAAAAAAACCCTACATCAAGTATCATATTTAATGGAGAAACACTAAAATCACTCCCTGGTAACATGAATGAGAGAGCGATGTCTGCTATCTCTCCTATTCAAGACTGTATTACAAGTTCTAGCTAGTGAAGTAAGACTAGAAAAAAAAAGGTTTAAGGGTCAGCAGGGAAGAAATAAAATTCTCAATTGCAAATGACAGGTTTGTTTGTTCATGTATAAAGTTGAAGAGGCTCACTGACTACTTTAATAAGTGAATTTAGAAAGATAAATGAGTACAATCTATAAAATCAAATTTTTCTATATATTTTCTATATATTAGCAACAGACAACTAGAAAACAAAAATAACTTAATGTAATTACTTAGAGTAGCATCAAAATACATCAAATATCTAGAAATCAATTAAAGATATATAAGATCATTAGACTAAAAACTAAAATTTTAATATAATGTTATGTTTTAATGGAGGTATATATAAGATTTGTGAATTGTAAGACTCAACATTGTAAAAATGATAATTCTCCCCCAAATTGTCCTGTAGATTACAATCCTAGCAGCTCTAGAGAATAGTGGACAAGGTGAGTCTAAAATTTATATGGAACTGCAAAAAAGTCAAAACTAACCAAGATAATCTTGAACAAAGAATAACAAAGCTGGAAATGTATACTACCAGATATCAAGACTTTTTATAAAACTACAGTAATGAAGACAGTGAGTTATGAGGAAAGAAGAGACAAACAGACTCATGAAATAGGCCTGAGTGTAGAAACTGATTCACATGTACAGATATACCAAAAATAGAACTGAAAGCCCAAAAACTGACCTTCATAAAACTTCCGCCCTTTCCCATTTCATTTATGACAGATGTGACAACGCAGAGCAATGAAAAAGAATGCTCTCTTTGGTAAATGATGCTGGGTCAAACCTGACTATGTCCAAGAGGAATAAAGTTATTTCTAATGGACAGGTTCTCAAAAACTTTACTTCCTGCTATATTTTACGAGAAAGGTCCTGGAGGATTAGCTACAATTAAGGGTGTATACCAAGACAGAAGAAGACAGAAATCCAGGCAAGTCCAGGGCAGAACTGTACCACAGGAAATCCCTAGAGCCACAGCTACCCAGCAGGACTAGCGGACGAATCCAGCCTAAGGGGAATCGAGGTGACTCCAGGAAAAACACAAGATGGAACACCACGGATTTCAGCATGAGAAAAATATTACTGATAGGCCTGTGGCAGAAATAATAAGGCCTTAGGGAAGATTAACTATAGAGAAAACTAGCATACAATTCTTAAGATTAACAACAACAACAAATTATGAAAGCTATTCTGATGATGATGATTGGGCATTATTTGACCTACCCATGAATATTTTCAGTCATAATAATGTAGACCCTATTAAACCAAAAACATGATACAACTATGTTGGGAACATGAGAGCAGAGAACTATGTACTCATTTACCATTGTGAGAAATCAAGAAATAATGTCAAAAATTAACAACAACAACAACAAAAAAAATTAACAACAACAAAAAAATAGCAGACTAAGTATATTATTCAGAAACACATAGGCAATTATAAAGGAAAACAGCCAGAATTAAGAATAAATCCTTCTGGAAATGAGACTAAAAGACATAAAAAGTAGGAAACTACTCTTTTGAAACAAATTTTTTAGTATTTTTTTCATCTATATTCCTATGTTACCTAGATAAATATTAAAACTTTGAAAAATGTCATGGATCTCCCTACATGATAGCTGAAATATTTTTTAGATGGACTACAAAAATACATGATGATTAAAGGTTACTATGAATGAATAACCCATGGATTCATTAATTTTTTAAAAATTTAGGGGCGCCTGGGTGGCTCAGTGGGTTAAAGCCTCTGCCTTCGGCTCGGGTCATGATCCCAGGGTCCTGGGATCGAGCCCCGCATCGGGCTCTCTGCTCGGCAGGAAGCCTGCTTCCTCCTCTCTCTCTCTCTCTGCCTGCCTCTCTGCCTACTTGTGATCTCTTGTCTGTCAAGTGAATAAATAAAATCTTAAAAAAAAAAAAAATTTACATCTAACGTCTCACCATAACTACTACCTCCATAAAAACTGACAAGTCTTCAAACCACTTTTCTCTCCTGGGCTCTAATCCATAATCTTTTACTACCTGGAGATCCCATGATTGCTTTAAGGGTACAAATTTTCTAGTACTCATATTCATATCTTATTATTTTTAAAAAACTGAGCTACCCCTCAATATTTCCATATTCCTATCAATGGTATCATTCTCCCCATTACCTAAATTCTGAGACTCTTCACGGGCCCGGCTGATAAGTCAACAAATTTTGTCAATTACTTTATGACTAGCATGAAACAGACCTTATCATTTATGCCTCAATTTCCTGTAGTTTCTTCAGTGTTCTCCTAGCCCTAAGTCATTTCTCATACTACATACAATAACCAGATTAAGACTTCTGTCTAGAATGTTCTCCCAATACTTCTCCACTGTTGAAGACCACATATTCTCTCCTTTGCTCTTTTTTTCATTGCACATTATCATACCATGATAAATATATACGTATTTGTTTCTCTCCCTATCACAGTTGGAGATAAGATCTGTGAGATCAGGAGCTATTCTGTTCACTGCAGTATCCCCACTACTTAGCTAAGTGCTGGCACAGGTTAAAGACTCAGTTAAAGTATTTTTAATTTAAAAAGTTCATTAATTCGTAACTCAACAAACGCATATTAAACACTAACATAATGGAGATACTGTGGATAGAGCAATGAATAATTAATAGAGTTAGAGCAGAAGAGGAGAAGGGAGAGATGCTAAGGCGGAACTCTAACTCCAGACTTGATAAGAGGTTCTCTGAACAGGTAAAGGGATATCTAAGTTCAGTCTTGAGTGAGGAGTAGAAAATGGGTAATTAAATGTAGGAAAGAAAACAGCGTGAGATATGACCAGAGAATGCAAGGGCAGCATGTGGGCATGGGGTGGGGGGATGAATAGCGCATTCAAAACTCTGCGAAAAGTTTCATGTGATTCACGTGTAGAACAAGAAAAGAAAGAGAGGGCAAGGAGATAAGCAAAAGCCAAATTGAAGTACTTTGTGAGTCATGTCAGGTGTTTTGACTTTATACATCATATTTAGTGGCTTTTTCCTTAAAATTTAACAGGAATCATTGAAACGTCTTCAGAAGAATAGCGCTATCAGATCTTCATGTCAGATGGAGCTTCTGAATGCAGAGTATGAAGAATGAACCGAAGAGAATAAGACAAGAAGCAGAGAGAGGAGATGAAATGCCATTTACCTGGCACAGAGATGGAGCAAGTGAGTATTTACAGAGACAAAGTCAATGGGACTTGCTGGCTAATTAGATGTTTGCGGTAAACAATGGGAAAAGTTGAGGATGATGCTCAGGGTTCCAGTTTAGGCAGCCAGGTAGACAGTGGTACTTTCACTGAGATACAGCACACAGAAGAAAGGGCCGGTTTGATAGGACGATTGAGATTACAAGATGAATTAGAAGCGCTGGTGAGACTTCCAAGCAAACAATGTTAATAGTGGTTTGATACAAACAACTGAAGCTCAGAGTAAAGACATAAATTTGGAAATCATTAACATATAGATGATAACTGAAGCCATGAGAATGAATGAAATCATCCATGCAGGCCTTATATCGAGAGAATGCACAGTATTCCCTGGGAAACCCCATGATTTTAAAAGATGGATAGAGAAAAAGGAACCAAAGAAGGGGAGTGAGAAAAAACAAGGAAGGAGGAAAACCAAGAGTACAGAGTCACAGAATAAAAAAGTATTTCAGGAGCCAGGGGTACTCATAGTGCTTAATGCTAAAGCAGGTCAAGTAGTGCAATTTAAGGACTGAAATTTATTTAGGAAAAAAAAACAAATTTTTTTTTAATTTAAAAAAAGGACTGAAATTTGTCCATCCAATTTAATAAGAATCATCAGCAATCTATATGAGAGCCATTCAAATGGCTGAGCAGGAACAAAAGTGGTATTTCTGAGATATAAATACTAAGAGATAAGGTAGGTATTAAATACACACAATTCCAAGAAACTTGACTATCAAAGGAAAAGAAAGAAAACAAATCTTAAAAGGGACACAGAGTAAAATGAATAATTTTTTTAAGATAGGGAAGATTTGTGTATATTTAAAAGCTTTGGGGAAGAAGCTATTTAGAGAAAGCTATTTAGAGAAAGAAGTTGATGGTGAATTGTAGTTGACATAATCTATTGAGTGAGATCTCTGACAAGGTAGGAGGGAATGCATTTGGGGAGCACAGATGTTGGAATTAGCCTTAGGCCACAAGGAGATACATTTACATTCAGTTCAGAGGGGTAATAAAAAAGCCACTCCCTTATTTAAAATCCTCTAAACACTGCTCATTTGCAAAGTTAAACACAAATGCTTTAGTTTGTTCAACTACATGAGTATTCAAATAAATGCAAATTTACAAGGAAATACCGTTTTTTTATATATTGAGTTACCAATAAGAAAAAGTACCGATAATGCTCTACGGCAATGAAGGTAAGCTAAAACTGGTATGCACATAACTTATCCACAGACTTTTAAATTGGTGCAACCCTGGGGC
This sequence comes from Martes martes, assembly GCF_963455335.1. Taxonomy (NCBI): domain Eukaryota; kingdom Metazoa; phylum Chordata; class Mammalia; order Carnivora; family Mustelidae; genus Martes; species Martes martes. The sequence continues at coordinate 20,776,323 of NC_137901.1, read as the reverse complement.
ACCTGGGTGGCTCAGTCATAAAGCATTTGCCTTTGGTTCAGGTCAGGATCCCTGCAGATGGAGCCCCATATTGGGCTCCCTGCTCAGCGGGGCGCCTGCTTCTCCCTCTCCAGTTCCCCTGCATTTGTGTTCCCTCTCTCGCTATCTCTCTGTCATAAGTAAATAAAATCTTTAAATAAATAAACAAATAAATAAATTGGTGTAACCCTTTGGCAATTTATTTGCCAGTATCTATCAAAAATCATATATATTCACACTAATTGTTTTCTGGGAATCTAGTCTGATGAAACAATGTAAAATATAGGAAGGAACGTACATATATAAAACTCCCTGGAGAACTACTTATGATAGTGAAAAATTGGAAATAACACTATCAAAATGGTCAAGTAAATCATGCTAGCATAATACACAGTTGTTGGAGCAATATAAATTAATCATAAAATCATAGCACATTAATTATATAAAACATGGATAACGTGTATAATGTATGTATACATATTAAAGTATGTCTATATATGTATATATACTGTGACTCTCAAAAGATGATCAAAGATACTATCAAAAGATGCATTAAAATATTGAAAGAATAGGGGCACCTACGTGGCTCAGTCAGTTGGGTGTCTGCCTTCAGCTTGGGTCATTGGATTGAGCCCCGCATCAGGCTCCCTGCTCAGTGGGGAATCTGCTTCTTCCCTTCCTTCTCCTCACTCGTGCTCACTCTCTTTCTCTCTAATAAATAATATCTTCTTAAAAAAGTATCGGGGGCACCTGGGTGACTCAGTGGGTTAAGCCTCTGCCTTCGGCTCAGTTCATGGTCTCAAGGTCCTGGGATGGAGCCCCGCATCCGGCTCTCTGCTCAGCAGGGAGCCTGTTTCTCCGCTTTCTCTGCCTGACTCTCTGCCTACTTGTGCTCTCTGTCTGTTAAATAAATAAAATCTTTTAAAAAAAAATTTAAAAAATAAAAAATATTGAAAGAATATAAAAAATGCTAAAATACTATTGTAATTATATTATAAAAAAAGAATTATGAGAAATTTTGTCTATCCCAAATTTTTTCTCTTATAAATATAGCAAATGATAACATGTTTAAAATTGTAAAGACTGACATTTAAGGAAGCCCATTACAACATTCTCAACTCCCACTACTTCCCATGGAAACTCTGATACCCAAACAATTTATCTTCTCATTCCTTGCCCATTCCCATTTTAAGAGCTTTGCTAACACTACTCTCCTTAATTGGAATGTCTTCACCCTCCCATCTGCTTTTCTAAATCCACTCAGTCTGCAAAGACCAGCATGTGTCCTGCATCTTTTCCAAAGACTTCACCAACCCTCCTAGCCACAGTAAAATCATCCTTCTGGAACACCTATAGCACGTGTCTATACTATTTATTTGAACCTTTGTACAGGGGATCTTTCCTACATCACCCAGAATAATGCTTTTAAGTAGTACCAGACAACATGTCGTCTAGTTCCTCTGCCCAGGCAGCCAATGTTTCTATCTAGAGAAAAGGAATATAATATCCTCTATGGAACTCCATGCTTTAGCTTGTCTATTTCTCAATCATAAAACCACTAATATAGGACTATACTAGAAGTAACCTTCTGAGGTTAGGAAGAAGTAGAATGAAGAGTAATTTTATGGGTTATAATAACTAAATACTGAAATATTTTACAAGCTTTTCATACACAATGTCTTTAGAGTGCACATATTTTTAAAATTTAATTTCATCTTAAAAGTTTCTTCTAACATATTTTAAAATATTCACTCTTGGTTACTATCAAAAAGACAAGAGGGCACCTGGGTGGCTCAGTGGTTTAAAGCCTCTGCCTTTGGCTCAGTTCATGATTCCAGAGTCCTGGGATCGAGCCCCGCATCAGGCTCTCTGCTCAGCAGGGAGCCTGCTTCCCCGTCTCTCTCTGTCTGCCTCTCTGCCTACTTGTGATTTCTCTGTCAAATAAATAAATTAAAAATTCTTAAAAAACAAACAAACAAACAAACACAAAAACAAGGGCTATTCAGTGCTAGCAAGGATGTGGAGAAAAGGGAACCCTCGTGCACTGTTGGTAGGAATGTAAATTGGTACAGCTGTTATGGAAAACAATGCGGGGGTTCCTCAAGAAATTAAAAATAGAACTCTCATTTGATCCAGCAATCCCATTTCTGAGTACATATCCAAAGGAATTGAAGTCACTGCCTTTAAGAAGTATCTACAACCTCATGTCACAGTAATATTATTCACAATAGCCAGGACATGGAAACAACCTAAGTGTCCATCAACAGATGAATACTTAAAGAAATATTATCACCCATCAAAAGGAAGGAAATCCTGCCATTTATAACAACATGGATGAACCCTGAGGGCATTATGCTAAGTGAAATAAGTCCGAGAGAGAATGACAAATACTATATGATCTTACTTACATGTGGAATCTAAAAAAGCTGAACTCATAGAAACAAAGAGAAGACTCATGGTGGCCAGGGGTGGGGGTGGATGGAGAGGAAATGGTCAAAGGGCATAAACTTCCAGTTATAAGATGAGTAAGTTCTGGGTTCCTCATGTACAGCATGGTGAACATAGATAACAATACTGTATTGTATACTTGAAAGTTGCTAAGAGAGATCTGAGCTATTCTCACCAAGACCACCACCACCACAACAAAAGAATGGCAACTGTGTGAAATGATGGCTGCGTTACCTAACCTTATTGTGGTTATCATTTTGCAGTGTATATGTGTATCAAACCACCATCACATTGTAGACCTCCAATTTACACAACATTATATGTCAGTTATATCTCAATAAAGCTGGGGGGAAAAAATCATTTAAAAAAAAAAAGTCTGACTTCTTGAAGAGAGTAAAGTTTCTTATCTTTTAAGAGAAGAATTAGCAAAGTCAAGGAAAAAATCCAGGATCAAATATAATATTTAAATTCACTTCTTTGCTGATTTTTAAATATTTATATTTTGGTTAAAAAAAGTGAATATTCTGTAAGATATGTAATTAATATTCAAAGACTATCAAAAACATCCATAGCCTCTGAGCACCCTATAATAATTAAAAAGAAGCAGAAATGGTTCAACAATGAAGTTTCTTTGAGTTGAGGATAAAAGAAAAAGCAGGAGACCAGAAAGTGTCAAAGATGACAGCATCAAAGAGATAAGAAACAGAAATGTGATTTCTTCATATATTGAAGGAAGAAAGCTGGGAAACATACCCTTAACAGCAAAATCATAATTCAATTAGGTTAAAAAGATTTCTGGACATGCTTTACATATTTGACCAGAAAAGGACATTTCAGTGATCTTACTGTTTGTGATAATAGTCTTATAGTTGGTAGAGTACCCTTCACCCCACTCCAGATATCTTTTTAATTTAATGAAAGGACAAGCACTTATCAAATATGCTGATAGTATATATATAAATATATTCACCCTATCATAACCAGGTTTTACAGATTCCATCTCTACCATGTAGTTTTAATTATAGGCAGAAATCCCTGCTGAATTCTGTTTAATGCATTTTTGTTCACATGCCCTAATTTGTAATTTTAAAGCTAAGGCAGTTTCAAGGAATCAATACACTAGAAATTTATAATTCATATATTTTACTGAATTCAAATCAGACTGTCATATGGTGATGCAGGCATAGGATGTTATATAAGACAGAATTATTAATTTATATGATTGCCTCACATCTAATCACTTCAACCTATTCAAAGTGGAACCTAGTTAAGATCCAAAAATCTAATCCTAGTTCTAGGTCTCAAAATTCAACCCTCTAAAAAGAATTACAATACCAATGGCTTGAATACCTTATTAAAAGACTGTGACATAGTTAAGGAATAAAAACATTTATATCCACAGGAACCTCAAAAATAGAAACCTCTTTGTCTAGTTTTTTTTACTGGATGATCAAAATAACTTCTCCAAATGGACTATCTGGCAATTTATACTGCCAATCTGGTTCAGCGAGGCTGTGGAAAAGCACAGTTGGAAGAATTATTTTTGCCTATTTTTTTTGTCAACTATCTCCTCAACAATGAGAGCTGATTAGCATGTATCTGACATATATATGTCAAAATATAATTTAAATCAACATCTTTCCTTTACTTAAAAACCAGGATCTATACTGCAATAGTCAGAATGACATTATGATTTTCAAAACATTAATATAAAAGTTGTCTCTGCTATTTTCCTAGAGTTGCCCAATGCCCAGTCCTTTATTCAGAAATCCTATTAGTGCAACAATAGTCAAATATTGCCTCAACTCTAATGCTGAAGATAAAGACAGGGGAAAGTCAACTAATGTCTTGGTATAATCAAAAACAGCAAAAACTGTCAGGTGACATGAGGATAAAGGGAAAAACAGTTCAAACTTTTGGAGAAGTAACCTCCTAAATAATTTTAACACTTCCTGTCTGTGCAAGCTAAAAGGAAGATAAAACCCTCAAAAGATCTGAGTTAAAATGACATAAGATGGGGGGGATGGGATTTAGCTTTTTTGATATATTCTTTTCATTTGAAAACAATGTCATAAACTTTAATAAAAGAAGGAAAATGTAAAACTACCCACTGTATCAGTGAATAAGGAGCAACTGATCTGACTACTTCAGCTTTAAAAATCTCCATTACCAGTGTCTCTACAGCCAGGTAAACACCCGGTGAATATAATTACTACAGTTGTTCAAATCTGTGACTGAACTTAGGTATAGAGAACAATTAAATTATTGTTTAAGTCACTATAATTTGCTACTCAATTTGTCTGTAAAATATTTGGGTTTATAGACTATACTGAGAATTATTTGACAAGGAAAAGATGAGACTAAAATCCATCTACTACCTATTCTCAGTAAGACAACTCAAATTTCCAATATGGAACTATTATTACTAGTTATTCCACTGTCTTTATCTTTTGGGCTTTTTGAAGCAAACTGTCTTACCCAATTACATACTTTGAAAAATTTCAATTGATAAAAATCTTTACAAGGAAATGATTTTAAAATCACCAAAAAGCCAAAGGACAAGATGTTCAAGACTTTAGACAGTCTCTAAGAAAGAATACAATCAGGGAATGGCTTTATCAAGGTGGGCAAAGTTCAGAATGGCAGAATTCCTTCCCTGTTGTCATGAATATACTAAAACTACCGGTGGTTTGGTGACTATCACTGGGTGCAATAGTAAAACAGAAGGGAAAAGCCTGGTACAGAATGCCGAATGGCCCAAAGAAAACCTAAGTGGTGACAAGAGCCTAAAGGCACATGCAGGTACGCATCTTTTATATTGGATGTGATACACTTACATGGCCCCTGTTGAATCTCTTGGGGACCAACAGTAAAGCAAGTTTAGAACTTCAAATCTTGAGACATCTATAGCAAGATGCTGATCCAATGTGGCTCCAAATATCTTCTGTTTTCCTGGCTCACCTGAAGAGGAAAAAACACTACAGAGGATGTGGGAACTGAATTTCTTTATGTAGTTTCTTCTAGAGCAACTGTCTGAAAGTTTTGGCCCAATCCTTTATGAAGTCTGGAGGTGAGACACTTGAGGGACTAGCGAAAAACAAAATTCAAATGAAAAGGTGGAGTGAGGCATCTAAACGGGGAATATGAGAGCAAAAGATAATCGTTGTAGGTAAATCAGCATTTCTAATCTGTAAGTGGGAGGAGGCAGAGAAAGGAGAGAAAAAATACGCACAGGTGTTTCTCCCTCCACTCCCTCACCCCAATTGCTACTAAAAATTCCCTAAGTACCTAAGCTTTTTGACCATAATTAGGGAGTGAATAAGCAAGGTTATTTGGAAAGCTAAGTATTTTTGTCAAGTCTTCCTCCCCTGTCTGTGTGACATTATTAAGCAGCAGGGAGGCCTCTCAGATAATACTTTTTTTCTAAGAACAGATTCTGGTGCAATACAGCTTGAAGCAATAAAGAGAGAGAAATATAAACTCAATTTCTGCAAAAATGGAAGTCACAGGACAATATACCATATTGACAAAGCTTATTTAATTCTGTTTTTCAAAAGGGGAGGGACAGCTTTTATATAATAAGAAATCAGAACAAAAAGTAGTCTCTATAAATAGAAAATATTTTTAGCTAAGCAACACAAACTGCATGGTTCATCCCCTCGGGAAATATTATCCCCTGGAAAGATAATCTTTAGGAAAAAACTAAGATTAGCAGAAGCAAATCTGATGTACATTTCCACACAAAAGCATAAAAATGTAGTCCATATTAATTTAGATTCATTTTTAATTAACTTTTTTCCTAAAACATTTTACCTAAATATTATTCTCCAGCATTCATGCAATAGCCTAGGACATAAAACAGTTTTCTTTCCAAATATTTTCCATTTTAACCAGTTTACTTGAACTATGTCTGGTAAAAATACCAGAATTTTCTGACAAATAAGATTGGAGAGTCAATTAGATCCTTACCTGCCGTGGCTGCTCATTCATTCGTTGTGGGTCTGATTTCACTTTATTACTAGGATGATTTGTGACTTTGGTTACTGGTTGTTTGAAAATTGATGCAGTTTGTCTAATTGGCAATGTTGTATTCAAGTCTGGTTTACCCTGTGGATATAAGCATGTTTTCATTAGTAAATATTACATATAAATATAATTTGATGAATTAATTTGTTATCCATTACTTTCAAGTTTTTACTTAAATTTCAGTTAGTTAATATATGGTGTAATATTGGTTTCAGATGTACAAATAATGATTCAACACTTCCATACATCACCCAGTGCTCATCACAAGTGCCCTCCTTGATCCCCATAACCTATTGCCCTCATCCCCCCACCGACTTCCTCTCCAGTAACCAACAGTTTTCTATAATTAAGAGTCTGTTTCTTGGTTTGTCTCTTTTTTTTTCTTTTTTTTAAGTTTTTTTTTACTTACTTAAGTAATCTCTACACCCAGTATGGGGCTCAAACTCATGACTCTAAGATCAGGAGTCACATGCTCCTCTGACTGAGCCAGCCAAGCACCCCTGTTTTGTTTCTTAAGTTCCACACGAGTGAAATCATATGGATGGAGCTGGAGATTATGCTAAGCAAAGTCAGTCAATCAGAGAAAGACAAATACCATTATCCATTACTTTAAATCAGATTATTCCAAACTTCTCAATCTCAGCATTATAAATACTCAAGCTCACTTCTTTAGCACTTCATTATCCAAGATATACATGAAGTTTTCTCTTTAAAAGCTTTCTGTGTACTTTAAAATATAAGAAAATTATGAAATTCATAATTAATTTGATTAGCATGATACTGGGATTTTTAATGGACAAATGCATTTACGGGTAACACAAAAAGGAGAGTTTTCAGAACAATAATTAGTACAGCAATCATCTCAACACTTGAGAATGGAGGAAAATAATGGCATACTTGGCCACTGAAATGTGAACTGGTCAGCTATCAGGCCAGGCTTACATAAAACCACATAAGTTAAATTTCACTCCCATATAAAAAGATAATTAGAAATGGAAGTTCTAATTCTAGCAAACAGAACTCAATTTGGCAACAAACTTAACAAATTGTAATCAACTAGTAAATAAAATCTAAGATGTGTTCTAGTGAAGTCAAAATGTGGCAGAGCTGCTATTAAGTTCATTTGCAATGAATGCTCTAACAACCACGGGAGGTAGACAGATGGGCAGGGGGGCAAGGAAGGAGACAAAAAGCAAAATGTGATTTAATCATTGTATATTCTGATTCTGGATATATATATATACACACACACGTGTGTGTATTCTGGCTATATATACACACACACATACATATATGGTCATCCGTATCTGAAAAAAATATACCTCTGGTATTTTTGACATAGAAATATACTTGATAAATCTATAGGATAGTCAATGAATTTTTGTCTTTACAACTATCCTCAGATAAAAATTGTGCTATCAGGGCACCTGGGTGTCTCAGTGGGTTAAGCCGCTGCCTTCGGCTCAGGTCATGATCTCAGGGTCCTGGGATCGAGTCCCGCATCGGGCTCTCTGCTCAGCAGGGAGCCTGCTTCCCTCTCTCTCTCTCTCTGCCTGCCTCTCTGCCTACTTGTAATCTCTCTGTATCAAATAAACAAAATCATTAAAAAAAAAAATTGTGCTATCAACTTCCAGGCTGCACAATGGTTCTTAAACTTCAACACACATCAGAACCACCCAGAGGGTCTCTTAAAACAGAATCCTGGGCCTCATTCCTACTAGAGATTGATTCAGTAGAGATCGGAGGTGGGGCCTGGGAACTCGCATTTCTATTAAGGTCTCAGATGATGCTGCTGCTGCTGATCCAGGGACCACTTGGAGAAATGCTACTCTGAAACAAAGATTGCAAATTGGTGGCAGGAGACCAAGTTTAACCTATAGATGTATTTTGCTCAGTTTTTAGTGTTTAATAAAATGAACGAACATCTACAAATCTGGAGATTTCACATAAAATCTAGATTCTAGCTTCTCTTAAAAACTCAAAGATCTAGAAATACTGGACTTGATTAGGCCACAGCAGGCCATAACTAATTAATAATGGCTGCTCACAAGAGGTGTCAAGGGTTCTCTTCTAGCAAAATTTCTCAACAACTCGTGTTTGCATTACCTGTCTGAACCCTAGGTGCTGAGTTTGTGACCTCTGCTTTAAGAATGTTACCAATGTCTTGGGGGTGCCTGGATGGCTCACTTGGTTAAGCAACTTCCTTCGGCTCAGGTCATGATCTGGAGTCCTGGGATCGAGTCCCACATCGGGCTCCCTGCTCAGCAGGGAGTTTGCTTCTCCCGCTGACCTCTCTCCTCTCATGCTTTCTCTCTCTCTCAAATAAATAAAATCTTAAAAAAAAAAAAAAAAGAATATTGCTTGGGATTAACCTCATTTTGGGGAAATTAATCTGAAGAACCCAAAGACCTATCTAGAATATTCTAAAAAAAAAAAAAAAAGTTACCAATGTTTAGAAAGGTAAGCATCAGAATATATTAAACTGACAATTAGCACAATTATGGTATTACTTGGACCCACTACTAAATATGTCTCCATTACCATCCTCTCCCCAACCCCCTTGCCCCCACCCCCTCTTCTCTGTATGTACTGGGCATGCTTGTCCTTCCTCTGTCTCAGTCCTTTTCCAATGAATATGCTTACCTTTATGAGGCATATTCATCCCTTTTTTTTTTAAACTACTTTTTTTAGTAATCTCTACACCCAACATGGGGCTCAAACCCACAACCCCAAGATGAAGAATCACCTGCTCTTCCGACTGAGTTGGCCAGGGGCCCCAAGATATATTCATCTTAAATAAGACTAACAATGTCTCTTAGGCATTTAGCTTCCTATTTTTATAGATTTTCAAAAAATTACTTAGAAGTAAGCCAATTTGACTGACAAGCTGCAAAATAATCACTTAGAATGCCATCTTTAAAAGTGTGAAGCCCAGGAATGTGTATTTTTTAAAGCTCTTCTGGATGGGGCACCTACCTGGCTCAGTCCGCTAAGCATTCAACTCTTGATTTTGGCTCAGGTCATGATCTCAGGGTCCTGGAATTGAGCCTCCCATGGGGCTCTGTGCTCAGCAGGGAGTCTGCTGCTCTGCTTCTATCTCCCTTGGCCCCCCTCCCCATTCACCTGCACACGCACACACAGCCACACACTCTCTCGTTCTCTCTCAAATGAGTAAACGAATATTAAAAAAAAAAGAAAACTCTCCCGGTAATTCTGTGATGCACAGGTTTGGATACCCCTCGCTTATGACATGTAGAGCATTCTGAGGCCCTAGGTGAAGCTACCCAAACTCTAAAATAGTTAATATTCAATCTTAAACTTATAGAGAACTTTTCCTGTCACTAGTTAAAATTAGTATATATCACTAAATAATATCTTGTTTGGTTTTTAATGTTTCCACTCTTTATTAAAGAATATACTCTGCTGGTATTAGAACAAGACGGCATCAGCAGACACAGAAGTATATTGCAACTTTTTGTATGAGGAAACAGTGGAGCCTCTTAAGATTCTCATTGTTACAAAAATGACTAGAGACAGCAGGGTCTATTCTAAATGAATCCTGAATTCACAAAGACTGGAAGGAAGCATGAAACATATAAAATTATTGGTGCTACAATGGTAAGATTGTTACTTTTTTCATTAACTTATGTTTTTGATGCAGTAAGTAAAAATTAGAAAAATCTGGCTAAAAGTATTCAAAATACACAACTCCACTGTCTGATAAAGAGTGCATTCCTCAGTGGGATGGAGTAAGAAATTATTCAAGAAGCTACTGTGTTACTTTTCTCTTGATCTTATTTTGATTTTTATTGTGTTTTCTCCCTTTAACTGGCTTGAAAGCTCTGAAGACAGAATTTTTGTACTAATTAATTTTGTATTCCAAAACAGTGGCATGTGATCTGAAAAACTGGACCAACTGGTTTTCCCACAAACTGTCACAAAAACACTAAATTTTATTAGGACTCTCACCTGAGGAATGCCAAAGAGTCATGTTCATGACCAGTTGTATGTCTGAATCCTTTTTTTTTTTTTTCAAAGATTTTATTTATTTATTTGACAGAGATCACAAGTAGGTAGAGGCAGGCAGAGAGGGGGAAACAAGCTCCCCGCTGAGCAGAGAGCCCGATGCGGGACTCGATCCCAGGACCCTGAGATCATGACCTGAGCCGAAGGCAGAGGCCCAACCCACTGAGCTACCTAGGCGCCCCCGTCTGAATCCTTCTTCTGAATCCTTCTAAATAGCGACTAATCCGTCATAAACTTAGGAGTTATAAAGCAAACACTTTTTTAATAGTTGTAATCTTTCTTTTCAGTATAAGAAAAAGTAAAGCATAAGTTTCTTATATCACAAAATTAAAATACCAAACACGCATGGGGCGCCGGGGTGCCTCAGTGGGTTAAATCTCTGCCTTTGACTCAGGTCACAGTCTCAGGGTCCTGGGATCGAGTCCCGCATTGGGCTCTCTGCTCATTGAGGAGCCCGCTTCCCTTCTCTCTCTGCCTGTCTGCCTAGTTGTGATTTCTCTGTCAAATAAATAAAATCTTTTAAAAAAAATTAGCAAACACGCACATTCTAATATTAGAAAGAAAAGTTTCCCACCTTGCTAAACCTCGGTATATAAGCTAGCCCTCAAATCAAAATTTAATGTATTTTATAATAATGTGTGTATTAGGCTGGAAGCACTCAAATTACTCAAATAATTTTTGAGACTCTATTCTATCCCCTTAGGTGCTGGGAGGAATACAAAAATAAATCTATGAATTCTTTTCAAAAGTTTACTTTATCTTTTTCCAATAAATACCTGAGGTGGATCTTCGTACACTCAGAAAGAACAAATATTCAATAAAAATTAATTTTTAAAAATATAGAATCGGTGACAGGGGAAAACAAATTTCCTTTTGAAAAGACTAATAGTGATCAATACTAGCACTGAGCATCCAAAGTGGATCTCAAATTTTTAGAAGTCTGGGTGAAAAGAGAAACATTAAATCATATAGATATCAGGTCAGAGAGGAGGAAACATACCAAATAAGGAAAACAAAGCTGTTCTGGTATTAATTCTAGAAAAAAATTAAAGGCACTAATATCACAACAACTATTAAGCAAATTTCAAATGCTTTTTCTTTTTCAGTGTCCTCCCTTAAAAACCAAGAACATAAAATTTAAAGGAAAGTTGGAGACGGTGATTCTTAAAGGGACTAAATACCAGTGTGGTCTAATTATCATGTAGCCTTTCAGTTGACCTAGCTTGACTTAGGCTAGAAAAGAGGGTAATTAAAGAGGTGGATGAAGAGCATGTGTCATCATCAACCAGTGATTTCTCAAACATTTCTACATTCCTACCGGCTAAAAAATATTTGAAAATACCTCACCTACATTTCAAAGCTGACATCAAGACTATTTGAAACTTTAATGTAAGTAATTGCAAAGAATGTACTACAGTATTTTAAATGTTGACATTTTGATAATAAACGTATCACTTTAAGATGTATCTAACACTATCTAAATATACCCACCAACCACTTACACATGAACAAACTCTTCAATGGTTAAACATTTTATTTCACTCCTTTTTCTCTTTGAGTAATTCCATTCCCAAAGTTATTTCCTATTTTCAACTTGAAAACTTTTCACTGATCATTCATACATCATGAGATTATTTTTTTAAACTTCTTGTGATCATAAAGTACTTAGTGATTTAAAAAAAAAATTAATAAATTTCTGGTTTACTACCTCAGTACCATATAACTGCCCCAAACAGTAAATTACACATTAGTAAGTGAAATAAAAATTAGATGTATTAAAGAAGAGGTTTTTTTTTTTTAATTTAGAACTAACTTCATGGGCTTGGGTGAGTATTACTAGCTGCTAGAATGGGCCAAGATTTCGAACCAATTCTGTTCCTACTTTTCATTTTTTAAAGATGAACACCAAGAAAACTTGTTCGCATAAATGAGTAAACAGAATGAGTTTTATTGTCAATCTCTGAACTTCTTTTGAGTTATATGTCAAAATATTGCATTGTGAATCATCAAAAATTTTTAATAATTAACGTCTACATTAAGTTCTCTATAAATTTCAGACAAAAAAATTATACTGGCACAAAGACTTAACTGTTACCAAGTAATTCATTTTCTTGGCATCAACACCAGTATCTCAAATTACTCCTTTACTAGAGATCACACATTCTGCACCATGGTAATACTGCGGACAAGTAAAGTGTGCCCTCCTATAAAATGAGAGAAGGTAGACCACGAAAGGCGAACGGGAGAAAAAAGAGCCTGTACTTCCATCTCAGGTGCATGCTTAGATCAACTACAGGAAAGAGTACACACAGAAGTTAAGGATACAGAAATACTTTTAAAATCATCCCTGTTGTGTATACCACGTAAGACGTCACACAGCATAGTCCGAACAGCAGGAATTTAATTTTTTATTCTAAATAATCACTTTTCCCAGCCTGGCTTTGAATTAAAGCTGAATGACAGTTTGGAACTGTACATATTCTATGACTAGAGCCAAAAGGGCTCATTTTTATCTTAAATCCTGAAAATTTTGTACTTTATTTTAAAAATTAGCCATGTTTAAGGTTTTTTGTATTTTTTTTAAAGATTTTATTTATTCATTTGACAGAGAAGGAGACAGTGAGAGAGGGAACACGAGCAGGAGGAGTGCAAGAGGAAGAAGCAGGCTTCCCCCCGACCCCCCCCCCCGATGTGGGGCTCATGCAGGGCTCCATCCCAGGACCTTGGGGTCACAACCTGAGCTGAAGGCAGACCCTTAACAACTGAGCGATCCAGGTGCACCTTAAATTTTTTTAAAGATTTTATTTATTTACTTGAGAGAGAGAGCAAGCGTGAGCAGGGGGAGGGGCAGAGGGGAAAGCAGACTCCCCACTCATCAGGGAGCCAGAAGCAGGGCTCAAGGCTCCATACCAGGATCCAGGATCATGACCTGAGCTGAAGGCAGACGCTTAACCAACTGAGGTGCCCCAAGCCATGTTTGTTTTAATGTAAAAACGCTGTTCTACCTACCCAAAATGATCAAGTAAAACTGATACGTCCAAGTATCATTCAAGTATCATTCTAATTCTATGGCTTCCCATATAGTACATACCCCCCAAGAGATAGTCATACCCCAATTTGAAAAGCGACTATTTTTTCTAAGGTCACTTTTCTCATCTGTAAATAACCACTCATAAGATCCTTACAAAGATCAAACAAGGTAATGCATGTATGATGCTGCTGCAATGCAGCTTTCATTCAGTCACTGAACAAATATCCTGAACAAATTTGCCTACTGTGTGCCAGCCACATGCTGGGTATAAGATCATCATCAAAACAAAAAGTCCCTGCTTCAGAGCTAACATTCTGGAGGTTAGGGAAAGACAATAATTAACAAAATAGGCATGTATTTTATAGTCATGTTGGCTTGTAAATTCTGAATAAATAGTTGCTATTTCTGGAGCGCCTGGGTGGCTCAGTGGGTTAAGCCTCTGCCTTCAGCTCAGGTCATGATCCTGCGATGGAGCCCCGCATGGGGCTCTCTGCTCAGCGGTGAGCCTGCTTCCCCCTCTCTCTCTGCCTGCCTCTCGGCCTACTTGTGATCTGTCAAATAAATAAAATCTTTAACAAAAAAATAGTTGCTATTTCTATTATCAGCATTAACATGCTTTTGACCATGCTAATGAAATTTAGGAACTTGGGGTGCCTGGGTGGCTCAGTGGGTTAAAGCCTCTGCCTTCAGCTCAGGTCATGATTCCAGGGTCCTGGGATAGAGCCCGCATCAGGCTCTCTGCTCAGCAGGGAGCCTGCTTCCCCTCTCTCTCTTTGCCTGCCTCTCTGCCTATTTGTGATCTCTGTCAAATACCAGCGTCCTGGGATCCAGCCCCGCAGCACCGAGCCCCACACCAATGGCCTCTCTGCTCAGCAGGGAGCCTGCTTCCCCCCACTCTCTCTCTGCCTACCTCTCCGCCTACTTGCGATCTCTATCTGATTTAAAAAAAAAAAAAAGAAAGAAAGAAATTTAGGAACTTAAACCTATTAAGCTTCTCCAGGGAGGAAAGCCGTCTCCTGCTTCACAAGAGGGGAGCCTGAGTGGTATCTTTAGACCAAACCAATATTATCACCAAAAAATAATTTCAGATTTATTCCAGAATATGTACAGTAGCCTATAGTTAATGCCTTTTCACAAAATCAAGAACAGTGCACTTTACTATCTTTCAAATTTTTTAAAAATTGAGATACAATTCACATACCATAAAATTCGCCATTTTAAAGTTTACAACTCAGTGTTTTTTTAGTATATTCACAAAGTTGTGGAAACTCCATAAGCTTTTGCAAAAAAGTAAAGAATATCTGGGATCTATGATTTTTGTACTGAAAAACCCACTTAGTGTAAAATCCCAAGTGAGGAACAAGATTTTTTAAGGAGATCAATGGGAATATACATACACACACACAAAAAAAAAATTAGGTGGACTACACTCTGAGCTCATTAAAAAGGACTTGTAAAAAAAAAAAAGTAAAAAAAAAAAAGGACTTGTAGTTAATTGAAAAGCTGGAGGATTGAAATTCATCACTGAAAACAAGTTTTGAAGAGTTCTACTTGAAAAATAACTTCTTGCAGCTTTAGCGAACAGCAGGTCATTAAAGGACTTATGCAAAAGATGGGAATGAGTTTCAACCCAATACTTACAGAGCAGCTCTATTCAAACTTAAGGCAGCTACTCTGTGAACCTGTCTCCTTTACATCCAGCCTGGCACTAGCTGAGTACACATCCTTGGGAGAACTGTGGAAATAGTCACACAAATTATTTTCTGTAGGGTTTAATTCTCTTCCTGACCTCTAAGTCTATAATGACAGGGACTTCCCTTGCTCTATCTTCAGAGTCTGCAATAATGCCTAAGCATAGAATATGCTAAAAAAATTTTCTGTGGGATAAATGATTGCATAAAATGTCTATTATACGTAAAACTTTGGTTATGCAGATCTTACTCTTCAAGTCTCATTTTCTGCTTTAAACTTACGGGTGCTAAATAGGTGGAAAATATAATTTAATGCAGTCTACAATATCCATCTCAATTTTATTATGTAAAGAATAGTCATCTGTATTATCTGCCTTGAGATTATCAATGCAAGAGAAACAGTTCCAAGACTTCCTCCATCTATTACTATTTAACACATATACTTAGAGGTATCTGGCCAGTGTCTTTGTCTGAGTCACACAGCCCACAGTCAGGACCATATTTCAACTGTATACTCTAACATTTATCAAAATTAATACCACTGCACGTCACATTCCTATCTCAGGAGTAACCAAATAGTCAATTCCCTCTGATCATACATTATCACCCATCACTCATCCCCAAATATTCTGTACATCCACTCATCTATCCCATTGTTCAGTGGCTTTTAAACTTTTTTGACCCATCCCACTCCCAATCTTACACTGTACACTCCTGAATGACCGACTAGGCTTTCCTATGTCCTCAATATTTTCTCTAAACATTCTGTCCAGCTCCTGCACTTACTGACTTGGCCATCCCTTGAAGATACTATTGCCCCTTGGGTTCTCTCAAATGAAACTTTTCTCTTTTTCTCCCTCCCCCAACTCCTTTCTCCCTTTTTCCTTCTCACTCTCAACTGCATATCCAAGGGCCAAGAGGTGGTATAAGTTTTATCATAACTCTCTCCTATTTTTCTCAAATAATTTCTCCATTTTCGATCCTTTAAAAATACCAGTTCTTTGAAACGCATATCTGGCTGTACTACATTTTCCTCTCCTCCCTTTCTCCTTACGTCGCTAGACTTAGTTTCCACTTTAGTCTTTCTCTCCATCCCAAGTCTTATCCTCCTTCTGGGAGACCTCATTATCCATGTGGATAATTCACCCAACATCCTGAGTCCTTCGATCTCTTCCTCTGCCCACCCTCACTCAACTAAAATTATAGCCACAGGCTTGTCAATACTAGTAACTACACCATCTCCAGTATCTCAATCAAGCATCCAACTCTCCAATTCCTACTTCCTATCATTGCAGCTCCCTTTCTCAGAACCGCCCTCTGCATTTCTTTCACTCCAGCAATATCTCCTATCCATTGACTGCCCTATTTTCTCACTCAGCCTTAACCACTTTCACATTCCACCCTACACAGCACAGGTTCTATGGTCCATCATCATCATACTGCAAATGTGCCTAACTTTCTTGACCTCTGCAGTTTCTCCACTTGTGCTACAGACCCCATTCTTCTTAAACTTTTCAAAGTCCTTTAAGTTGGGAGTTTAACCAAATGAGCATCTCTTTATCTACCATCTGGTCAATCTCTTCTCTATCCAAACAAAATTTACTGACAGATTTGCCCATGCTAATTTTCTCTCTTACTCATTTTCAACCCTCTAAAATCTGGCTTCTGTTGCCACTGAAAACCAAGGTTATTAATTAGTTTCATGCTGCCAAATTCAATGGAATTTTCTCAGTCTTCCTCCACTCAACCCTTCAATGGCATCAATGTAACTGACCACTCTTCTTTTTGAAGCTTTCTCCTCTCCCATGTCTCTATCTTACTAGACATTCTTTCTCAACCCACTTTGCTGATTCCTTCTACTCTAATCAAGTTCTAATTATTGGATTTTCTCAGAGGTTGGTTTGGGATCCTTATGTCTGGGAAATCTCCTTAAATCCCATCACTTAGAATACTACCTATGTGCTGATGACCTTCCAACTGAGACCTCTCAATCAGCATACCACCTGCATACATGACACTTCCATTTGGATGTTTAATAAGCAACTCAAACTATGCATGTTTAAAATGTGTTTTATCCGTCCATATAAATTCTCCTAAGGTGACCTCAGTGAATAGTAACCCAATCTTCCCACTCATCTAAAAACTAAGGTCTCACACTTGAGTATTTTCTTTGTCTTCTTCCCCACCCAATCATTAGCAAATCCTGTAAATTCTATATTCAAAACAGATCTAGAAACTGCTTCTTTCCACCACCACATGTCCAGGCTATCATCATTTATCAGCAGACTACTATAATAGCTACTTGCTGCTCACTTCTACTTTGTCTATTACATTTCAAATTAACAGAAACTGAACAGTGGCCCATACTTAAGGGAGAGGCCAATAATCCCTTGTAAGGACTTCAAGGCCTACAAACGCTAATTTATCACCTGTGATCTGCTCACTCCCTCTTTTCACCCCCAACTCTATCCACTAGAGAGATACCAGAAGACACTCCATTCAACAAATGCTTAATACACTGATCAAGAGGACACCAGCAACTTCGGAAAAGATTTTAATTACTTTCTCTAAAGGTCAGGACTGTTGGTAGAAGGAATGAGGTCACTGTTTCCAGTGTGGATGGAAAGATTCTAGGAAGAATCCAAGGGGCAGTTCTTACCACACAGTGTGCTCTATCAGGAGCTGGTAATTAGAACTGACCCTACCACAGAGCTCGTCAGTACTAGTTAATTGACCATGGGGTCCAAAGGATACAAATAAGTCAGCTCCCTAAGGTTCTACTGGAATAACTGAAAAAATCCCTGTTCGACAAAGGCCTAAGTTGAGATACAAGTGAGTTTGTCCCTCATATCTTTTGCCAAGACCTTGCTTCCTCTCCTGCTTCTAAAACAGTCATTATTAACTTCCTTAGCTCTATTTTCCTTTGAGAATTTGATAAAGATAAGACTCTCTCCTCAGAAAAATGCGTAACTTAGTTTCTCAAACTGCAGATACTGCCCCCAAGATATATTAGCTCACTACAAGAATTTTTATTATTTTGTTGAGAATAACTCAAATAAGCACATTCTACATCACTTGGTTACATACCTAGGACACAGCCATATAGAACCCAAGACTGTATTTATAAAATCACAATAGGCTACTACCATAAACCAAAGTAATTTATGAGAAATCAATAATGGCAGATAACATGAGAAATCAATAATGGCAAGACAACATGATGCTCTTTATTTCCCAATGTATCAAATCTGTGTGAATAGAGAAATGTGATGAAAGAACTGAGTCTTTCCAAGATATTAGTAGCACTGATAAGCCAATCTAAAAAAATAACTTGTTGCATACCAAAACATATTATAAGCATTTTATAAAATATACATATGTCACATTAACGTTAGGGAACCTGGACAGTATTAGCTTTGTAGCTTTAATTTATACACATTTCAGTGCTGTTAAGAACTAGAAAAATAAGAATTTCATTTTAATGTTTACACATCTGAAACACTGAAACAAAAGGAATTGCTAACAACAAAACCAAACTACTGGATTTCCCAAAACATATTTTGCACCCAGAATCACTCTATTCTTTTTTTTATCCAATCCCGGTCTTTCCAATTACATTTTTAAGGAAACTTACCCTTCAAAGAAATTAGCTTCCTTTTTAAAATTGAGGGTCATATCTCTGAAACCTTAAATATCCCTCTTTAAAAGATCAAAGCCTGGATAAATGCCTAAATATTTAGCTTTCTAAGCAAAGGTTTTGTTGTCTTATTTACATACTGAGAGGCATAGCTCTCAATATTGTCTAATACAGTAGCCACCAGAAATATGTGGCTATTTAAACTTAAACAAAACTAAAAATTTGTTATTCAGTCTCACTAGCCACATTCCAACTACTCACTAGCCAGCCACACATGGCTGGTGGCTACATTTCCCTCACCACATAACTATAATTTCTTCCTCAGAGTAAGCTTTGGAGAAAGCTGCTCATCACTTCAAACTCCATATTGAGAACTTCCAAATCTTTGTCTAGTCTTTTTCCATTAACCTAATGGAATAGCTCCAGCAACCTAATTGATAGATACACTTTATCCACCAAAAAGATGGAGGTGGCAACTAGAAATAACTATGGTAGTGGCAAATCAGTAAGGCACAATATGATCAAGAATGGAACAGATTTTCAGAGTAAGGTTAAGACTGAAACTGAGAGAAGAAGGAATAGGTACTGCAAAAACAGTAAATATTAATCAAAAGATAATGCCCATTCCACTGTACCCTTTCATCCTAAAATAACTGCCACTTTGCAAGATCTTCAAAAGATATTTTTTCTACCATACCTGAAGTATTATGTATCCAGTAAGCTTACTTCTGATATGGAACATATACTAAGATCTCAGTTTATAATCAGTCATTATAAACTACAATTTAACCTACTTCGAAGTTTATTTTAATAACATTTCAAATTCTTTCAAGGGTTTTTTTGCTTAAGTTTTATTTATTTATTTGTCAGAGAGAGAGAGAGAGAGCACAAGCAGGGCAGTGGCAAAAAGAGGCAGAGGGAGAAGCAGGCTTCCCGCTGAGCAGGGAGCCCTCTGGGGACTCGATCCCAGGACCCTGGGATCATGACCTGAGCTGAAGACAGTCGCTTAACCAATGGAGCCACCCAAGCATCCCTCTTTCGAGGGTTTTTAAAAACCTCAAAAACAACACAATTATGCACTTTAGCCAAGTTTACAACTATATAGCAAAACTAGCTAACACTCCCATTTACCAATTTATATCTCCCAGTGTTCTCCATACTGTATTATTTTTTAAAAAGATATAATACAGAATTAGCCACAAAGACATTTTCTGCTTTTTTTGGAGATAGTCAATATTGGCATTACTTCAAAAGAGAGCTTATTTTTAAAACTTCAAAACTCCATTTTTGTGATTGCTTAATTAAAATCAGGTGCAAAAATAAGACTATGCCCCCCCATTCAGACAGAAACTTCAGAAAACAATGACAACGAAAGGCACTTTCAAAATAATGTATGGTATATTAATTTATTCAATATTTATGACCACTATAAACTTCTGGAATGAGGTGAATATTAACTCAAACAAACGTGAAGCAAACATTTACTAAGTACCTACCATGTGCTAGGCTTTGGACTACCTATGCAAAAAAAAAAAAAAAAAAAAGAAAAAAAAGAAAGACAGTCCTTGCCCTCATGGAGCTCACAGTCTAGTCGAAGCAGACAAACAATCACAAATACAATGGCAAAGCACCAGGGAGGCATTATGGAAGAAGGGACTGGTTCTGCCTGGAGAATGCAGGGGCAGGCTTCACAGAGGTGGAGACAATGGAGCTGGGCCTTGGATGAGGAGGAGTTCACCAGATGGAGGGGAAGGGGGGAAGCGCATTCCAAGCAGAGGAAACAGCACATGAGCAAGCAGAATCTTGAAAGCACATGCCATGGTGCAGGACGATGAGCGGTCCAGTGCAGCTAGAGCATAAAGGTGCACACAAACTAAAGAGACGAATTAGTTTCTGGTTTTTAGAGAATCATAACTATCAAGAACACATCTTCATATACTTAGTGTAGTTTAACTATGATTCTGAAAACAATAGGGTGGCTTGAAAGCATCCCATTCATTTCATAAATATCTGACCCCTTTTGATAGGTACCCAGCATTGTGGTTAGAGTTTTTTTTTAAAGGCAGTTTTAGAAAACTAAATGTTAATTTTGCTCTATATATTTAAGGAGAAAAATCAACCTAAAATAAGGGTTTTCTTAAGCTGAATCACAGAGCTATACACACTACAGTTTCTCGCTTTCTTTTATGCTTCCTCTACCACCACCACCTTTTACCCTTAACACCTTCATAGCTATCAACCCAAAGTAAGCCCCACAGTTAAGCAACAGAGAAAGCAATTTCAGCCTTCCCTTCCCATTCCACCTACAAACAAGGTACCTGACAATGTCCCTACAGTAAATCGATGCATGGTAACCAATGCAACAGATGAAGAAACAATGTACTCGGTCCCCCATACCAATTTTTGGAAATTAGGCCAACTATTAACCTGAATTCTGAATAAAGAGAGACATAAAGCAGAGACCTGTATCATCTTCAGGAAGAGTAAAAAGATACAGAGGAAGAAATCTTGGGTCAAAAAATTTCCATGTACACTGGCCACCAAGCAATGTTCACCGAGGAAGCTCGGTGCTTAGGAAGGTGCAGTGGAGAAAGGAGAGGAACTCACATGGGCCAAATACTTTATTAGATATATTCATATAAATTCCTATTTACTCCTTGCAATAATGCAAAGGGAAAGAGTTCATTACCTTAGTTTTACAAATGAGAGATCTGAGGCCATCAGAGGTTAAAAAGAGTTACCCATGACTGCCTGAGCTAATAAGTGACAGAGCCAGTACATCAAACCACGCCTGCCTGGTTCCAAAGCCCATCCCACCTACACACTGCCTCGCGGTTCCTAAAATGAACACAGTACTCCCAAGCAGCATGAGAGGTTGTATTAAGGTTATATACACCCTGGAAAGAAAAGCCCTTGCTTTTCCCTCCACTATTTTTCACATAGTCTGTGAAATGACAGTGGTGGAAATACACACAGATCTCTGAAATTTAGAGGAAGAAAAACTGAATCAAAATGGTTATATAAGATTAGTTGCCCTGGGGGGGAGGGAGGGCCTTTCTTGGTAAAGATATTGGGTGCTCTGATACAATTAAATTAGCATAATAATCCAAATGCTACTGTTTAAATTCTTATACAATAAACCACCAACCAAGCAGCTCAATAAAATTAAGAGCTAATGGAAAAATCTCCAATCACAATATTAGGATGTGAATATTACTGCTAGAAGTCAATTAACCTCAACATCATCAAAAGTCAAAATAAAAATTGCCCTTTTTCAAATCCTAAGTCTGAAAACTGATAGGTAAGCATAAACTATGTGGTAAGCATACTTGCCACATTAAAATTTTGCCTCTTTTTGGGAAATAGGAACTATTTTAAGAAAAAAAAAAAGAGAGACACAATTAACATCAACACAGAAATCTTTTGTAAACAGTCCCAGTGGGCCAAAAATGTTATGTTGGCCTAGACAGATACTGAAATACTATTTTCAACTATGCACAATTTACTTACATAAAGTACTGCCAACTACCAGAAAATTAATCAGATCTGTAAGTCCAAATACTTTGGGTGGGGGGGAGTGGGGGAGAAGAGATTGGGAGGTTCAGGCAGCCAAAATTCTAGTGACATAATTACAGTGTAAGATACTTTGTGGAGAGCTTCTGAAATAGCAACCATATGCTCTAAGTAAATTCACCAACCTTATTTTGATTGAGAGGATCATTCCGCAGTCTCTGTTTGTTCTTCTGTAATTTACTAGGCATCATCTTTCCAGTTCTGAAGTCAAAACTGCTGAGGTCAACAGTATTTCCCAGGTACCTTGCCAACTGAGGTTTGCTTCTGAACTTCTTACCACTCGGACTAGAAGAAAGAGAACATTCATTGTACAAAAGATAACAATGTTTCCCCTAGATCTCTACATAAACCTTTTTTCACATCTTTCTTCCTATTCTGATTGTTACCACACCAGAATTTTACATGTTTTACATCTTTGTTCCTCAAAAAAATGGCAAAGTTTTAAAGGAATTTCATAGCTTCCCTATAAGAAGACATAATGCATCACAGAATATTACACTCCACTAGGTAGACCAACGGAGTACATAACAGATGTTACTGCAGATTAGCCCACCAGTCACTCAGCAGCCACGGACAGAATCCCAGTACAAACTGCATGCACAGCACAATACACACACTGCAAATGTCTTCAATATTACAAACTTATTTCTAAACTGACTTCTGAAGTGCTTTTTTTTTTTTGGTAAGTATTACATACACACAATGTTAGCAGTGATCAGAACTTCAGAAAAAATTCTTCTGAAGTCAACAATCCTTATTAAAAACACGCACATAAAAACACTTGGAATCCATATATTCTCTGGGCTACCAAGCTGAACTCACATTTACAAAAGAAAAAATACTGAATTCTGACAATATTTAAATGCTCCCTAATGTAACTACTCAAAGCAGGAAACTAAGGCAAACATTTGCAAATGTGTTTGTACATAGCTGACATGAGTTTTATTAGCCAAACTCCTACGTGAGAAGCTTATCAGGAATAACTTACTTGTTGTAAGAAATATTGTCGAAACCGAAAAATTATAAAAGTGCCAGAATCATACAGAAAACTAGTCTTTCCTAAAACTTTTTTTGCTAGATAGCATTCATCTATAAGAAATTTTTAATAGGAAGAATGCCCCATCTCATCTAATAAATTTTCGGAGCCAAATTTGCTAAAATCAACGTTAATGTCAGCATAGATATGTTACCAGAAGAAAACTGTAAGAATTCTCAAATATTTCTCCAAAAAGCCAACATGTCCTATTCTGAACTTAACCTTGTACGAACTGACCACAATAAATGAAAAATAATTGAAGAGGAAGACAACAGAGTATTTTGGCTGGGAAACCAAGCAATAAAAAACTGCCCTGGAAGAGCAAAACTTCTCTTTGGGTCAAATCCAAACCAACACATTGCACTTTGTCACAAACTCTATGGTATTCTGCCACCAATGACTTCAAGACAAAAGATGATCATCACAGCATTTTTTTCCCCACAATCACATAATATAAGTATTCCTGAAACACAATTCAAGTTCTAAAATGCAACCTACAGAAGGAGGTCACAACCGACATTCCCAATTAGATATCACTCTGATGAGACACCTCATTAGTGCAATAAAAGCTGAGCTTAAGAGTGGACTTAGTTTCGAAAGACTAGTGTTCCAGAAGATGAAAATACTAAGGCAGCAACTTCTCCCAAAAAGATAAGCACTATTATTTTTAAGGATCTGGCTAAGAGACAACTAGAAAGTCATTCTTTAAGAAATCAATTGACTAATTTCTCCAGTGAGCCCTGCAATGAGTCATTCCTTATGAACAGTTGAAATGCTAGTTACCTACTGCAGCTGAAAGCATACTAGAGCCTCACTACAACATTCTTCCACAGAACAAAGCTCATTAGAGATCAGTTTTAGACACTCCTCCCCAAATTAAGAAAATCTAAATACTTAAGAACTCAGTTAAAAGGCCATACTCACGGCCATACTCACGGGGCGCC
Source organism: Martes martes (assembly GCF_963455335.1). Classification (NCBI taxonomy): domain Eukaryota; kingdom Metazoa; phylum Chordata; class Mammalia; order Carnivora; family Mustelidae; genus Martes; species Martes martes. The sequence goes on along the minus strand of NC_137901.1, from coordinate 20,751,893 downwards.
TGGGTGGCTCCGTGGGTTAAAGCCTCTGCCTTTGGCTCAGGTCATGATCCCAGAGTCCTGGGATCAAGCCCCTCATCGGGCTCTCTGCTCAGCAGGGAGCCTGCTTCCTCCTTTCTCTCTGCCTGCCTCTCTGCCTACTTGTGTCTGTCAAATAAATAAATCTAAAAAAAAAAAAAGCCATACTCATGAAATGTGATTGCCTAGTTTATGATCTAGATTAGCAATTTAATATGGCTTAAACTGTTCCTATGTTTATTAATTTTAAAAACCAAATGGAAACTGAAAGGTCTAAGACACTCCACTGATAACTAAATTAGCAATGAAGTAAGAAAGTGGAAATCAAGTTTTAACCATTAACATACCCCAAAAAAGGTGGAATATCAACTGGTAACCAGTCTGGTATTCATACTAAATTCACTGTGCCCCGTCATAAGATGGAATTCTATGAAGCATCCGTACTGGATAGCTACAAGTACTTGTCATACACACTGTTGCCTTCAGAACAGTGGTACAAGCCATTTTCTTCTCTGTAACTGCTATAGTTTATGCTTGGTGCTTTAAGGAAAGTCAACCTGGAGGTGCCTGGGTGGCTCAGTTGGTTAAGCCGCTGACTTCAACTTGGGTCATGGTCCCAGAGTCCTGGGATTGAGCTCTGCATCGGGCTCTCTGCTCAGCAACGAATCTGCTTCTCCCTCTGCCTGTGCTCTCTCCCTCTCAAATAAATAAAATCTTAAAAAAAAAAAAAAAGAAAAAGAAAAAAGAAAAGGAATGTCAACCTGCCTGCCCCAGGAGATTTTTAAACAAGGGACCCTCCTCCGTGCAGGATGAAGACAAGCATATATAGAAAGGCAAGGCCCAAGGGAATGGTTAAATAAGAATTCTGCCCATCAGATATAAAATATGTGCACAGCACCAAAACGAACCTGGCAGTGGCAGATGAAATAATGCTAGATTAACAAAAAAACTGCCTGTCACTTAAACTCTGGTCTTAACCCAGACTAAGTTATCAGTCTGCCCTCTAAGATGGCTGCGGTAAATTGCAGTCCCCCACACACCAGAACTTAACGTGACTAAGCTTTTATTCTAAAAGCAGCAAACTACAACTTAGGAAAATTACTTTTTTAAAAAAAATTCTAGAAGACTAGTGAAGGATATTAGTCATTTTCAGTTTCTAACCAAAGTGATTACTTCTAATCCCAGTAATGAAATACTAATATTTCACTTTCAACCACAAAAAAAAATTCCCTACCAACTGCCCCCAGATATGCCAGCCCTGAACCAACTTGTGATTTCACCTTTAACTTCTCTTTCAAATACCCTAATGATTAAATTAAAATAAAGACATGATTTTTTTTTATGTAAGACCATTTCATCATTTGAACTGTCTTCGTTTTCATTTTTTTTTAAGATTTTTATTTATTTATTTGACAGACAGAGATCACAAGTAGGCAGAGAGGCAGGCAGAGAGAGAAGGGGGGGAAGCAGGCTCCCTGCCAAGCAGAGAGCTCAATGCGGGCTGGGCTCGATCCCAGGACCCCGGGATCACCACCTGAGCTGAAGGCAGAGGCTTTAACCCACTAAGCCTCCCAGGAGCCCCTAAACTGTTTAAAGCACTTCTTAAGCCTAACTCCACCCTTAGAGGTTTCTAACTACAGATTATCAAAAAGAAAGAAATTTCATATGGTATCTGACTTTCAACTTTAAAAAAAAAACTTCACTGAGATACAGAAACTACTTAAATTGTGGTCATCTTAATTTAGTAATATTCTCATTTTATCACTCTATAAATTCACGTGCAACCATCATTCCCTGAGCTAGCAACTGTCACGTGCCTTGCCAGTTTCCATATAAAAACTCATTCTTCTGAAAACCTGTTGCTTGCCTGTGCAACTGCACTCTGAAAATACTCCCCTAACACAGCAGAACCTCTTTTTTCATGTTACTTGGGTAACACGGATCATCATGACGTTCAGTCAAACATTATGAGGAGACCAGACTCTGAGCAAACACAAATATATCTTTAAACCAGTTTCTAACAGGATGAACTGATGGCAATAATCAGAGTGCAACACAGTGAAACTGGCCTATGAGTGTCAAGGAGCACTGCGGACAGCAGATGGTGGCTATACGACCAAAGATCACGTTCAGAAATGCATCACTTGCCAACAGTACTTTGTGAGGAAGAATAAAAACCTCCACACTAAAAATTCTCTAAACTACAGCACTAGAAACGTTTTGAGAATAAAGAAACATCAACTTTCTATTGTTTTCTACCTTCTTTTTTTTTTTTTAGATTTTATTTATTTATTTGACAGAGAGATCACAAGTAGGCAGAGAGGCAGGCAGAGAGAGAGAGAGAAGGAAACCGGCTCCCCGCTGAGCAGAGAGCCTGAAGCGGGTCTTTATCCCAGGACCCTGGGATCTTGACCAGAGCTGAAGGCAGAGGCTTAACCCACTGAGCCACCGAGGCGCCCCTGTTTTCTACCTTCTTTAACTGTTAAAGCTTACTTGTTAGCTACAGAGTACATATTGAAAGAAAAAGATTTCTCTAACTTTATATAACAATTGTCTCCACAAGTCAAGTTTTGGCTGAGACTAAGATCTGAAATTAAAATTAACTTTTTGTACTTCAGTACAAAAACATGTAATCAGAAAACTGCCAAGTCAATTAATTTAAATAATACATGCCATTGTCTCAAAGCTGAATGCCATATACACAAAGAAATCTACCTACAAGTCATCCCCTGTCTCTAATTCCTTTCCTCCCAATCCTTACATGCAGGCCTTTCCTAAAGTGACCCATCCTAGCCCTCCCCTCCTCTGCAGATTTTATCTGCTCTTGCCTTACTTATATTCTCCCATCTCCTGTCAGTTGCTAAATCCAGCTCCTTCATTTTCACCTTTGAATCCATCCTTCCTTTCCTTTGTTGTTGTCTAATCAAGTCTTTATCACCTTGGGTCTAAATCACGAGGACAAGATAAGTGGCTCTATTTGCTTGTCTCTGCATTCTCAACTATCCAAACTACTCTTCCTAAAACACCACTCTGACCAGAGTTCCAATTTAAAAGCCTTCAATGACTTTAACCCATTAGCAAATGGAAGCCAAACATCTTAGCCCTGCATGTAACATTCTTTTTCCTCTACCTCCTTAGAACCTTTAAAACCTACTTTCCACTCTTCTTAACCCAGTGACCTTTGCTCCAACTATATTGGTTTATTTATTCTGAACAGGCCAAACGGTTTCCCTCCAGTCCTTTGCTGAATATCTTTTACCCTTTACCTGATCTATAATGCATGACTCCAACCCTGATCCCCAAGAGCCCAGAAATACCAACTCACACTATGCTTCTTCCATAAAACTTTCCCAGAATGAAGTAGTGGAATGTTAGCAATTGCTGCCAGTAACAGGTAAATAATCATGAACTGCTTATTGGCATCTCTTGTATTCTAGTTTTGAAATACTGAATTCTGCATGGTTATAAAACTTCTACAAGTTTAAGTTTTATCTTCACAAAGAGCATACTGAAGTAGTCATTTATGAATGAAATTATTTGATGTCAGATTTGCTTCAAAATAATGAAGTTTGAGTCAGGGGTAGTGGATTGGGATATGGAAGAAATAAGATTAACAACTGCTGAACTGGGTACTTGGTAATTTCTTATATGATTTTCTCTACTTTTATACATCCATTTGAAAATTTCTATACTGAAATGTTTAGAACATAAACATTAAAATATACAAACTGAATATATTCCCTGAAAAGTGGAAAGTAGTTTGTTTGTTTTTTTAATATGAAGTTTGGGCAAAACTGCGCATTAAAGAATTTCCTTAGCAGTTGGGGCTGGAGTAGAGAATATTTTTAAAGCATCATTAAAGAAAAAAATTATATACAATTTGACTGCTGGTAAAATGTGACAGCATTCCACCTTTTTCCTTAGCATATATGTTTAAGGCATCACCAACACAATTTAAATGGTATAAAAGACCTTAAATATAATCCAAATTATGTGCCAATCATTCTCATTCCATAAACTAGCTTATGTAACAAATATTACATGCAAACAGTATACTACTGATAGCAAATTCTATTACCTCTATTATCATAGTTGAGAAAAAATGAAAGCCAGGGTGATCCACTAAAAAATAAAAAATGACTGAATGTAGAATTATACCTAATCTCAGCCCACTGCCTTAAGGTGCTCACTTTTTGAGAAAGGAAAAAGGAAAAACACTGGTTATTCTGGTTGAATTGGGGACTGGACACTTGTGGAAATGTCAGAAATTAAAAACATCTGGGAGTTATTTCAAACTATAATGGGGAAAAGGGGGCTGAATATTGATGAAACAAGCTTGGCCAGGAGTTGATAACTGTTCAAACTGATTGATGAGCTCATGGGAGATTCAGCATACTTGTCTAACTACTTCTGCTTTTGCAGGTATTTGAATTTTTCCACAATAAAAAATAGGCAGGTAAGTATATCCAAAGACTGTATTTTGAAAAAAGAGCTAGGGGCCTCTGAAAAAGGCCTTTTAAAGACATGCATACATGCTAGAAATCATTTTAAGGACACTCATCCTTGATCTTATCTATGGATTCTTCCAGTATAAAAAGAACAATAAAAGAGCGGAAACACATATATGCACAGAATGGAAGGCAGTATGTCAAAATATCAACAAAGTATCACCGCCTTTGCAAATGACCAGCTTCTATCCCATTAATTAAAATTATGAAAAATTAAATTTTGAGTTTATATCTCACAAATGAAACTTTTTAAAAGCAATTTGAAAAAAATCATCAATTTGTTTGAGATTATTTTTAGAATGTATGTGTATCGGTTCCTTTTGAGCTATGTATTTCCTCTCTTACAGGTATTGTGGGGGTTCTGGCAGGTGAGACTTTGCATGTCAGCTTTTAAAAATCAAATGTAGGACAGATGGCAATGTTGCACCCTAACAAAATTTCCTCTAGCACAACACAAACAGCTGTGATGGTACAGCTGAGAAAGAATTACCAGAGCACAATTTTCACCATAGCTGTTTATCTTTTATTTCCAGATCCAGGGTTCAATCAGGCAATATCAAGGAAAAAAACCTAAAAGCGCTCCTGGGTGACTCAGTCAGTTAAGCATCTGCCTTCAGTTCAAGTCGTGATCCCAAGGTCCCTGGATCAAGCCCATTGTTCAGCTCCAAGCTTAGCGGGGAGTTTCCTTCTCCCTCTGCCCCTCCCCCTACTTGTGTGTGTGCTTGTTCTTTCTTTCTCTCTCTCTCTCTCAAATAAATAAAGTCTTAAAAAAAAAAGGAAGAAAAAAGACTAAAAGCAAGTCAAACTTGCAATTATGCAGTAAGCACTTAATAATAAACATTACACTTAGTTCCTCCCTCCAACTAAAGATTTTTTTTTTTAATTGGTCTGTAGGGCACATTTCAATTGTACCTCAACTCTGAAAGAAGCACAGGAGCTTTTTGCAGGAAACATACAAAACTATCTCATAAACTACATTCAACCCTCAAGTTACAACGTGATTCCTCCTAATTTAAGTGAAAACTTTTTTTTTTTTAAATGTTGATTTTATTCTTCCTTCATTTTTTTTTGTTTTTAAAGATTTTATTTATTTATTTGACAGAGAGAGAGATCACAAGTAGGCAGAGGTAGGCAGAGAGAGAGGGGGAAGCAGGCCCCCCGCCGAGCAGAGAGCCCGATGCGGGGCTCAATCCCAGGACCCTGAGATCACGACCCGAGCTGAAGGAAGAGGCTTAACCCACTGAGCCACCCAGGCACCCCTAAGTGAAAACTTTTAAAAATGAAGATGACCTATAGCTTGCTCCTTAGGGAACATGCTGAGAAATAATAGGGTCAATCCTAAATTAAATATATATGGAGAGAGAGAGTAAGAAATAAGGTGGGAAACATTTCTGAACAAAATGACCACTTCTATTATCCAGAATAAAACTGCTTTAAATTATGTTAATTTACAATTTTTCCTTTTTTTTTTCCTCTCCAATATTACACAGAGCTGGAAGATCATCTTTCGGTACAACAGCTTCAGTACCAAAGAGGATTTAAAATTTACCCTTTGTCAACTTAAGGTACAAATATAATAGTAACTAATTGCATGGTTTTAGTAGCTTGCCAAGCTCAATAAAGTAAATTAGGCATGAAATGTCGCAATATTTGAGGATTACACATAGGGATCTCTATGGGAGGCAGGGAAACAGGGTGGTTAAAAGTTCTGGGGTTAAATCCCCTGCATCATGAATCTAACTCTGCCCTTATCAACAGTACAACCTCAAGCATATTACTTAACTTCCCTGTCCTAAATCCTCATCAGTAAAATAGAGAATTGTACCTATAGATAACAGTTTATAAGAACCCAGTAAGATAATATATGTAAAATATTTAAAAAAAATAATACTAATGGCTGCCAAAACTATGAGAGCTGTGACACAAAACACACAAAGAATTAAGGCCATAAGATCCTATGCTTAAAAAAAAACTTAGACTCAATGAAATTCAAATGTTGATTTCTCACTTGTATCTTTGCACTATGAGCATTTTACTTACCATTGTACCTATATCTCTAAAATGCTTTCTGGCCTTCCATAGTATCCTCAATATTAATGATGAAAATAAGGAACTAGAAAATGTTTGGACTTCCTATCTCAACCAATTTCACTCCAGCACACCACCAGAAAATATAAAGCAAAGGCTAACAGGTCATTTAAGACTTGTTTCATAAATTTTTAAGAGTCATGTCAATTGGTAAACACTTATTTAGCATCTATGTGTTCAGCACTGTACTAGGAGGAAAGACAGTTATGTGAGAGAGCCATAGGTTCTTCGTAAATAAAAAGTACAGTAATAGATGGGGCACTAGGCTAACCTACATAGTGATGACCAGAAACCCGATTATTAGGGGAAAAGACAATTTACTGAAAGTCAAAGAGACTTTAATATTTAAGAACTGTGATGATGAATTTCTCCCCTGGTCCATTCAGCTAGTTTTTCCCAACAAAGACTGTAAGGCAGAGGTTTTTGTTGTTGTTGGGGGTTTTTTTGTTTGTTTGTTTTAAGATAAAAGACCAAAAAAAAAAGAGGGAAAGGCCTGGTTGAACTCTGACATGCTTAGTGACTCAGAATTCATGCCCTCAAAGCAGCATACCAATCTCTGGTATCAAGTCAGATATACCTATACATTTTTTTAAACCTATGTCTATGTTCAGCCCATACAACTTTAGTTAATGAATTGTTTTCCTTAATTAGTCCTTAAACATATCTGAAGCTTTAAGAGATCTACATATTTATTTCAGTGATCTGAAATTGAATCCTTGTAACACAATGAGGTACAGGTAAAAATCATGTGCACTTTACAAACTGACAAACCACAGGACCAGGAAGTGTAAGTGACAAGCTCAAGGTTGCACCAAATGGTTTTGTGCAGAGTTAGAAGACCAACTCCTGACCTCTTCATCCCTGTGTGCTGCTGCCTTCCCTAGAGACTTCTACTTTTATCATTCATTCATGATTTTATAGACCTCGGCTTTACTGCCTCTGAGTCCTCTTCTTTCCAGATCAAAGTGAAATAACTTTAGTCTCTCTTCATGCACCTGTACCCTATGATAATTTTAATTGTTCTCTGGTTCCCCTGTATCCTTTTTTCAGGGAAGAGATCAGGTACAAATGCATCATAATTTTGACACAAGAAACACAAATGTTTACTATTGTTTCCAAAATCCAATCACATATTTTATGACAGCAGCTTAACAGTTTGCCATGATTCCCAGATCTTAAACCCTAATGATAACTAAAAGTCTAGAAACCAACAAGTCTTTTATCAGGCATGAGTTGGCTCCTATAGGGTCCTATGCAGAGGAAAATAATTTCAAAAATACCAGTCAGCAACTGCAGGGAACCAAAAATTAGAAATGACAGGAGTCAAGTAGACCAATTAGAATATTATTGTTCACATAATGGGTTTATGTGACGGCAACAAACTTTCAGAAACTATTACCAATGGATCCAGCACTTTATCTAACCACACCTTTTTTTAAAAACACAACTTTATATGATAATGTATGAACTGCCACACACTATCAGTAATCCTGACAGGAAGCATAATTATACTGCTTAACTGGCAACTCAAGGCACGCCTTCCTATTAGAACCGAGCAGTCTCAGGAAACAGCCAAAACACCATTTTACCAAAATTTGAGGCTTTCACGACTGAGCTTAATTTCAGACCAATTAATAAGTGTAAGCCACACCCTACGTTAACAGGCACAGATTTGTTTAAATTAATCTCCCCAGGGGCAGGCTAATTCAGGAGTTAGCATTATTAGAATCTGTGTGAACAAATGGGTGCAGGTGTTCACATTACCAATGGGAGCGTTAACTCTTAACCCACCTATTAACAGAGATGCCTGGTGTTTGTCAGCTACTGGTTTTGGGTGTTTTTTTTTTTTTTAATATTTTATTTATTTATTTGACAGAGAGAGAATCAGCGATAGAGGGAACACAAGCAGCGGGAGTGGGAGAGGGAGAAGCAGGCTCCCCAAGGAGCAGGGAGTTCAATCCCAGGACCCTGGGATCATGACCTTAGCGGAAGACAGAAACTTAACGAATGAGCCACCCAGACGCCCCAAGCTACTGGTTTTTTAAAGAGTGAGGCATATATGGGGATGCTGATATGCAAAGTGTGACAGTTTGGTTGGAAAAGAATGTATTCACCTTCACTATGAGTAGGTGCCCTCCACCATTCATCACAGCAAAAGGAAGACAAAGTCAGAAAAACTGCTGTATTACAAATACCACATCATGCTACCCTGGGTCACACTACCTCTGAATATAACCTCTCAGAAGGTTATCAAGAGTGAGTGCTACAATCCTGAAAAGTAACTAACATGTTGCAGGTAGTCAGTAAACAATTAGACAACATTCCTTCCAACCCTGAACTAAACACATGCAGCACAACTCTATTCAAAGTGTCTCTTCATTTTGTATAAATAACTAAAAAGCAAATCATGCTGCACTGTCTAATAAAAAGATTTTAATTCTGAAAGTATCACTATACTGGTTTCTCATTTACTGTAAGATGAATTTGTTTGGAAAGTTCTTTTTAAATTAATTATATCAGCTTTTCTACCATAAAATATTTATTGAGTTTGTATTTAAAAAGTTAAATACATTTGTATTAAATACAGTTGTAAAAATTTACAACACATTTAAAAAAATATTAAGTGACCACAAATCAAAATTAGCACTACAGCAAGACGCCTTTTTAAATAACTTTTCCAGCTACTGCAAGGAAAACAACAAAAAACACTTTGCAATAACCCAAAGTTAGTCTGAACAAATACGTCATCCCAAACCAAACAAACTATATCCCAGGAGAAATGCCATAGAGAGTGAAATTCAAAGTCTAAGACGCTCTACTGAGAATAGACTAGTCACCTATTCCTCAAGGAGTTCAATCCCAGACACAGAATATTCTTGTAAAATATAATTGGCTACAAGTCAATACATAGTTCACAGAAAGAAAGTAGCATATTATCCCCTTAGAAAGAAAACATAAGTTGTTAATGAAAGAATGTGCAAAAGTGAGCAATTGTGAATAGCACTAAATGAAACAAGTGAACTTGAGAGGAGTAACAATTGTTCCACAATAACCTTTTCAGTATTACTGAAGTAAATTTAGTATTTAATAATGGGGAAATATAAGATAATCACTTCTGAATGTTTAGAATAAGTTTGCCATTTTATCATTTAAGATTTCAAAACAAGTGGTCTCTGATCAAGTGACAAAATAAGTTCTAACGCAACACCACTTTCATTTCTTTTTCTTGAAAAGGTGAAATAAATTTACAGAAACTATTCTTCCATATATTTGAACAACCATCAGGAATATGTTCATATTTACATATTTTCCAGTGGTGATCACATTTTTTTTTTTTTTTGACAGAGAGAGATCACGAGTAGGTAGAGGCAAGCGGAGGTGGGGGAGGTTGGGGAGGTGGGGAAGCAGGCTCCCTTCTGAGCAGACAGCCTGATGCGGGGCTTGATCCCAGGAGCCGGAGATCATGACCTGAGCTGAAGGCAGAGGCTTAATCCACTGAGTCACCCAGGTGCCCTGGTGATCACATTCTTGTGTGTATAAACACATACACACAAACGTTTGTATTATTTTTTTAACCTTTCAAGTCTATTTAAAAGTACTCTCAATTCATAAACATCGTAGAGCCTATGTATGTGTATTCCCCTCTCCCCCCTCAGGGCCAATGTATTAACCTACTTGATGAAGTAAATCCTTTAAAACATTATTCCAATGGCTAAATGGCTGGCAATAACGGGTTCCAACACGCTAATTTATTCCCTGAAAAATGATTCAATCAGCCCAAAAAAACTGCCCTCCACACCACTGCATATAACATGTCTGTACTCTCTTCTATAAATAGGATGGTTTGTTTTTAAAAGTTAGTAAAATTTTTGATAAGAAAATTCCACTGGTATCAATAGCCACAGGCACTTTTCCCAGCTTAGTGGATCATCCAATGATATGAACAGCATGACCACAGGACTGCAAGATCACATCAGGGTGAAAACCTGAATCATGCAGACCAAGATTTCTCAAACTGGTGACATTGGGCCAGATAATTCTTTGTGTGGGGACCATCATGTGTGTTATAGAACATCTCACAACATCCCTGGCCTCTAACCGCTAGATGCCGGGATCATACCCTCCCAAGGTATGAGAACCAAAAATGTCCCCAGACATTGCCAAACATCCCCTGGGGGACAAATTTTGGTCTAGGAGTCTAGCAACATATTACAGTGTTTCAGTTTTCAAAAGTGAGTAAGTTCTGCGACACCAAGACAGTTCCAGGAAACTTCAGGCATTCCAAGTAGCTACTTTATACCAAACTTTCCTGGATCTCACAAAGTAACTGAAACCTTATTACTGCAGATAGCGAATTCTTCCACATGTGCATGATTAAACACTCTTGTGATGATGAATCTGGGAAAGGCTGGGACAGGAGCCAACAGTGACTGGGTTTTATAGTTTCGATGAATTACACCTTCTTTTAACCCTTCCATGGACTTGCGAGAGAGTACCCTTTTTTCCAGCAAACATTTTCCCCAGCACCGCCAACATTAAGACGCCCTCCGGGTTCTCACCATTCAGACACCGTGCCTGTCCTGTCACTGTACTGGGGTCAACTCTCACCCAAGAGCTCAGGGACCTTCAACTACCAGGCCAGCCTGTCTCTGCCACTTCCCTCGGGCCCCGCTCTCATCAAGACATCCCCTGCCCAGGTCAGCTGCTGACCCTTGACCCCGACCTGACCCCGCTGACCCCTCCCCGCCCCCAGGGCGGTACCTGAAGTAGTAGACATCGCTCTTGCCGGCACTGAGCCCAGATTTTCGGATCACTTCCTCCTTCTTCCATCCGGGGGGGAGGGCCGGGCAGTCCATCCTCTTCCCGCTCTCCGTGGCCCGGGGTCCCCTGGGCCCCGGCCCCGCGCTCCCCGACGGGAAAGGGACCGGCTCCCGCCGGGGGGCGCCGCCGCCACCGCTGCTGCCGCCGCAGCCGCCGCCGTCGCCGCCAAGGCCGCCGCCGCCACTCGGGGGACGGCCGCGGCCCCGGCCCCGGCCCCGGCCCCGTCCCCGGCCACGGCCCCGGCCCCGGCCACGGCCACAGACGCCGCCGCCCCGGCCCGCCTGCTTCCACCGCCCCCGGCCACGGCCGCCGCCCCGAGCGCCTTCCCTGCGCACGCCGCTCACCGGGGACGGGGCGAGCGCGCTGCCCTGGCCCCCCTGCTCTATGGCGGAGTCGCCGCCAGCGCCGCTGCCGCCCGCCGCGCTCTCCCCCTCCTCCTGCTCCGGGCAGCAGCGGCCTCCCCCCGGGTGCGCGCGCATCCAGCCCCCTCCCCAGCCGGCGCTGCGCTTCTTCCGTAACCGAGCCCTTGGAATCCCGGAGACCCGCCCCGCCCGCAGCGCGGCGCGCGGGGGACGCGCGCAAGCATCATAGAGCGGACGCGCACAGAGCGGCCCTCCCGCTCGGGGCGTGGCCCCGGCCACCGCCTCTTAGGTCCTCCAAGCGCTCTGGGCGGCCATATTGTCTCCGCCTCCTCGAGGACACGCCCCCGGCCCCACCCGCTCCGTCCCCGGCCGCGCCCTTCCGGCCCCCGGCCCCCACCGCCACGGCGTGCGCAGAGCCCGGAAGGCGGGTCGGGCCCTGGAGTCATTTGTGGAGGAATGTCAGAAGACTGCGGTTACTTTATTTCCTGTAGGGTTAACTTCCCTCTCTATATGATTTTACCTACGTTTGCTTCCCAATTAATGCGTAACAAAATATCTCATTTTATATTCATTAACTCGACAGTTCATTTAAGGAGGTGATAGATAACCCTATACTCCCTTTCCCGCCTCTACCAAAATTTGCCAAGGAGCTCAGATTAAAGAAGTGGGTCAAAGTGTCCCATTAGATGAATATCACTATGCTCCAAAGTCTGGATTCTGGATTTAGATCCCTGGATTGATTATCGTCCAGAAACTTTGTAAAGCTATAACGAGAAAAATGGCAACTTGGAACATTCCCACCACTTCTACGGGGTTTACCCTTAAATTCTTAAAATGACCAGAACCCCTGAATCCACCTAGAATTTATCATATTTTGGAGGATTTTTTCTTAGTTTAGACTTCATTGTATAAAGGCATTTGACAATTATCAGTGGCCTTTGGCTCGGTAAATACTCCCTTGTGTTGAAAGACTAACTTAACCCATTATGACAACCCTTTAGGAATCTGGGTGGAATTCATTTGGATCTGACAACTCATCTTTCAGAATTGAGTTTAAAGAACAGTGCCAAAGTGATTAAGAAAACTGATTTAAATTCCAGAGAAGCACGTTTTCTATGTGATGCTTAATACTTACAGAAATGTACTATCAAAATTCAAGATGATATGTGAAGAACTGTTTGGAAGACTGAAAAATGTAATGCACATTTTATCAGATTGATGATAAATTTCAGTTTTTGTACACATAGGACTTAAGAGTTGAGGGCTGAGTTTATTGTATAGAAAAAAATTGATTAGGGGCGCCTGGATGGTTCTGTGGGTTAAGCCTCTGCCTTCAGCTTGGGTCATGGTCTCAGGGTCCCGGGGTAAGAGCCCCGTGTTGGGCTCCCTGCTCAGCTGGGAGCCTGCTTCCCCCCCCCCCACCCCGCCTCTTTCTCTGCCTGCCTCTCTGACTACTTATGATCTCTCTGTCAAATAAATAAATAAAATCTTAAAAAAAAAAGAAAAAATTGATTAATGGAAAATCAAAATTTATTTGACACATTTGCAATATATGCAAACACTAAATCATACACACAAATCTGAATCTGAACTTAACCTTAGATCTCTTTTGATGTCTTTGATTTGAGAAACACCAAGTTACAGCTTCCTCCCGGAAGACATTCTAAAAATGTGTCTAGCAAAGAGTTGGAAATTCAAGTCAAATTCTCAGGAGAGTGGTCAGTTCTGATGTGCTTTTAGAAGTCATCTTGTGAAAGTGGTAAATGAAGGTAACTCTGCAAGCAAATAAGATCTCCGAGGAAGAACATACATGGTTAAAATAGTAGTAATAGTAATTTTAAAATAATAAAAATTAAAAGTGGACCAAGAATTAAATCTTAAGGAACACCTACAGTTTGGCTCAGGTGAAGGAGTTAAAGTCAGAGAAAAATGAGATCAAAGTCTGGATGACAAACACTCTGTAAAAAAGGATTTTGATTTTCACACCTAATTAAACTTAAAGGATGAACAAAGCAAAAATCTTAGTAAAAATGGTAGTTGAGACAATGCATGGGAAAAGATATACTTTTGGAAGTTTTTATTATTCCATGCTTTGTCATGGAAAGGATAAAGAGATCAAGTGACATAATGGATATAAAAGGCATGTTTAAAGGAATAAATTAATATGAGTTCAAAGTAATTACTTTGACTTCTACTACCAGATTCCATTTACTAAATCATAGTTTAATGTTCCCTCAGTTAAGAAAAATCTCAAATAGGTTTTTCAGAAGCTTTTTTGGGTCACAATTTGAATTTTTCCGCTGTGATACCATAATGCAAAGTATAAATTTTGTTTGTTTGTTTTTTATTCTCCCACTAAAAGAAGAAAGAAATCTAATTAAGGAAACATTAAATTCTTACAGAGTCTGGATTGAGATCCTGAAAATATTGAGAAAAGGTGCTAAATACTTAAAAGATAGATCATTTTGTTTTTCTTAAAAATTGGACAAATAATATACCACTTAACAGTTATGGAAAAATGCACTTTATATCACTCCTTGACAAACAGGAATGTTGTTTTTCTCAAGCAGTAGAGTTGTGACCAAATTTTTCAGTTTTATCTCTCTTACAGTGCAAAGGGTCTTGCTAGCCTTATTTTATGGCAAAAGTGAAAAACAACAACTAGGGAGAATTATGAAATCTGGTCCATTAAACAAACAATAGAGATTTAACCACCTCTGATCTCTGCTTCCCAGGTGTAAAAGCAGGTGCTGAAACACCAGCTGTCACCTCTGGAAAACTATCCATTCTTTAACGTGTTTTCTCCTTTATTGTTTACCTCAAAAAACTGAGGTTAAGCCCTTAAAGAAAAAGCAGTTCCCAAGAAAAACGCCATACATGTTAGTTTGTGTTTTTATTAAGAAAAATAGAACAAATTCAGTGAATGAAACTAAAAAGGCCTGTTGGAAGGTGGTGCTTGTTTTGAGATCTGTGTATTTTATTGATAAATATATAACCTACATTTAAATGTATGAGTGTAATAAGATGCTCAGTAAAAGACAGATTTAAGCAATGAAAAACCCTACTTTTTTTCCAGGAGCATATTTGGATCAAGTGACAGCAGGGGTGTCACTTTCCTCTTTTACAGAGTTCAAGAAGCATGGTCAGAATTTATCAAGATATTAAATACAAGCGAGGGCATGGCCAAAAAAACATTCTCCAGCTCCAATTAGCAGGTTTTATGATTCACCGAGTTGGCCCAACTACTGTTCACCTAATTCCCAAGCAAAATGAAATGTTGCTGGCCTGGCATGTCAGGAAGCCGACTGACACTTTCAAGTACATACAGGATAAATAAAGATTTTTTTAATTGCTTTCCACTTGGAATGACTACAGAGGAATCTTACCCTGCAGAGTTCCAACTAAAAAGAGAAGAGTTAATTATTTGAAAGGCAAGAGAAAACAAGGAGAGGTAAATTTTAAACCAAGGAAATTTATTTCAGAAGACGGCGTCCAGTACTTTAAAATTGTCCTGCTCGCTATTACGTTAACTATAGGTAAGTGGCTGGTATTAAGTGTTCAGGATTAAGGGATGGAGAGATGCTTATTTGATTTAACTTCCTAAAAATAGAAAACACAGTACTACCAGTAAAAAGAAAATGCTCTTTAGGTTTCAGAGCCCCATGGTACCACTTAAAGTGATAAACAGTGGTTTTTATCCTTAATTCTGGCTGCAAAACACCGGAATGCTAGGACACATGATCCATGAAAAATGAGGGCTGAATGCGGCTGGTATTCAGGAGAGGGAGAGGGGCAGCAACCCAGTAAATACATAAATGCATCTTGCCAGTAGATTTCATGCTGTAAGTGGCGTTCACCTGTGTCTCTGGAAGTAGCAGAGCTAGGACTAGAACCCAAGTCTCTTGACCTCAAGTTCAGTCTTGTGTGCTTAGCTGCTTTCAAACAGCCATATTATCTCTGGCTTCTTCACCCTGGAATTCGCTCCTTTGTTTCCACCATACACACACACACACACACACACACACACATGCACACGCACACGCACACGCACATACACCTCAGTGCCTTTCTTTTGCTGACTCCGACTTATCCCTGAGGTTTCACCCGAGACATCACTTCATCCAGAGAGCCTTTCCATAGGACCTCCACTCCTGCACCTCTGGGCTGTGTACTCCCATTAGGTATATCCCCCATCCATTTATTATAATTAGTAGTTTCATTGTCTTTCCCCTTGCCAACCTAGAAAGCTGTTCCTCATGTTCACCGTGGCATCCCCGTGCAGAGTAATAACAGCTCTTCTAGTCAGAAAATACGATTGGGTTTCCACGTCCCAAGAGATATTTAACAATAAATTTGACTTAATTAAAGGTGAAGGTTAAATTCACTTTACAAACATGTTTGATGAGAAGATAGTTATATCATTTTCTTTACAGTAGTCTCTTCTACATGAATTGAAAGTAATTTTATTCATCAGTTCCTCAAAAAGTTTGTGGGATGTGTACCATAAAAGATTTAATCACAAAATGAGAATTTACTTCTAAACAACCATTTCTGAATTTGTGTATTTCTCTACATTTATGTTTCTGCTCTTTGACTACGAATAAGTTGATTCTTAATATTCTCTAAAATAATGTACACACACATCTATTTCGATGTCTTTTGTTTATTGTAGAATCTTTTACAAAGTTTTCCTCTGAGTATTTTCATTTTGGCTTTGCTAATTTCTAATTTACCCCTAGTCTATGTTTTTAGCATAGCTTAAAAAAAAAAAAAACTAATAGATAACCCATGATTTGGCCTAACGATCTCATTCTGAATTACTTTCAGACTTTACATCCCAACCCTTCATCTACCTCAAGACTTCCTAACAAGTTCATCACAATTGTACAGTTATTATATAATATACATGATATATATTATATAATATATCATATTGCTTATTTCCAGGCATCTATTATTATTTATGTCACGTATTCATCTTCATAGCTTGGAAGTCCCTCTGCTGAGGTGGAAGATGGGAAGAGCAGTGAGCAGGCAACTTTCTCTGTCACCATCTGGGAGAGACATATTGCTTAGTCTAGTCCAGCACCCACTACCAACCTCACTATAGGGAGATCTAAATACTCACCCTCCCAGGCTGTCTTAGGTGAGAATAGGGGCGAGTGGGGAGTGATTCTGAAGAAAGTTTTTATTTCTCTATTAAAACAAGACAAAATAGGAGATAGGGTTGATAGAGTTGGCCCTATCCTCTTTCCTTTGTTCCTGCCTTAAATATGGACTTGATTTCTTGAGCCATGACAGCCATCCTACAACTACAACTTTTGACTAATGGAAAATCAAAATTTTCCATTAATTTCCAAAATTATCATGTTTTACTCTTTAATACAGGCAGCCTAGAATCTCTAAAAAAAAAAAAAAAAAGCAAGGAACACAAAGATAAAAGAAAAGCACCATGAGAATAGGATAGCCAAAGGATAGAGAACTTGAAGAAACTTCCCGAGCAGCTGAACCAAGTCTTGCAACTATTTATCTCCAAGCTACTGTATTACATGAGAAACTAGACCATTTTTGGATTAAGCCCCTGTTGGGTTCTTAGATAACTGCAGCAGAAAACATTCTTTACTGAGATACAGTAAAGAATTCCTCCCCTCAATGGGTATATCTTGCTGAAAAATCAGGCAGCTCCCAAGCTTAAAACCCCTGGGTAAGAGATTGCAAAGAGTGAAGGAGAGAGTCAGAGAGAAGGGAAGAGAGCAAAAGCACAAAGGAGAAGAATTGGTCAGTCGGGCCCCTGGCAGTAGCAAATCAAGAACAATCTCTCTTTCATACCCTGCTGGAAGGAAAAGCATTCTAAGGGACCACCTCCACCTCAGCTCTAATTTTTCTTGTCTTCTCATTCAACATGCTCTCCCCTGGCAATGGCATCTACTCGACAGATTTAGCCACAGGAATTGAGCCCTACGCTTGATGCCTAGCATGGCTTAGGCAGCACCGGCAAGATCATCCCACTATGTAGTTCTTGAGATGAAAAAGAGAATCACACTTATTGGCTACCTTTGAGGTCTGAAAGGATCCAAACTTGGCACCCCATCAATCATTCGTAAGTAGAGAATCTAATCAAGAAATAAGGGAATAACCAGGGTCCTGGGATTGAGCCCGGCATCAGGCTCTCTGCTCAGCAGGGGGCCTGCTTCCTCCTCTCTCTCTGCCCGCCTCTCTGCCTGCTTGTGATCTCTGTCTGTCAGATAAATAAATAAAATCTTAAAAAAAAAAAAAAAAAAGAAAGAAGGGAATAAGAAAGGCGATGCACCCCCTCCAAAAAAACTCCTTTCTCACTGAGAAAGGTTAGGTTCGCGGACACATCATCGTCTGAGAAGTGAATGGGCTTGTTACTGAACCCAAAATTCAGTAGACTAACCTGTGAGCTTAGGACCAGACTATGTGGTCTCTCCATCTACTCTCTAGGGGTCCAGGCTTTACTGTTCATCTTTATAACGTGACCAGGAATAATCAAGAACAAATGGGCTGGGCAGACAACAAAATGCCAGAGAGGAAGAGAGAGAAGGAGCCGAGCTGCAAAGATTCGATTCCTTCCCACATTCCTCATTCATTCTGTCTCTTCAGAGAATTAAAGCAAGAGACCAGAGTGCTTAGGAAAAACAAAACAAAAACATCTCTCTGTTTAAAAACTAAAGAGGCATTTCCTTCTAACAGTAGTATCATTTGTAAATGCTGAAAATTGTCCCTTTCAGTGTTACACGTCAAAATCATACTTTTTTTTTCTGAGAAGTTTGGAAAATATTCAAATGAGTTAACCCTAAACTTAGCATAGCTACATTACAACGTCTGAATGGTCTAATAAGATAGAAGGACAAAATACTGCCGTAATATTTCTGTAAAGGGAAGCAAGTTGTGGTATTTCGCTGGGGTATGTATTGCAGGGGTAGGGGGAATGCAAGGAAAGAAATGTAATTTTATTCAGGTCTCGTTTTTGCCTAGTCTTGCTTTATCGTGGAATGGATGAGATAGGGTAATAATCTCTGAACATACTTTGAAATGTAAGCCTCTCGTGGCCAGCATGAGAATGTGAATTTTCTTTGCCAGAGAAATATCATTTTGGAGTATATGCTATTTAATCATTCAAAGGTGTGCATGAATGGGGGTGGGGAATAGGAGGAGTTGCGGGTAGAATTTTTGCACGTCCCTTGTTGAAATAATCGGATTACTGAATATAGAGATATAATCAGAATACCAAATGTTAATATTCCTTTCACTCTATTCCCACTTTGGTGTTAGTCTTGTCTTCCTAACCAGAGGCAGACCATGTCATATGTCATTTCCACCCCTGTAGAAGCAGTACAACGACCAGACTACTAACTTTTCTTTCTTGCACTAAGGTTATAATATTATCACTGGATTCTTCAGCATAACAACATATCCTTAACTCACTTCCAAATGTTTTTTCTCTCAGTATCATTTCCACCAGACCACCCCATTCTTAGGTTCTTATGGTTCTTTCTCACTGCATCTAATCAGGTAAAACCCTTCAACTGATTACATTTCAACTGTTCTGTGAGGTGGCTCTAAGCCCCAACCTGTTTTCTGCCTATCCTATTTCTTCTCAAAAGATATTCTTTAACTGTTCAGCGCGTATTCCCAAGTCTTCTTCCAGGTATGTAAATGTCCTGCTTTCTGTGTATTATACTATTTCTCTATTCTATCAGGACAGTCTTAAAATCTTTCCTGTCCACGAGCACAGAACTTCCGAATAGCCTTCTTATGTTTTACTCTTTAATACGGGCAGCCTAGAATCTCTAGACACTTGAAGAAAGCCCTTAACATAGAAAAACAGAGAAAAAAAAAGTAGAGAAAAGTAATTTTGGAAGAAACAGGCAATGAAATGAATTGAAAAAACTTTTTTTTTAAAAAAAATCTAATTAATGTACTCAGATGTTTGAGGATAAACAAGATGATATTAAGGAGAAAAAATCAGAGAACAAGAATGAGCTCTTAAGAATGTGACTGTGATTGCAGAATGTTTTAAAAACTCAATAGAAGTTCTGAAAAATTAAGTTAAGAAACTCTTCCAGAAAAATATTGAAAAAAATCAAACTAGGAGGTCCAACATCTGACCAATAAGAATTTTAGAAATGAAGATTTAAGAAAAGCAAAGAGGTGCAAATAATCAAAATATATACATTTAAGAACATTCCTTGGTTGTGAGTCTCCAGACTGATAGGCCCCAGTACAATAAAGAAAAACATAAATTCATCTCTACATAGAGCATCATGAAATTTCAGAACACCATAGGTAAAAGAGAGGTCCTAAAAACTTCCAGAGAATAGCAAATTCACATACAAAGCACTGAGAATAAGAATACCATTGAAATTCTCAATAACACTGAAAGCTACAAGGAAAAAAAAGGCCTTAAATTTTTTTAAAATTATTTTCAAATGTGGAGAGAGTCAAGATGTCCATCAACAGATGAATGGATAAAGAAGATGTGATTGTAATCACATCTTCTTTATATATATATACATGTATGTGTGTATATATATACATATATACACATATGTATATATATGCACATGCACCTATACACATATATATGTGTATATACATATACACATATATATACACACACATACATACATACACACAATGGAATATGACTCAGTATCAGAAAGGATGGATACTTATCATTTACATCGATGTGGATAGAACTGGAGGGTATTATGCCTAATGAAACAGTCAAGCAAAGAAAGACAGTTATCATATGGTTTCATTCATATGTGGAATATAAGAAACAGTACAGAGGATCAGTGGGGAAGGGAAGTAATGAATGGGAAGTAATCAGAGAGGGAGACAAACCATGAGAGATTCAGCTATAGGAAACTAACTGAGGGTTCCTGGAGGGGAGGTGGGTGGAGGGATGGGGTAATTGGCTGATAGGCATTAGGGAGGGCAAGGAATGTGATGAGCACTGGGTGTTATACGCAACTAATGAATTACTGAACTCTACATCTGCAACTAATGGTGGACTATACATTGGCAAATTGAATTTAAATTAAAAAAAATTCAAACTAGAATTCTATATCCAGTCAAAAACCATTTTTAAGAACTGCAATATGGGTATCAAAACATGAATTTCCTAAGGGGTCTTTCCCAGGAAGCCACTGAAGGATGCACTCTACCAGAATAAGAAAGAAAAACAAGACTGAGAAAGATGATCCAGGGAAGGATTTCAGTGAAACAGGAGAGAAGCCAAAGAATCTCCAGGATGTTGGGAAAGGAGCTCCTAAGAACTGTGCAAGTTCCCAGAGAGCAATATCCCAGGTTGGAGGAAGAAGACAGAGGTTATAAGGAGGCACATCTCTGGTTGGGGTGGGGGGGGAGAGGGCACGGAGAGAGGATTGGTTATGCTGTTGCCTAGGCAGAAATTATATTAAAAATCTCTTGGAGACTGGGGGGAAATTCACTGGAAATTACACAGAATACAGAGAAGAAAAGGAATAGAATCATCGCTATAATATTATGATACTATGTAAGTTATAGCAACTTTTTTTGTTGATTTAACCACCAATTGGGGAGATGAACTGTATAAGAGGAAGCAGCTAAGAAAGCAGAAAATTGTTGCCTCTGAGGAGTGGGACTGAGGAACAGAGAGAGATGAGAGTAGTCGTGCATATTTTCTTTTCATACTTCTTAGTATTTAATTTTTTGAGCCATGTGCTTATATGATTTTGTAAAAATATAACCATTTTTAAAAATCATATTGTGGCTGCTTTTTAGTACCTCACTCATAACCTCATTGATATTAAGGATTATGACCATTTTTTTCCTGGATAATTTACCATTTTTCCCTGCATTTATAGATGAAGAAACTAAGCCACTGAAAGGATAAATTACCCATCAGAGTTTACCTAACAGGTAAATAATAGAGCAGTTTTAAAACCTGGACTCTTTCGGTTACACATTGTGGTGAACTACAGCTTCACCTTTGTGAACATATAATTTTAAGTTTTTCGCATGGTGATTAATGATTCCTGGTGAGGGCTTTATGCATGTGCGGGTCAGTGTTGTCCATTATACTGTCACTCTTTAAGTTGACATGTTCAGCATGTAGCTTACTTACCTTCCTTATGCTCCTATTGTATAATTTTGAATAACTCTTCATATGTTTCTTTGTTAGCTGACCTGAGTTTCAGAGATTACTCTCAGCTCTAACTCTGAGCTTAAAAACATTTTTAGGACAGAATGATAGTCCCAAACTGCTCAGTGTCAGTTTTCCAATATAACTGCTTGGTAAAGCATTAGTTGAAGGTGAGGTGTGTCTTGAAAATCAGAGTTTCTGTAGGCTCCCTGTCAAATGGATCAAATATTATAGTGGCAGCCTTAGGAGAAAGAGTAAAGCTTGCTCTCTTGATGTCATTTCTTTCCCTTAGTCATCTCTATCTCTTAATCAGGGAATAATTATTCCAGCGTGGAGGGTATCATTAGAGTAAAAATGCATGAAAGTATTAAAGAAATGTTAAAAAATTAATGGGAAATATTTTTCTCTGAAAGATGTATAAACATGAAAATGTTTATAAGCTTTTCTGCACATGTAACTTGTCTCTAGTAATTATATATGAAAAAGGTATTTCTTGGAATCTAATTAAGAATAAAAGGAATTATGTATTGATTTTTTTGCATCTACACCTATGTCAGAAGGAAACGGTTTTCCAACTGTATATTTTTTGTGGTTTACACTAAAATAACATTGGAATATGTACAATAGAGTTGCTATTAGCCACAACTTGCAGAATTCTATAAATAACTGGCCCTGAATAATAAATAGTGCTGGAAGATACATAAGGAAAAAATCCCAAACTACATTACATTTTACAGAGAAGTGGAGAACTAGTGCATGGAAACATAATAAGAATTTTTTTTTTTTTAAGATTTATTTATTGTAGAAAGAAAAAGAAAGGGAGGGGGCAAAGGAAGAGGGAGAGAGAGAATTTTAGGCAGACTCCATGCTGAGTGCGGAGCCCAACTCGGGCCTCAATCTCACAATGCTGAGATCATGACCTGAGCCAAAATCAGGAGTCGGGCACTTAACTGACAGAGCCACCCAAGTGCCCCAAGAGAAATTTGTTTTCATTCCAGCAAAGACCTCCTGCAAATTTTTCAAAGCTTATGATGATACAAATCATGATCTATTAAAAAAGGGGGGAAATATTAAGCAATTAGCAAAACAACAGAAGAGAAAATTGACAAATTTTTCACTTTTTATAATAAATAGGAAAAAATGTATGGTTGCCACGTAGTTTAGTGATAGTTTTAGTTAATATTGCATCCATTTTGGACAAAAAAAATGACAGATTTTTAAAATCAGAACTCCATGAGAAGCACAAGGATTCCCCAAATGCATACTTTCTTAAAGGTCCAAGTATATAGTTGTCTGTGTACCTTTTATTTTAAAACAATCTCAAATGACCAGAAAAATTGTAAGAACATTTGTTTCCTCACGATTTGGAAATAAATTGCTAACATAATGTTCTATAACCCCAAATATTTTAATGTGTAATTCTAATAAACAAGGACATTCTCCTTTATGATAACCACAATAAAACCATCAAATCAAGAAATTAACATTAACAGACAACCACGATCCTCAGACAGCATTCAAGTTCTGCCACCTGTTCCAATAATGTCCTCTACAGCAGAAGGATCTAGTCCAGAGTCATACAGCACATTTGGTTGTCAAGTCTTTTTGGTTTCCTTCAACTGTGCAACAATTCTCCAGTCTTTAATCGACTTTCTTGATCTTGAAGCATTTGAAGATTTCAGGTTGGTTATTTTGTAGAATGTCCTTCAGTTTGGGTTTGTCTGATGTTTCTTCATGATTAAACTCAGGGAATGTGCATCTTTGGTAGGAGCGTCACAGAAATGACACTGTGTTCTTTCTTCTCCTTACAACTTATCAGCTGACACAGGATTTCTTTTTGTCCCATTACTGGTGGATATTCACTTTGATCACTTGACTAAGGTGGCATCTGGAAATCTCCTTCACCATGAAGTTACATTTTTCAACCTTTGTAATTTATACATTTTTTTTTAAAGATTTTATTTATTTATTTGACAGAGAGAGAGAGAGAGAGATCACAAGTAGGCAGAGAGGCAGGTGGCGGGGGTGGGGGGGAAGCAGGCTCCCTGTTGAGCAGAGAACCTGATGTGGGGCTCGATCCCAGGCCCCTGAGATCATGACCTGAGCCGAAGGCAGAGGCTTAACCCACTGAGCCACCCAGGCGCCCCTGTAATTTATACATATTTAAGTATGTAAATTAAACTTTTAAAAATGATAATAAAACACATTTGACAGTAGAGAGACAAACCAAAAGAGATTCTTAATCTCACAAAACAAACTGAGGGTTGCAGGGGGCGGGGGGGGGGGGGGGGGAGGGGGGGGAGGGTAGTTAGGGAGAGAGTGGTTGGGTTATGGACATTGGGGAGGGTATGTGCTATGGTGAGTGCTGTGAAATGTGTAAACCTGGCGAATCACAGACCTGTACCCCTGGGGCTAATAATACATTATATGTTAATAAAAAATTAAAAAACTAAAAAAAAATACATTTGAATATGTTTCAAAACAACTTTTAATTCATTGGAGGCCATTTCAACTTGGTGGCTTAGCTTATTTTGCACAGAGCTCAGAACATTGCTTACTAGTTCCCTCAGGTTCCTACCATACAATTTTGAATGCCTCTTCATATTGATTTTTTTTTTTAGTTGATCTGAGTTTTCCGAGCTGACAGAGATTACTCTCAACTATACTTCGGAGCTTGAAGAATGTTTATACCAAATGATAGCTCTGAAATATTCATAGTATTTATTTGCCTGGGATTAAAGCATCTGCATTTGTTTTCTATTGTGGGATAACAAATTACCACAAGTTTTGCATCTTAAAACAACACACATTTATGACCACATAGTTTCCATGGATCTGGAGTCTGGGCACAATTTAGCTGGGTCCTCTGCTCCAGGGGGGTACGGAAGGCATTGACTGGGACCAGGGTCTCAATTTGAGGTTTAGGTCCTTCTCCAAGCTCACTTGGTTGGCAGCAGTATTTCTTCCTTGTAACTCAGGGCGGCCTAGGCCTTCAAATCCAACAGAAAAGTCTCTGATTTCTGCTTCTGATCTCTAGACCCTCTTTTAAAGGGTTCAGTGGGTTAAGTCAAGCCTATCAATTATAATATCTCTTTTGATTAACTCAAAATAAACTAATCAGGGACATTCATTACATTTGCAAAAGCCCTTCACATTTGCCATCTGAATTAGATACTTGAACTTCTGTTATTTCACTGGCTATTGGCTTTGTTACTCAGTTCTGACTCAGCTTTTTCTTTTTTCAGTTTTAATGTAGAGTTTCACATGTCTGAACACGTAAAACTGTGCAAGTAAAAACACTGTTGCAACATGTGTCCACCATTGTGAAATACCAGGTGAGACTTGAAAGTATCTGCTCTATGTGTGCTCACCACAGAATAAAAGTTGTACAATAATAAATGCCCAGCACACCGAGTTGTGATACTTTCATAGTAAATAATTTTAACACTTATTGTAAATCTTTAGTGCTTCTTGCCTGCCTTTTTTTGGTAAGGAATGAAATCAGGTGTCAGATACTATTGGGGGTTCCATCTAGAGGTGAACATTTATTAACATCCTCTCTAGTTTCTGGATCAGTTCAACTGAAGAGCATACTCAGTTTACAATGGGCACTGATCAAAAATATATATACCATTTGAAATTGCTTATCTATACGATTCTGGAATTTCTGAAAATTCTGTGATCCAAACCAGATAAAGAAGTAGGTGCTGAGGTCGATATATGAACATCACTCACAAACCTAAATGGCAAATCTATGGTTACCATCCTCTAGTTACCTTGCACTTATTGATAAGAATTTAAAAACATAACCTTATAAAAGAGAGTCATAAGCTTCTACTTTAATCTATAGCAGAGACAATGATTGAGGTGGGTGTTTCGGGTGAAATGTTACTTAATTAAAGAATCTATTTCTCTAAGACTATTTATTTACTTGTTTATTTATTACAGAAAGAGATAGTGAGAGAGGGAACACAAGCACTGGAGAGCTGGAAAGGGAGAAGCAGGTTCCCTGCTGAGCAGGGAGCCTGATATGGGGCTCGATCCCAGGAGGCCAGGATCATGACCTGAGCCTAAGGCAGAGGCTTAATGACTGAGCCATCCACTTGCCCCCAAGAGTCTATTGCTTTAAAAGAAAATGTGAAAGTCACAAAAAAGTTTGAACAGAATAGTAAAGGGAAAGCTGGATCTACAGTTAGTGAATGAATCCAGGAAGTTCAGAGCTTAATTAATTAATACTTTAATTCAATTATTTCTTGCCCCTTGGAAATCCCTCCCTAACTTTATCCGTTTCCACAGAAAGCCACTGATCTGCTTTGTGTCATTATGGATTAACATTTTCCGGAATTTTATATATATGTTATCATCCAATTGCTCTTTTTTTTTTTTGCCTGGCTTCTTTTACTCAGCTATTTGTTTTAAGATTCATCCATATTGTGATGAACGTCAATTGTCCATTCCTTTTTATTGCTGAGTAATGTTCCATTCTATGGATGTATCAGTTTTATCTGTTCATTACAGATGGACATTTGGGTTGTTTGCAATTTTAACTCTTTCAGATGAACCTGGTAAGAACTTCCATGTACAAGTCTTTGTGTGGGCATCTGTTTTCACTTCTCTAAGTCAAATAGTTAGGAATTGAATGACATATGGCAATGCTATGTTTAACTTTTTAAGAAACTGCCACACTGCTTTCCAAAGTTATCGCATCGTTTTGAACAGTGTAGGAGAGTTTCAGTTGCTCCACATCCTCATCGACACGTGGGATAGTCCATTTTTCTTGAGTTTTCTCAATGGGTCTGCACTGGTTTTAAGTTACATTTCTCCAATGACTCATGATGTTAAGCGTCTGTGAGTGTCTGTTCAAATCTTTTGCCCATTTTCTTGCTCGGTTGTCCAGTGTATTTTTAATGAGTATATCTGGAGAAGACTTGGGCTTTAAATAACCCATTTCCATATGTTGAACATTTTGGCTCTGGAAATGATACGTCAACCGTTTTGATTTCCAGCGACTTCGAAGCAACTGCTACTTTCCTCTCCTATAATAGAGCTGTTCTTGCTGCAAGAATCTGTTCTGTGCTGCTTGACACCTGGTATATTCGATGTCCTCTACCTCTACATTTATATCTTTCATACCCTGTGGCAGATACTATTTTGGAGATATTAGTACTAGAATTGGTACAGAAGCTATTGAGAGCCTCCTTATGATCAATATAGAATGGGAGAAGGGTTTTGTGTCTTGATTTATGATTATCCTTCCAGGGAGAGCATGCCAACTTAAATGGAAAATTTTCTCTGGCTATCTCAATAAATAAATGAGATATTGCCAGTAGAAATCTAAGGGAAACCTTATTTTATTTACCCTTAGACTTAGCATTACCTATTTAAAACAAGAGAGGTTGATTGAAAAAATAGTTAAGCTCTCTTTGCTCACTACCATCCCCAGGGGAGATATTTTGGATTCTATAGGCAGTGACTGATACCACTTTACTCTAAATCTTGAACAGTTGTCTCCAAAGGAAGCTGTGTGCATAAATGGACTTTGAAATCAATATTGTCTGATCAAACAAAATACAGATAAAAGAATGAAGTCACACCCAAAATAATCATGGTTATCTATTTTTCCAACTGTTGTCAATGGGGGGGGGGTGTTAAACATTTGCTCTTAATATTTTAATAATGAAAAGGACCTCGGCTCTACTCCCCCAGAGGCAATGTATTTACTTTCTCTCTCTCTTTTTCTTTCTTCATCCTCTCTTTGCTCTTCCCTCAGGCCAGAATAGGTTTTATTTAATTAGTGAGGAGGAGGGTCTGACAATCATAAGTCCAGGTGGGGTTAACGTGCTGCGGCTCAGCCTTCAGAATCCCTCCTGGCTCGCCTCCCCGGAGGCATTGCTGGTGTGCTGTGCTTCTAGGTTCTAACCAGGCAACCGGCAGGTGAGTTGGGCCTCCTGCATGCCCGGACAGGCCTCTGCTGTCTTAAATCTAGCTTCTTACCCTGTTACTGGGTGGGAAAGTCAGGTTGGCTGTTCACATGGGACTATTTATCTTCAATTCATGATGGGGAGGGCAATAAGGTAGAGGGGGGAAAAAAAAAACCTTTTCCCTTCAAACCTAGTTTTGTGAGGGCACATGGGTGGCTCAGTCCGCTAAGTATCTGCCTTCAGCTCAGGGGTTCTGGGATCAAGCCTCATGTCTGGCTTCCTGCTCAGCAGGGGAGCCTGCTTCTCCCTCTCCTCCTGGCTGTGCGTCTCTCGAATAAACAAATGAAATCTTTTTTTTTTTTTAAGATTTTATTTATTTATTTGACAGACAGAGATCACAAGTAGGCAGAGAGGCAGGCAGAGAGAGAGGAGGAAGCAGGCTCCTGCTAAACAGAGAGCCCGATGCGGGTCTCGATTCCAGGATCCTGGGATCATGACCCGAGCTGAAGGCAGAGGCTTTAACCCACAGAGCCACCCAGGCGCTCCTAAACAAAAGAAATCTTAAAAAAAAAAAAAAGAAAGAAAAAGAAAACCACAAACAAACCAAACCTACTTTTGCCACTAATAAAGTTGAGAATGAAAACATCGTCTGTGTCCTTCGGTCTATTTCTGAGTTAGTAGATTTGGAGGGGATAAGCTAGGACTGTGAGATTTAAAAAAAAAAAAGAAAAAGAAAAAAAAAGAAAAAGCTTGAATTGACTTATATAAATGTGTGACTCGATTCAGTTCCCTTTGTGGAAGCATTGCCCAACTCAAAGGACGTGTGCATGGTGCCGTTCATGGTAAACTCTGTTTTTTTGCTCCACACTCTATATTCCTTCAAGACTAGGCTCCCTTCTCCCAGCTAGCTACTCCTAAAGTATTGAGATAATTTGTAAAAAAAAAAAAAAAGGTGTGTGTTACACAAACTTTTGCTGAGATTTGCAAAAAAACAAAGGAAATCTTAAGTAAAAGAAATGTTAAGTAAAAGAATTTTCAAAGTAGAAAGGGCTGATTCAAAAGCATTAAATACAGTTACAGTCTGATAACACGATGTTAATGTGAGAATCTGCCTCTGCAATTTTTCCTGAACCGTGGTTAAAGGTGACGCAGGGCAAGGGTGACCCCACTGGAGAAGGTATTCAATGCCAGCAAGTCTGGCTTGTTGCTGAAACAGATGCATTCTACTTTATTGAATTAAACACATACATAATATTTTTATGGCATGCATTTTCTCCTCACCCTCTGTGTTCTTTGTAATTGGGATTGTAGCAATACTTTAGTAAATGGCCTGATCAAAATTCATGGGCTTTCAAATTCCATTATGTCTTAAAATTTGCCTTAGATATAGAAAAACAGATAATAGCAACGTAAAGCTGATTTTATCCTTCTCAAGTTTAGTGAGCCAGGTAGAGGCACAGACTCCAATGAGACCATCAGAGAACTCTATAATTTTCATTTTTATTATGAATTTATTATATATAAAAATATGTATACAATCCTGAATCTGGCCATTAAAACTTCAGTGAGGACCGTGGAATAATGCTGGTGGATGAGATTATAGAAGTTCAACTCTAACAAAAATTTGGGAGGTCTTCTCAGTTCTGATATCCTAGGACAATTATCCTGAACTTTGTCCACTGAAGTCTTTTCTCTAATTTAACACCTAATAATACTTCCTTATCCACTTGAATAAAACGTTTGAATTAAATAGGTTATACAGAGAAGATTTTTGTGATCAGAACAGTTCAAAGATTTGAGATACATGAATTTGGAGGCTTGCCAGCTATATCTTTCCTAAATTCTATGAGCGAAATTCTGTTCGAAGGTACAAAGAATGAACTCAACCCAATGTCCAAGAAAGTATTCTTCCAAAATTCAACACTGTAAATAAATTAATCTGTTGCCTATTTCATCTAAAAATTATGTCAGTATCCTCTTCAATAATTCCAAATCTAAATTTTTACATCAATTTGAATTAAACTTTAGGCAGAACCGTTCCACGATTAACCTGTTACTCCACGTTAGCGTTTGTGTAATGAAATCATTTGAAAATGATGATTATTGACAGCATATGTTATCCATTTGTTGACCCTGAAGCAAGGGCTAATCTGTTTAAGCTTAATGTAAATCCTTGTTATTGAAGCTTTTACAAAACCGCCACCTCAGTGAGCAAGAATCATTTCCAGACAGATATTTCAAATAATGTCAAATAAAATTCCAAGTCATCTATAATCCTTCTGCATTTATCTTTAAATTGTCCTGCTCTTTGTAAGCTTGTATATTTAATTATACTCCGCAAACCTGGCACTTGAAAAGTATTTGGCTGGGGTGCCTGGGTGACTCTGTTGGTTAAGCGACAGCCTGATCCCAGGGTCCTGGGACAGAGCCCCGCAGCAAAGAGCCTGATTCTCCCCCTTCTATGCCCTCTGCTTGTGCTCGCTCTATCTCTTTGACAAATAAATAAATAAATACGATCTTTAAAAATTACGTAAGAATAAAAGTATTTGGCTCTTGAGATTGTGCTCTTCACACCATCAAAGCATACAGCTGAACAACCTGAGAGGTACACGCTCTACCTAGGAAGAATTTGCTGAGATAAAAAAAAGCACTGGTTTAGGAACCAGGAAACCTGCTCTGCTAAACAGCTCAATGACGACAAGCAAGTTATTTAATCTTTCTGGGTTTTACTTTCCTCCTCTGTAAAATGACCCAGTTGCACTCCGTAATTTCTATCATCTCTTCCAACTCTGAATGTTTGAGTGAATACAGTTTTAAAATATTTTGGCATTCATTTGCAAAGACGTAGATGGAACTAGAGGGTATTATGCTAAGCAAAATAAGTCCATCAGAGAAAGGCAATTATCCTATGATCTCACTCATATGTGGAGTTTAAGAAACAAAACAGAGGATCATAGGGGAAGAGAGGGAAAGATAAAACAAGACAAAATCAGAAAGGGGGATAAACTGTAAGAGACTCTTAATCATAGGAAACAAACTGAGGGTTGCTAGAAGGAGGGAGGATGGAGGGATGGGGTAACTGGGTGATGGACATTAAGGAAGGCACGTGATGTAATGAGCCCTGGGTATTATATAAGACTGTTGAATCACTGAACTCTACCTCTGAAACTAATAATACATTATACGTTAATTAATTGAAGTTTAAAAAATTTTGAAAGACAAATAAGAGAAGAAGCAAAGATGAAAGGGGGGGAAAGCTAGAAATAAAACCAGTAAGTGTTGGCGCCTGGGTGGCTCAGTGGGTTAAAGCCTCTGCCTTCAGCTTAGGTCATGATTCCAGGGTCCTGGAATCGAGCCCCGCACTGGGCTCTCTGCTCGGCGGCGAGCCTGCTTCCCCCTCTCTCTCTCTGCCTGCCTCTCTGCCTACTTGTGATCTCTGTCTGTCAAATAAATAAATAAAATCTTTAAAAAAAAACAGTAAATATTGCTCCTTGTATCTAAAATAAAAAAGAATAAAATAAAATAAAATATTCTGGCATTTGGTATAAAGCCCCTTTACATACGCTTTAGCATTTATCCTCAAACGAATCCCTAAAGTAGACAAAGCAGGTCTTTAGAGGATAGAGGAGTGGGTATCATTTTATTTATTTATTTAAAGGTTTTGTTTGTCAGAGAGAGAGAATAAGCAGAAGAGGGGCAGAGGGAGAAGCAGCCTCCCCACTAAGCAAGAAGCCCAACACGGGACTCAGTCCCCGGGACCCTGAGATCATGGCCTGAGCTGAAGGCAGATGCTTAACTGACTGAGCCACCCAGGCTTCCCGGGAGTGGGTATCATTGTAGGTGAGGTGACTAAGGTTGTGGGAAGTTTGGTGATCAGAGATTACCTGTGTGAGAGATTACCTGTGTGACAAATAGCAGGACTAGAACACGAGCTCAGGTCTTCCAGTTTCCACAAATTTCTGTGTAAGCATGACTGTTTGGAATCCCTAATTACATGCATGAGTTACTTCTACTATCCATACTGACTTTAGTTACTAAGACCATGCTAAGCTCAAAGTAAAGGGAAAAAACAGAAAAAAAAAAAAAAAGTAACAAAATTACCAGTGCTCTGTTGTGATAGGAACATGGGGGTAATTACATGAGATGGAGAGATAGCAGCTGTGCTCTGGGTGGGTAAGTTTGAGACGGCAGTGGGGAGCGAAGTTATGATTCAGTTATGGCCACTCCTTCCCAGAAATGTAGAGATAAGCCACAGGAGGCGGTAGGGGAACAAAGCAATGAGCAAAGACAAGGAATTGGGAAACCTCACTAGTCAGCTGGTTAAAATGCAATATGAGTTTAAAGAAAACTCAAAGACTAAAAGTATTTGAACAGCAAAAGCATAGGAGAAACACAAAATATGTACCATGTTGCAAGGAATTAAAATTAGGAAAGGATATAAATTCAATAGTTATATTGCAATAAAAAA
Source organism: Martes martes (assembly GCF_963455335.1). Lineage (NCBI taxonomy): Eukaryota > Metazoa > Chordata > Mammalia > Carnivora > Mustelidae > Martes > Martes martes. The sequence goes on along the minus strand of NC_137901.1, from coordinate 20,719,557 downwards.
AGATTTGTGAATACAGAATTATACGTCAATATGAGTTATAGGATTTAGGAAATAGATGCTGGAATATTAAGGGGTAAAGGACGTGATGTATGGTTCCCCCTTCTTCAATACAAAAGTTTTCTCCCAAAGCTGCCAAAACAGCTGATCTTTAGGGATGATCTCAATTATGAATTGATGGCGTTAACTCTTTGAGGGTAGTGCACTGTAGCAGGTTTACAGTGAGGACCCATGCACCAAATCCAGCCTACAGAGGGCTTTTGTGGGACCAAGAACTAAGAATGGTTTTGACATTTTAAAATGGTTTTTAAAAAGAGAATATTTTATGACATAAAAATTATGAAATTCTTGGGGGCCTGGGTGGCTCAGTAGGTTAAGTGTCTCCCTTGGGATCGGGTTGTGATCCTCCCCAAGTTGGGCTCCCTACTCATGGCGAGTCTGCTTTTCTCTCTCCCTCTGCTTCTCCCCCCTCACTCATGCACGCACGCTCTCTCTCTCGCTCGCTTGCTCTGCATTCGCTCTCTCTCAAATAAATAAAATCTTTTAAAAAGTATGAAGTTCCAATTTCAGTGCTCATAGATAAAGTTTAGATTACAGCTATGCCCACTTGTTGATGTATTGTCTCTGGCTGCTTACACTTACAGCGGCAGAGCTGAATATTTGTAATAGACGCCAGAGATCTTATGCCTAAGAAACTTAGATATTTACTACTTAGCCTTATGGGAAAAGTTTGCCAACCTCTGTGTTACATAAAAACCAGTACAGATTATAAATTTCAGAAAACTCGGTGACTTTTGTGCAAGAAACTCAGTGACTCCTATGCAGATATTCAGTTCAAAAGGAAAGTGGCCTTATAGGACAGCTAGATTAACTGGGGCAAGCCCTTTAATTCACTCAGGAGGTGACAATAAACTGCCCTTACTCATTGCCTGCGTTATAAGTATCATTTTTAAGTTGGTTTTAATTGGACAGTTGATCTTTGCCCCTTCCCACAAGTCTTTGCCTTTTCCCATACAAACACCCAAAGGAAATTCTACTGTCAACCCTATAACTCCCCCAAGGGATATGTGCACTGCACAAAGGGCTCTTCCGGAACCCTTTTCCAGGGTGGGAATTTCAGGCACTTTGGTAGTACCCTGGAGGTGTGAGAAGGTGTGATGCCCTTAGGTAGCGCCCTTCAGATCTCACCATTTCCATATAAAGAAGGTCTTAGGTCCATCTCTCCTTTGATTTGCCAGTCAACCTCTGTACAAACCAGAATAGATATGTTCAGCTTTCTGTTGCTATCTGACACAATTATTCCTGACTGGGGGAGGCGGGTGGAGTGGGGAATCCTACCCAGTTCCATAAGGATTTGGGATGTCAGCAGGGCTTATAGACAGAATGTATTAGTAATGTTCTTGCTACTTGGTCCCATACTTGAGAGGTAATATACTAAGCTCCTGTGTGGTTCAAGGTTTCTGTGAAGATCAAAGAATTAACAAATAAGAAAGTATTTTGTAATGATAATGAAATAATACACGTGAAAGCATTCCTGAACTGTGCCAGGCAATATGACTATAGTAGTTACTAGTTATAATAGACGTAGTTGTTATTCAGCTAAAAGCAAGCCAAGGTTAAGCTGAAAAAAGAAAATATCAGGCGTCTTTTTGTTTTACATTACAAGCACGTTATAGACAGCTTAAGCTGCCCTAATCCTGACAAATACAACATCCCTTGCTGTTTGCTCTTCCCAGTGACTCATGAGGTATGTTAATTTGCTAGAGCTGTTGCAACAAAGTGTCACAAACTGGGTAGCTTAAACAATAGAAATTTATTGTCTCACAGTTCTTGAAGCTAGAAGCCCCAAATCAAAGTATTACCAGAGTTTGTTTCTTCTGAGGTAAGAATGTGTTCCAGGCCTTTCTCCTTGGCTTGATGGATGGCTGTCTCCTCCCCATGTCACTTCACAGTCTTCCCTCTGTGAGTGTCTGTGTCTAAATTCCCTCTTCTAAAAGGACACTGGTCATATTGGATTAGGATTCACCCTAGCGACCTTTTTTTTTTTTTTTAGCGACCTCATTTTAACATGATTACCTCTGTAAAAACTCCATCTCTAAGTAAAGTCACATCCTGAGGTACTGAAGGTTGGGACTTCATCATATGAATTTGGGGACGATATAATTCAACCTATACCATGACGATGGTTTATTTGGTGAATTTAGGTACAAAATTCTTTTTGTTGAAGACCTAATCCTTTGGTGACCCCTTGACCTTAGTGAAAGATGTTCTCCCTTACTTTCTCAATTTTGAGACCTGTCTCATTTTCCCTGCTGAATCTATCCAACCAGAATGGAAAAAAGCAGATAAGCTTGTCCTCCACAACGCGGCAAGGGAAGGGTAGTGAGTTCAAAGACCTACATGTGGAATTCAGGCATACTCAACTTGGTGTTCAGTCTTTCAATGTACAGATTTTTCCCCCCAAGAATTTAGGAACAATAGGCTAAGAGTGAATCTATCACCCTCTGCAGAGCATGAAAATGAGAGGTGTGGTTGTGGTTGAAGCCAGTTGGCTGGCTTAGCTACAGAGTATCGTGTTAGCAGAAGCTGCTCAGGATGGGCGTTCATCTGTGTCAAAGGGAAAATCAAAAAGACTATTTTTATGAGGAACATAGGAGTGATAGAACCCTAACAAAGACCGGACTTCAATACTTCAATACGTTCTGTTGGGGAGCAAACTCGTTAAGAAACACAAGGCATTGAAGAAGACTTTCTTTTTGTGCCTAGGGTATCTATGAATCTGAAAATTAGCCTATTTATTTTTAAACACTAAACTAAGTTTATTTGAAGTTTTAATAGAAGCATTTCAGCTGAAATGTTCATTGTCGCAGCTGGCCTTTTCCATTGTTCCCTGAGTGCACCCCCGATGTTTAAAATATAGTCTTCATTTTCATTGTCATGTACTAACATGTGCTGCTGCACATCTTAACGCAGGCAATTACCGAAAATGTCTTTGATGCAGTAAGACAGGTTCTACCTAGTTCTCCTCCTCTGACGCTGCAGGGTTCAATGATAAATCTGGAAGGGGGAAAAAAAAGGAAGCCCCAAAACCCTTTCATGAAACCTTCCCCCAATTTTTGTTTAAGCAGCAGTTTAAACATTAACTATAGGTCTCCCCTGCTACCAATAGTTGCTAAATGGTAACAGAAGTTGAGCAGGAAACTCCCATTGAGAGGCTCTGAGATAATCCTTAGAAGAGACTGTAAAATGACTGTTGTCAACTACATGCCTGGGGGAGTGTGAAGGAACAGAGGCAGAAATCCTCAGACTTAACCTTTTGTGGTAGCCTGGTTTCCAGCCCATGCATTTGTTTACGTATGGACCCCCTTCCACGGTGCAAGAGAGAGAAGGGTACCTGCTGGGCTGAAACCAGCAAAAGAAATGGTGGTGACAGTCACTGAGCTCCAGCTGAACTGGATTATTGGTACAACGACTATAATGAGGAGAAAAGAATCTAGCATTTCCTGAACACTCACTCAGTGACTAGGTCAGCGCTTCACCGACATTAACGTGCCTATGAATCATCCAAGACACCCTCTTAACAAGCATGTTCAGAAATCAGTGGGTCTGGGGCAGAGCTTGACATTCTGCATTTTTAAGAAGTTCTCAGTGACTTCTAGCTGCTGATCCTCAGACCAGAGAGTCTGGAGCCTGAGCAAGAGCCTGGATCCTTCATATTTAATACTTATTATAAATTTAAGAGATAGATATTATCATTACCTTTTACAATGGGCATTGAAGGAGAGGTTAAAAAATTTCATAAATGAGGAAAAGTGAAATGTGACAGATAGCAGAGTTCTACTGTCTCCAGTATTCTGATAACACCCCATAGGAGCACCAGATGTTTTATTTTATTTTTTAAAATTTGTGTCTCAAATATGCCTCGTCATCTGTGACATTTGTCTAAAATTCAGAACCTTAGGCTCCACTACAATCTATAAAATTAGAATTTCTTGCGGCGCCTGGGTGGCTCAGTCATTAAGTGTCTGCCTTGAGCTCAGGTCATGATTCCAGTCACGATGCCAGGGTCCTGGGATCGAGCCGTGCATGAGCCCTACATGAGCCCCACATGGGGCTCCCTGCTCAGCGGGAAACCTGCTTCTCCCTCTTCCACTCACCCTGCTTGTGTTCCCTCAATCACTGTGTCTCTCTCTGTCAAATGAATAAATAAAATCTTTTAAAAAGAGAGAGAGAAATTAGAATTTCTAGAGGACATGCCTAGGAAAAGGTATTTTAAGTTGGCATCTAGATTATTCTTGTGCTCAGGAAAGTTTAGGAAACAATGATCATCCAGGTCACACTGTAGCTCTGAAAACTCAGGTAAGAAGAGCTGGTGTTCTTTGTTTATTACATCCCTTGGAGGGAACATTGTCTGGTCTAGCAAGGAGGATCTCAGAACCCCTTTACTGCATTTTGACTTCACTGAGAAGGGTTGCTGATGTGCAGGGAATGAAACTTGTTGGGTTTTGTGATGTAAGGGATAGGTTTAAACCTGTATCTTATAACAGGGAGCGAAAGTATAGTATCTAATTATGTCGCTTTAATTGTAAGGTGAAAGGGGAAATAGGCACAACGTTTTCCTTGCTTCTTTATCAAGTAAATGATCTTTGTCTACCAGTTCAATTACAGAGCATCTGTATTCTAAAATAAAAGCTCAACTGAATAATGTTTCCCATGTCCAAAGTCCATAATTAAAATTTTTAGTTAGAACTCTCAGTGAGATCAGGGTAAGATTGGTTATTTATCTTTGCTTTGAAAGAGTGACTTTGTACTAAGGAGATTACCCATAAATTTTTCACTATATGTCTGAATGATAAATGAAGGGCCAAAGAAGTAGACTTTTAAAGTAAACATTGAGTTACTTCTTTTAGATCACTGACTTCTTTTCTGGCTTTTAAAATACACATTTATTATACTGCAATACTATACATTATGAAAAAGCATTCTAGGATCTTGATATAGTTAAGTTAATGTACTTATGAAATACATAATGTATTAGCTTAATACATTCCATTACTAATAGAACCTAATAACTTAATAACTAGAAGATGTTGGATTTTCTCATATATTTCTACATATTGAAGGAAATATAATTATATAAGACCATTTTCAAGTATCCCATCTCCTCTTAAAATTAACAGACTATTCAAACAGTTCATAGGACTTGTATTACTGAAATCTCACTATGACATAACTTCATTAAGGGTAAAATTTGTTCAGGCTACGTCAACCCATACAAAGAGTGAGACATTTAGAGATAGCCCAATCTGAGGTCAAAGCCTAGAGTGGCTTCTGAGCCTTCATTTCCCCTCCTCTGTAAAATAGAGACGTTTCCTTCTTGAGTTATGTATTAGACCAGAGAGAGACCAATGGGTAAGCACGTGATAGGTAATTACTGAATAGTAATTATAAAACGATATTATTGCTGAAGTGCCAAAAGAACTTACTTTTAATGATTATCATTTACAAGATGATCTCAAAGAGTGAACTCCCCCAGCACTCAAATAGCAAAATTCGTGGGTACTTACTTCCTCCACTGGACCACAGTGGAGTCACATGATATCTACGTTTTATTTATTCAAATTCAACTATATGCACTTGACAAGAAAGAAAAAAAATGGAAAGAGGAGAAAAGTTCTCCCAATTTTAAATTATCTAGGCATTTTAGCCCAATAGCCCACTCAGTGAACCAACACTCTGGCATAAACACAAGTTGAGAAATATAGATCTTTCTCTCAGTTGGTCTTGCCTCCGATGGCCTCAAAATACAGACATTTCATGGTGCAAAGTATAATTCTGGCATCTTGAAACGTGTATTTCTGTACAAAATATTCCTAAAGCACGCATCAATAACCGTACTTTATCTGCTGCTCAACTAAAGAAACAATGCTCTGTTTCAAAGCTGGAGGGAAAACCAGCTCTATTGGAACTATTGAGAAACAATATGTTTCCCTCTGAAATAACAACTTCCTGAGGAATTTTCCAACGCAATTACAAAAAAAAAAAAAAACAAAAAAAAAACAAAAAAACATTTTATTTTGCAATTATTATAGACTTTAAAAAATTGGAGAGAAAGTTGCAAAAATAATTCAGAAAGTTGTTTTCTCCCCTTTACTCAGTTTCTCTAATGTTAACAATGTAAGTAACCATCATCAAATTAGCAAAAGCGGGAGACAAACATTGGTGCAAAACTGCGGACAGCATAGCTGATTCAAATTTGCCTGCCTTTTTTTTTTTTCCCATCCCAGGATGCGATCCAAGATCCTAGCTCTCATTTATTTGTTTCGTTTTCTCAGTCTCCTCCCATCTGTGATATTTCCTCATCTTTCTTAGTCTTTCCTGATTCTGATCTGTGCCTTCATGAAGGGAAAGAAAAGAAAGTCAACATTTTATAAACGTCCCAAGTAAGGATTGATTTCTTAGGTAATGCTGTATAAATCCCAAACCAGAATCTTTTCTGATTTTGTAATAAATTAAATTCAACATCAGAATCTTTTCCCTTCAGTGGATTATTTATTGGTTTGTCATTATACACGTGAATGTAACAGATGCCATTATCTGAATGAAGATAAGAGCCTGAGTGAGAACAAAAGTAACAAAGTGCTTTTGCTCTTGCATAGTTACTACCTTGTAGGAGGAATGATTTCAGACCCCAGCCGAAGAATCTGTCGGTAATGCTCTGTGTCCATCACCTCAGGTGGATTGCATACTGAACAACTCTGACTTCAGGTTCTCATTGCCACTGATTTCTTGATAATCTTTCTGGATTTTACTCAAAAGAAAAATAACTAAAACTTATAGACAAGTAAGAATCATCTCATGTGGAAACTCTTTTTATGGAGTGATGATTTTAACAGCAGTAATTATCTGTCGGGTGCCAGTATGTTCAAAAATATCCTTCAATTATAAAAATTAAATGGGCATTAACTGCACAGATAACATCTTTTAAGGAATTTTACAGTATGGTAATAGAAATGGAAAACAATAGTTGAGACCTAGGAAGTTCAAAAATGTTGTAAACATGATTCAGAAGATAGTAGTTATCAATTTATACACATGTTAACTAATAAAAAGGCAAAATGTTCATCGCACTTTTGGATATCAGCAGCAACTATGTAAGTTTCTTCCCCCAGCTTTATTGAGGTATAATTACAAATAAAATTATATATATTTAAGGTATGCAACATGATGATTTAATATACATACACATTGTGAAATTATTACTACAATCAAGTTAATTAACCCAGCCATCACCTCACAGAGTTAGTTCCCTTTGTGTGGTGTGTGTGTGTGTGTGTGTGTGTGTGCTGAGTCTAGAGGACTCTCTTTTTCATTTTTGTATTCTTTTATTTGTAAAGATTTGAAAATAAAACATTAAGATTTATTTAGGTTCTAGTTTGTGATTATTTTTTAAAAATAAGCATTGTATTTTTTTAAAAGATTTTATTTATTCATTTGACACAGAGAGAGAGAGAGAGAGAGAGATCACAAGTAGGCAGGCGGAGGGGGGGAGGGGGAAGCAGGCTCCCTGCTGAGCAGAGAGCCTTATGTGGGGCTTGATCCCAGGACCCTGGAATCATGACCTGAGCCGAAGGCAGAGGCTTTAACCCACTGAGCCACCCAGGCGCCCCACCAGTGTATTTTGAAATAAATTGACACTTAGAGAAAAGTTGCAAAGATAATGAAGAGAGGTCTCTCTCAGCCCTCACCAGTTTCCTCAGGTGTTTGCATCTCACATTACCATGGTACTTTGGTCAAAACTAAGAAACCAGGGACACCTGGGTGGCTTAGTCGTGAAGCATCTGCCTTCGGCTCAGGTAATGATCTTGGCGTCTTGGGATTGAGCCCTGCATAGGGCTCTCTGCTCAGTGAGCAGTCTGCTTCTCCTTCTGCCTCTATCCCCCACCCACTTGTGCCCTCTCTGTCCCTCAACTAAATAAATAAAATCTTAAAAAAAAAAATTAAGAAACCAACATTGATGTATTTCTGCAAACTTGAGATTTTATTTGGGTTTCACCAGTTTTCCCCATAAATGTCCTCTTTCTGTTCTGGAATTCGATCTACATTGTGTTTAGATGTCAGGTCTTAGTCTCTTCTAACCTGTAACACTTCCTTTTACCTTGCTTTTTGTGATGTTGCTGCTTTTGATGACTACTAATCAATAGTTTTGTAAAGTCCCTCAGTTGTCTGAGGTTTTCTTGTGATTACATTGAGGTTCTACATTTTGGGCAAGATTTCCACAGATGTGATGTTATGCCCTTCAGAATGCATCTTACCAGTGGTTTATGATACCTACATGATCATTTGATTGAGTCAGTGACTGCCAGCCTTCTCCACTGTAAATTTGCTATTCCTCTCTTTCCATCCTCTATGCTTTGGAAGTCACTATCTAGTCCACCCGTAAGAGGAAGAAATTAAACTCCATCTCCTGGAGGAGCTTATCTCCATATAATATTTAGAATTCTTCTATAAGGAAGATATGTTTATATAGTACTTAAAAATCTAACATTATTAAGTTAGCCAACTGATGTTGAAATAGTGCTATTCATTTACTGCACATATGTTTTTGGTAGCTGTTAGTAAAGTATAAGGCATACTATGTCCCTGCCCTAATACAGTTTACATTCTAGTAGGAGACAGAGATTAAAAACAAGTAAACAGCAAATAAAGTTACATATTTGGGTGTTATAAACAATACTCGGTATGTCAAGAGAGAATGTGATTCTGGGGGAGGCCTTCTGAGAGAGTGTGGTTTGGAAAAGTCAGTTGGAGGTGTTGACATTTGAACTGAGAACTGGAAAAAAAGAGCAAGCCAGTTAATATGAAAAAACTTTCAAATGATTGAGTGGTCTAGAGGCTGGAAGGTCCTGTGGTAATTTCATTCATCAATTTGACTGGGCCACAGGGCGCCCACATATTGGTTAAACATTATTCTGGGTATGTCTATGAGAATGTTTCTGGATGAGATTAACATTCACATTGGTAGAATGAGTGAAGTAGAGTGCCTTCCCCAATGTGGATAACCTCATCCACTTCTGTTGAAGGCCTAAATAGTGCCAAAAAACTAAGTGAGAATCTGTTTTTCTTCTCTACCTGCCATAGAGTTGAGATGTTGGTCTTCTGCTTTCAGAGCTGGACGTCAAACTGGAATTTACACCATTGGCTCTCCTGGTTGTCAGGCCTCTGGGTTCAGAACTGGAACTATATCACCAGCTCTCCTAGGTCTCCAGCTTGCTGACTGCAGACTACTGTACACCCCCAGAATAGTAAGGGGGCTGGCATGGCACAGGTGTAAGGAAGAAATGATAAACCGTTATGAGAAGAAGTAAGGAAGAAAGGTCAAGTGTGCCCTCGTGGTGCCGTGAAGACTATGGCAAAAAAGGCGTTTGATTTTTACTCTAAATGTTGTGGGAAGCCTTTAAAAGGTTCTTAGCAGGAAAATGAAATTATAGATCATTAAAGGATCATTCTAGGGCCCATAGATGGTAAAAGGCAGATGTATGTGGCCTGGACATGGGGTGTATCAGTTGCAAATTCAGAGGAGTGGAGAGATTTGAGAGCATGTCCAGAAGCAGAACTGACAGGTCTTGTGTATGTATCATGGTATGTTTTCACATGGTGTTTTTTCTTTTTTTTTTTAAAGATTTTATTTATTTATTTGACACAGAGAAAGAGATCACAAGTAGGCAGAGAGGCAGGCAGAGAGAGAGAGAGGAAGGGAAGCAGGCTCCCTGCTGAGCAGAGAGCCTGATGTGGGGCTCGATCCCAGGACCCTGGGATCATGACCTGAGCCGAAGGCAGAGACTTAACCCATTGAGCCACCCAGGCGCCCCACATGGTGTTTTCTTAATGTAAAAAGATAAAGATAACATTCTTACTAGACTTTTAGGTTAGATTTGTGCTAGGAAAGGGTGGGTTCGAATTCCTAAAGAAGGGGAAAGATGTATGTACAAGGATGTTTATTACAGTAGAAAATAAGTGATAAGTGCCTATCAATATGGAATTGTAAAATAATGCAACCACTAAAAAGAATACAGTACATTTTTTTAAAAGATTTTATTTATTTATTTGACAGACAGAGATCACAAGCAGGTAGAGAGGCAGGCAGAGAGAGAGAGGGGGAAGCAGTCTCCCCACTGAGCAGAGAGCCCGATGTGGGGCTCGATCCCAGGACCCTGGGACCATGACCTGGGCTGAAGGCAGAGGCTTTAACCCACTGAGCCACCCAGGCGCCCCAAGAATACAGTACATTTTTGTACATGGAAAATAAATGTTCAAGAGATACTAATTGAAAAAACATAGTGCAGAAAGTCTGTATGGTATGAGCCCACTCATCTAAATTAGAAATGATTATCACTATGTCTACTCTATACTAAGCATTATAAGAAATGGTCTCATGTAGTATATCTATATATTGTTAATAGTGGTTAACTCTGTTAACAGTGGTTGTATCAAAGTGAAGCGGGATTGTGGAAGATTTTCACATTATACTCTTTATTTTTTGTCTTGCTAGAAAATCTTAAACAATGGATAAGAAGAAAAATAATTTTAAAAAATATCAGGGACACAAGCAGTGCTTCTAGGATTAACAGAACTTTAATGAAGTCTTTGAACCAGCTTTAAAAACTAAGTCCTATACATATAAATATTATTTCCTTTTTGAGTGTATAGTAAACTCAAACCAGGGACATGGAGATTATTGATTAAACTGAAATTATTAATATCTCCAAGATGATGCTGAAACCATATTTATTCATTTCCTCCATATTAACATCAAAAGCAGTAAATGTATAAAGGTTTTTCAATGTCATTTGTTCTGACAATGCATCTCACAATGGTTTTTGCGGTTTGGTAAAGAAATAGATGCGGAAATATATTTGTGAAATAAGAAAAACCTAAGTTGTGCTTTATGAAAAGACTATTAAAGTATGGTTATCTCTGAGCAACTGAATTATGGATTATTATGGATTATTTCCATTTTCTTCTTCCTTCCTTCCTGTATTTTCCCAATTCTCCATAATAATCATGAAATTGCCTTTGCAATCAGAAAAAGAGTTTCCCCTTTTTTGTTACATTAAAGTTAGGTGCCTATAAATGTAACAAAATAAAGCTGATCTATTTCAATTTGCTTGCACTTTCTATATGATATCCAGTAGTTCTCTTTCCCTCAGTGGCTGAATTTGCAGACTGTATTTACAAGCTGGGACCTAATGACTTGTATTGTGATCACATTGGTCCCCATTTCTCCAAAATGACAAAGAAAGGTCCATTGAGCACAACCTGACAAGCAATGTTTTAAATGTCATTACTAAAACAACTATGCAGGCTTTCATCAGATTTCTACAGAACCACAAAGAAAGGTCAGAGCAAAGAGAAGCTGACTGTTAGAAAAACTCCAGCCTCTTACACCTTCTCATAGCCGCAGTCACATGGTATGAAGCAAATATTTTTAGGTTACACGGAGAAAATTTGAAACTGCAACTTTGGTGTGCATTGGGATGTGCAAAGAGAGACAGAGAGGGAAGAGGTTTTCTTCATGATGATTAAAGTTTTTGAACAAAGGGTTTGAGATCCTTGGATGAAAGCTGTTAAGTAAATACTGCATGATATGCATATTGCACGACAGTGTGTCATAATTATAGTTTGCTTTCAACCATCTGAAGCCTTTCTGTGTTTTCTGGTTTTCACTTCTAAACCTTATAAATTATTTCTGAGTCATCAGCCTTTCACCCTACGGGCAACTCACAAAATCCATAAAAATGTGGCTATTTTCTTAAATCTGTTTTCTAGCAAATGCATTCCTCTTTAGCCTCAGAATGTAAATTCCCACAAAGAAAAGCAACTACATAATACTTCTCTCCCTCTCTTATATCCTCCCTTCTTTAAAAATGTCCATTTATTATTAAAAGCCCACATGTGAAGATCAGTTCTTCATTCCAATCGGGGACCTGAATCTAATGAGGAGAGAGAGAGATGGTAAAATGGAGGAAAGGATGGTACAAATGCTACTACAAGGTCAAAGTGCCCAACCTCTGGTCAGCCCACCTGACACTGTGGGCTAGATAATTCTTTATTGTGAAAGGCTGTCCTGTGCATTATAAGATGTTCAGCAATATCTCTGGCATCTACACACAAGACTACGAATTGGCTTTTGCCAATTCAGATTTTTCCTTTGACCTCAGAGTCAACCTCTACCTACCTAGCTACGTACCAACATAAAAATACAGACACTCACAAACACCTTCACACTTTTCATGTTAAAGCTCTTGAACACTGCCTAGAGTTTCTCCTCTGAGCCATATGTGGCCAATTTGACTATGAGGAGAGAAGCACTGGTAACTTTCCCACCCTTCACTGATGTGGGTGTTCATGCTTTTAATGTTCATGGTGTTTTTAAGTGACATGGTTGTTTGTGTCTTTTAATATTCATGGTGTCTTGACAACTGAAGCTTTTAAATGTCTGCATTTTTAAAAATATGCTAGTCACACTGCAACCCCATGCTCTCCCATGAATATTGGTTCAACCATAATTTTATTTAATTAAATATGTTTATATACCAGCTAATTAAAACCAAGAAAGGGATGTATAGAATTAAAAAAGCACTTCCTAATTCATTCCACAACAAAGCAACACATGTTACTCATATAAACTGTATTTTTATGCCTCTTATTATATTCAAATAGTGTTTATTCTCCCTACTTCAAGTCGTCTGATGTTTGAAGCACCAAGGAAAATGGGAAGTTGGAGTGATTTCCTCTATGGAAGAAACATTATTAATAAATTCTTCTCTATGAAAAACCTTGACAAGTGGATTTACCATTACTAGATTCATAATCGTGAGTAAGCACCTTAGTCTCTGCTGGCCAGTTTCATTTTTGGTAAAATGAAAATGATAATCCCTACCTTCTAGGGCATGTTGAATGAGATAATCTGTTTTAAGCTTTTAGCCCTGTGCCTGACATTATAGGTGTTTTATTAATATCGTTTCTGTGGTACTTCCCTCCTTTGTTCCGAGCACCAGCTAAATAATTTGTGAGATTCAGTGCAAAATCAAAATGAGTGCTCCCCTTGCTCGAAATTAAGAATATCAAGATGACAACAGCAAAACATTAATCCAATGAGGGGCCCTTCTAAGCATGGGGCTCTCTCGGTGTTACTGCATCAGCTATATGCTCATAAACCCAGCCATGCTTGCTCCCCTAGTGTTTTCAAGGTTCCATTTGTCTATTCTACTAAATTAAAAGCCCCTCTTCAATTTGACAATTGACAGGTAAATACATGTAACTAACCAAGGAGGGCTTGAGTGTGTGGCTTGGTTTTCAATGCTGGCTCACTTTAACTCAAGTTGTTGAGTGTAAGTGGGCCTAGAGCTATTACAAAGGAGCTATTTTACTCTGCCATGGCATTTCAGGGGTTTGTATCATTCTCAGCATGGAAGAATTAAAAAAAAAAAAACCTTAGTTTTCTATAAGAAATTGGACGCTTGGTGATAGCTCAAGAGGCACTTAGTGGCCAAAGAGGCACTTAACTGAAAAGTTCTTTATCCAGAGTAATCAAACAACTTTCACAAAGAAACAGCATAGGTTTAATTATTTTAGATCCTAGATTGGAGACTAAGAAGTCTAAGAAGTCTAAGAGCAAAATACCCAAAGAGGAAGACTTGGTCTCCAAACTGAGCCCCAGTATTACAGGTTACTCTTTCTTAAGGATGCATCAGCATGTCCTTTAAAGGGTTTGTCAAGGTTCTCAGATCCTACTTGTAAGAAGAGAATCCTGTAAAAAAGCAAAATATGTGTGTGAATGTGTACAAATACAAAGATACACTGAGAAATGTCCAAATTTCCTCTGTTGGAACACACATACACACACACACATACACACAAGCACCCAAGCATCTTAACAGAAGGCAAAGAGAATTAACATTTATTGAGCACCTTCTACATGGCAGGTGTTAGTTTTCATTTGTTCATTCAATCTCAAGACACTGAAAACAACTTTTTTTTTTTTTTTTTTTAACAGCGTTGAAACTGAAGCTCAGGGCAGTTAGGCAAGCTGCCCAAAGTCACACAGTTAGAAAGTTGGAGTCTGCGTTGGAAATTGCATTTGATTCCAAAACGCATCTATCACAACCCTATTGACATGACTAAGAATTCAGGGGTCTAATCTGCCACAGTGTCTTTGAATCAAACAGCAAACAAAACGCAACAAACTTTAACATACTTGCGAATCATATTAGTTTACGTGGCTGCCTTGCTCTGACAGTAATTCCCTCCCTTTCTCCCACTCTCCATCACCACAAATCGTTCAGTGTCTAAGGGTTACCAACTGTGCTAACAGTTACCGGGAGAACAGGGTGGCCTTTTTGCAAAGCTTTTTAAAAAGTTAAAATTTGTGGTATGGGACTAACTCCAAAGATCTAAAAAAAATACAAAAAAACAAAAAAAAAAACCGAAACAAAACAAAAACTGCTGTTTGGGACTGCAATCCCTCACTTCCGGCCTCGACTGGGCGAGATGGAACCTCAGCACGTGCCACGACACAACTCTTGGCGCGCGCGCCCCTTCGGGCAACTGCCCGGTCGGCCCCGACTGCGCAGGCGTGAAAGCCTAAGCGGTTGGGGGAGGTCGGCTCGCGGTTTCCCTGGAGACCGGGCGGAAGCGGCCGGAAGCTGCGCTGCGGTTGGCCGCGGCGGGATGGAGCAGCTGGGGGTGGAGCCCGAGGAGGAAGCGGACCGAGACGAGGAAGAGGACGCGGCTCAGGACATGGAGCGGGCGGAGGCGGGCGAAGCAGGCGGCTCGCCCGGTGCGCCCGGGCCTGAGGAGCCCGGCGGCCTCCCTTGGTGTAAATGAGAAGGGTGGGGCGGGCGGAGGCCAGGGGCGGCGGCGGCCGTTGGGGTGCGACGGTCCCCGCCTCGCTCTGGTCCTTTCGTTTTCCTGGCTTGATGGAAAGAGCTGTTCTCCGCTACCTGGTGTTTTATGGCCAAGATCCCGAAAGGATGGCTTCGCCTAGTAGGACGAGGGTGGGCGTGTCAATTATGATAGTCGAGGATGCACTTGTGATCCCCCAAACCTCCCGGTGAAGGCCTAAGAGGCGCCGGGAAGGTGTAACGTTGCAGAAGTAGAGAACCTTGTCGCGCACTTGGCAGAGGCTGGGGCTCAGGCTGGGCTCGGAACCGAAGACGGGGCACATCTGCAGTGGCCGCCTCTCCGTGACCCACTTCCAGCCTCTGGGCTCTACCTTGTACTGCCCAACCCCAGGGCCTGGGGCCAAGGCTCTAATTCCCGGCCTCCCCTTCCCCTTTTAACTTTTAAATTTAGCAGTAATGTTAGACTTAAAGGAGTTGCAGAAGTGCCTTTCCCTAATGTTAATGTCTTCTATGACTGTAGTACGTATGTCAAAACTGAGAAGTGAACACTGGCATACTGCTGTTGACTAAAGTACAAACGTACCAGTTTTTTCCATTAAAGTTTTTGTGCCAGTATTCAGACCAGAATACCACATTGCACTTAGCCTGCCTTGTTTTTAACTGGGTAAAAGCTGGAATCTCCTCTCTTATCCCCCATTCCTTCCCCACCCCATGACATGAGCTACTTTTTAAAATTCGCGAAATATTTATTCCTTATTTTAATTTAGTGAGTATTTATTGGTAGTCTGTTCTATACCAGGCACTCTTCCCAGGTATTTGGGATTCAGCACTGAACTAGATAATCCTGCTATCATATGGACACTAAATATAGTCCGTTGGAACCCATAGGTCTGGCTTCTGCCCTTTTGTATTTATGATTTTTTTTTAAAATTTAAGAGCATGCCACTTAGAATAATTTTTAGTTGGTTGAAATAAGTGTTTAAATTTTCTTCCCCTTATGATTTATTCTGAAAGTTGTTAGAAACTTGCAAGTGATAGGATTACCTCTTGCTTCTATTATTGATCAAGATTTTTTGCCTCAGAGTTATTTCTAGCCTGAGAAAAATGGAGTGCACAAAGAAATAGTAAACAGGACTGAAGATGCTACTGTAAATGGAGTTTCTCTCATGTTTATAATTTTTAGATGCTTTGGTACATGAATCCAGGATAAAACTTAAAATCATTCTGCATTCTTCTTTCTCAGTTACCATGTTTTAAGGAACTGCCAATTGCTCAGAGATGATAAGCAGCCTGAATATATTTTTCTGTTTCTTTGTATATTGTGCTTTGGTTCATGATCAAGTGGTACCAGAAGGAAGTTCTTCATCCAGAGTCATAGTACATGTGGATCTGGATTGCTTTTATGCACAAGTAGAAATGATTTCAAATCCGGAACTGAAGGGCAAACCTTTAGGTAATTTTGGACATTAATAATAGTTTTCGTTTTGTATTAGAGTATTATTCATTCATTTATGTTGATTATATTCTGACTGATTAACCATATGAAAGATTTTGGAGGCAATTCGTAAGGTCCTTTATAAACAGTAAACTTTGCTTCACTACAAAGGTATAAAACTTACAAACCTTATTTAATAAATGGTGAATTTTATACAAGTAGTATAGCCAACTGAACATGTGAACAGAAAAACCATAATGAACTTTTAGTCTTGTTCTCAGTGGTTTAAATTTTATAATCTCTCATCTCAAAAAAAGCCATCACATTCTAATGGACATTTTCATTTATCCTCTCCAGTTTTGAAATTAACTCTTGGATTGTGTAACATATGACAAAAAAAGTTGGATTTTGAACAGACCCCTAAATACGTAAGGCGTATAGAGTCTAAATTTTCCATAAAAATGCAGAATATTTACTTATTAATAAGTAATAATTAATAAAGATTAACTTCTTTCAAGATGAATGAACAAGAAAAAGAAAAGTTTAACTTCTTAATATTCAGACACACCCAATTTTGCATGGAAGCACAAGTGATATTTTCGGAACATAATCTTATCTTTGCTTGGCTATCCCTTCTTCCCCCTTCTCCCATTTCACCATTGCCATGTTCTCTCCAGAAGTTAATTAATGTTAAAAACCTACTATACATCCTTTCTTGCTTCCCTTCCTGTTTATATACAGACATATATGTATGTGTAAAGGGAAGGGTTTGGGCCACTGTTCTACACATGTGGAACAATATGACATGTTTTTGCATCTTGCCTTTTGCATCTTAATATGTTGGCTTATTTTAACATTTCTATTATATGTGTATCTTAGATTGGAAAAGTCATTTAAATTTCCAAAGATTTCTTTTATGCATGTAGTAAGAATTTATCTTTTCATATAAGCATAAAGAGCAATTCTGGTTCATCTGCTGCTAACCTTTGTGCCTCATTTGGTTTTGATAAATCCCAGTTCAACACAGCCTAGTTGATTTACTAAAGAAGAGCAAAGGGAAGACTAGTTTTTGGTATGCCAGTATCAGTGTAGGATCTTTAAACTTTCCCAGGGATGTCAAGGAGTTAGGATTAGAGGATGTAAGTTTTCTCCTAAAGGCATTTGTAATTAGTAGCAGTTTAACACAAGATGCTATGTAGATAATGCTCAATAAAAAAGTATTGTGTAATTAAGACACAGGAATAAATGATTATCTGGAAGTGAGAAGTGTGATGTTGAAAGTTTCTGGGAGAAAGCAAAAGTAGTCTTTTAGTTATGCTCAACAAATGTGTGACTATTTAACTTGGGCTGGTGACATAGTGGTGAGTCCATATAATTTAATTCTGTATTAAAAGACTGGTTTTTTAGTTGAAGAAGTTACCAATCCTATTTTTTTATATAGTTCACTGATGAATCTTAAATTATGACTTTTGATGCAGAGATTCTATTTTGGGGCATAATCTGATATATCACAAATCTTTATGTGAAATAATGTTTCTTTTCCCTGTTTATAATATCAACATTTTAGAAACATATGTCTTACATTGGTGAAATGGACATAACCTTTTTTTTTTCCTACTACATGTTTGTATTTTACATGTGTTAGATGAACATTACTTTTACAATGATAAACAAGTGGTCAGCTTCTGTAAAGAGAAAATAAATTTCAGTAATCTTAAGCCACCACTAGTAAACTAGAGTTTTTATAATCTGTAGATGATCATAATTTAATCATTATTGATAAGGAGGGGGCCCATTAATGATGGCTTGCTGTCTAATATTTTCTGCAAATTACTATGAAGAACAGTTCAATAATTACAACATTTATTGGGGGGAGATCTTTAATGATTATAGGTTAGCAATTGTAACAGAACATTGCTTTATATTCATTGGAAAGTTTTTCTACCAGAAACCAGTAATTAATTGTACTCAGTTATTTTCATCTGCTTTATTTTTCTGGTAAAACATGGCCTAGACTTTATATAGAGAGTTAATTTAATAGGAATTAATCTGGTTTGTATTGTCTGAAAAAAAAAGTCCTAGAAGAATTTTATTTGTATTTTTTTTTCCTGAAAACTCCAGAAAGTATACTGATTAATGATAATTTTTGTTAAATTTTACTTCATAGAACCTTGATGAATGGAGGCTATGCTTTTTAAATGAATAGAACTTTTTATTTTTAATCAAAATAGATTGCATTACAGTTTAAAGTTATATTTGCTTTTTATAGGAGTTCAGCAGAAATATTTGGTGGTTACCTGCAACTATGAAGCTAGGAAACTTGGAGTTAAGAAACTTATGAATGTCAGAGATGCAAAAGAAAAATGTCCACAGCTGGTATTAGTTAATGGAGAAGACTTGACTCGTTACAGAGAGATGTCATATAAGGTTACAGGTATGTTGAGCATTAATTTGTATATAGTATGCTCATTCACTACATGAATCTTTTAATTAGTAAAATGCCATAAATCACTTTCTTTTTACTAATAACTTTTATTTTGGGTCTTGCCTGCTTTTAAAAACATTTTATGTAAGAGGATGACTTTATATGAGTAATGTTGACCAAAAAAATGTATAATTGGAAGACATTTGAAGTCTCTTGTGACTGGTATTTATATAAATGTGAGAAAAAATGTAAAACAAAATTTGGAAGCAAGAAAATGGAAAGATATATAAAATGTGAAAAAAAATAAAACATTTTTTATTTTAAGTTTAAATACCAAATTTAAATGAATTAGGAAATATCTGTTCTCTGATGCAGTAATAGATGCACTAATAGTTAAGCTTCTGTAATGTTTGATTAACATAATTAAAAACGATTTGTTAAGAACTGTCAGCAGTTTACACACACACTGAATATGATAGTATAGATAAACTCTTCCCTGTTAAGGTTTGGGTTTGAATCGAGTTTTAGTAAATTATAGGAAAAATGAAAACACATTTGTACTGGTATATTGCAATTATATATATAATTTAAAAATGTGTAAGAATCAACTGTTTATCTTTTCTGCTATTGTTTTTGCTTGTTCTTTTATAAATTGTAGCAGTTTTCAGATGAAAGTGTTAACTATAATATCCAAAGCTCTTACAAGTTTATAAGAAAAAGATACTTAAGAAAAATGGATGCGGGTGCCTGGGTGGCTCAGTGGGTTAAGCCGCTGCCTTCAGTTCAGGTCATGATCTCAGGGTCCTGGGATTGACTCCCACATTGGACTCTCTGCTCAGCAGGGAGCCTGCTTCCCTCTCTCTCTGCCTGCCTCTCTGCCTACTTGTGATTTCTGTCAAATAAATAAATAAAATCTTAAAAAAAAATGGATGAAAGGTATGAATAGGCCGTTGACAAAAAGAACAAACCCAATGTCCACAATTATGTGGAAAAAGAATACTCAGATTCATTAGTAGGTAAGGAAATTTGAATTAGTGAGGTATTATTTTATGTCTTTCCATACTTCAAAAAATAATGTGAAAGTAGAAACAAAATATTATACATTTACAAAAAGTAATATGGAAACATTCTTTGAAATTAGAGATACTATTTAACCCTGTGATACTACTGCTGGTAATTTATTCAATAGAAATAAAGTCATGAGAACATATGTACAAAAATATTTCTTGTAGCATGGCTCATAATTGGTAAAAATATGGAATAAAAACAAATGCTCATCAGGATGAGAATGGCCAAATTACAACTTCTCTATAATGGAAAATTAAATAGCAATTAAAAAGAATACATTGGTGTTACGCAGTTTGACTCAGAGATATGTATGCCTTGTTGAGTAAAAGGCAAGATGCAAAAACGTGTCATATTGTTCCATATGTGTAGGACAGTGGCCCAAACCCTTCCCTTTACACATACATATATGTCTATATATAAACAGGAAGGGAAGCATGAAAGGATGTATACTAGGTTTTTAACATTAATTAACTTCTGGAGGGAACATGGCAATGGTGAAATGGGAGAAGGGGGAAGAAGGGATAGCCAAGCAAAGATAAGATTATGTTCCGAAAATATCACTTGTGCTTCCATGCAAAATTGGGTGTGTCTGAATATTAAGAAGTTAAACTTTTCTTTTTCTTGTTCATTCATCTTGAAAGAAGTTAATCTTTATACAGAAGAGGTTGTACCTACAGTTGTGCCTCCTGGTGATCTTTCATATCCTTCATATAGCTCTTCCTCATTCTTTTTAATGACTGCATAGTACTACATTGTATTTGATTCCATATGCATTTAACCAATCCTTTAGTGATATGAAAACAGTGTGTCCCACTTTATGCCTGTTATCCCTACATAATTATTAAAGCACTCCTTTTCATTCAAAACATGTCTTATGTTGGATGATAAATTACATGGTTTCCTGACAGTGATGGATTTATTTGGCTGTTACCAATTTTTTGCTCTTCCAAATATATGATTCAGTAGACATTTTCATACAGAAATTTTGGCATATTTTTATGAAGATATCCATGAGATAAGTCCTTAGAGGTTAATTTCCAGGTCAAACTGACTTGTCTTTGTGATTCAGTAATAATTGGAAGTTTTATTTATTTGAAAGAGAGCGTGTGCTCACACACTAGTTATGGGAAGGCCAGGGGAAGAGGCAGAGTAGACTCCCTGTTGAACGTGGAGTGTGACGCTGGATCCCAGAACCCTGAGGTCATGACCAGAACCGGAGACACATGCTTAACCCACTGAGCCACCCAGATGCCCCTCGAAGTTTTACATTTTATTGGTTTTGTCTTTTTAAGACTTGTGGAAAATACAGCTAGCATGTGTTATTACTTGTCTCTGCTTTCCTAGGCTGACTGTATTCTTTGGAACCACTGTTTCAAGATCATAATGAACTACAAGCATTGATAGTGAATGTACTACAGGTATAGAAATTGTAGGTGTAGGAGATTGAGCTAAATATACTGGCATAAGCATCTGTCCAGGGAATGTCATTTTGGACTTATTTTGTTGCAGAATTTTGCCTTTACTCAAAATGTGGGGTAGGAAAAAAGTCCAGTTAATAGAGGACTTTATTTAAGGTATTGTGAAAGTGTGAATATATGTTAAACCTTAAGCATATTTGACATATTTTTAAGCATAAAATAGTTAAATCCATTTTATTTTTATTTATTTATTTTTAAAGATTTATTTATTTGAGATAGAGAGCGAATGAGAGCATGAGAGCGGACAGGTCAGAGGGAGAAACCGACTCCCCGCCACGCAGGGAGCCTGATGTGGACTCGATCCCAGGACTCCAGGATCATGACCTGAGCCGAAGGCAGTTGCTTAACCAACTGAGCCACCCAGGCACCCAGTTAAATCCATTTTAGTTATGACTTTAGTTAACATCTGTGCATCAATATTATTCAATTTAGAGTTGTTGGAGGAATTTAGTCCAGTTGTTGAGAGACTCGGATTTGATGAGAATTTTGTGGATCTAACAGAAATGGTTGAGAAGAGACTACAGCAGCTTCAAAGTGATGAACTTTCAGCATTGACTGTGTCGGGTCATGTATATAATAATCAGTGTAAGTGGATTCTTACTCTATTTAGTAACTCAAAATACCTACATTTCTTTTTTTTTTTTTTTTAAGATTTTATTCATCCATTTTACAAGTAGGCAGAGAGGCAGGCAGAGAGAGAGGGGGAAGCAGGCTCCCCGCGGAGCAGAGAGCCCGATGTGAGGC